>NW_027437182.1:3132563-3707563 GCF_033239565.1 Halichoeres trimaculatus | reverse complement strand
AACATGTGTCGCTCATTGTCTCCAGCTGCTCTCCAAGTTCCTGAAAGCAAGGAAAGTCAAGCCAAGCTTCACCCACGTTTAGTAAAAAACTTTATCTAGTTGGCGTTTAGTTTCACTTTGGTTGTCCCTTTCTACCTGCTATGTGTTACGTCTGCTATCGTAGCCACTCGGAATAGCTTCTTCCACTCGCTATCGTTAACACACAAAGTCACTTGCACACTTGGCGTGCTGTGATTGGCTGAGGTAACCACGCTTACTCTCCATCCAGAAACATCCCAACACAACCAAAAAAAATCAACATACAGGCAGAGGAGAGGGTTTGAGGCAGACACAGACCCTGACACACATTTATAGAGGCTATAGGAGTCGACTAAGTAGAATTATTCCTGCAAAACTTGCCATTTTCTTTCTTTTTTTTTTCTATTTTAAGGGAAAGTCCTGCAGACTCCAACTTTAAGCTAATTGGCAAATATATGTGCCACCTGGATATACACCTGAATAGTTAAATGTTGTCACCTCAGTCAGAAAGTAAACACTATGCTACTACTTTTTTTTCAGGATATGTGAGCTATTTTGCAGTTTTCAGATGTTTTTTTTTTTAATTAAGCTTTTTTTGCTGGAACCGGCCTTCTTTACAAAATTGAAAAACTGAAATTGAGTCAGCTATGCCTCTAATTATGCAATAATTACCCCCGTACAGTGTGTGCCTTTGGAGAAATGAGGTGTCAAGATGAAATTGTTTCTTACAAGTAGACTGTGACTGTTTTTTTTTTGTTGTTATTTGTTTGTTTGTTTTTATTCTGCTAAGAAAATCTACTGTTTTGTGTGGGAGTGTATGTGGTGCTGGTGCTGCAGCAGCCAGCCTCTAGTGGACACTCAAGGAACTGCAGCTCTTAGCAGTTATGCATCCAAACTGCTTGACAGAAAGAAAAGATGTTGAAAAAGTATTCTGTGGGTCAGCCTGCAGGAAAACAACAACAACAACAAAAGACGCTAATGCTAACAAGGCTTTAAACCAGGCAGTTGCATCGTCCAAAATGATGTAAAATTTACATTTTGAGCCAAATTCTCAAATAAAACCAAATTATATAAAGTAAGGTCTTACTAAACTGCACCTGGACTGTGTATAGGCTACTTGTATGAAGTTAAAGCGCTGAACATCCTGCAGGAACTCAACAACTCTTACAGCTGACGTCTTTAAATGAATGTTTTTATCAGGGTGTGAAAATGTGAGAGTTCAAAAAACACATTAAAGACAGAGATTAAAGTTATGAATTGGAGCCCAATATTAATGGTCTGGGATCATCTGGGATCAAGAGACACCTGAGGGACAGGTGAGGTTTGATGTCATCAGTCTGTGCTGATGGTACGAGGAGGTTTGAGGCCTTATTTGTCCTGAAATCACTAAAAGAAAGAATTAAAGTTAAGGTTTGAGTCGTTCAAAAATGGGCCATTAAAACCTTAAACTTCACACACTTTTTTAAAAATGTATGTTTGTTTTAAAACATTAATGAGGACAGGTTATATCAGGGGGGTCGGGGGGTGGGGGGCGCTGTAGATGTTAAGATCCCCGGGACCACGAACACGCCCCCTCCTCGCCCAGCTGAACGCACTCTGAATCAGCAAAAGTGAGTCATCGCATTTAATTAGTGATGCAATGGCATGAGAGCCAACACACACTCACACACACTCACACACACTCACACACACTCACACACACATAATCCCTCCCTCATTAGGTGTATTGTGGGGATGCTGATGTAATGCAAGTTAATCTGTTGGCCTCTGGTTGGCTCGGTGGCCCAGCGGGGGCTCTTTGTGTGGGACATTACCCCGGCCCCGCCCCCCGGAGACAGGTTCATTAAGACTGACGCTGATACCCAAGTACCCAGGCCTTTTGTCCGTGTGTGTGAGTGTGTGTGTGTGTGTGTTTCAGTGGGTTATATCAGACAATGCAAAGAGGAGGCTGGCCATAAAGGCACTGCTTTCTCAGCATGTGCCTGAGCGCACGTAGGCCAGAAATCTTGATTGGCATGTAGACGTGTGTGAAAGTGTGTGTGTGTAGTTAATAAAATAGCTGGAGACATATTAGTGTGGGAACTTTCTGGAAGTGTGCCACACACACATCGAGGTGGGTCCGTGACACCTTGATGTATTACAAACATATTTCTGCGCTGCGTTCAGGTTGCTCCGTCGCTGGGAGAGTGGAGGAACAGACTTCCGGCTCCAGCGCGTCAACTTTTTGTCTGCTAGGAGGGTTAAGAGGTTAAAAACCAGCAGGAGTGGTCGACATGTCGATGGAGACGCTTCTGTAACCACACAGGAACGTCCTTCTGGCTCCAAACACGGCACAAAAGTCTCGTAAATTCATTTCTCCGAGAAAAAAAGCCCAAATCAAGAGTCCAATGTGACCAGAAATTTTAAAGGAAGAGATTCTCAGAAATAAACCGTCCAGGGTTTTATTTCCAGTAATATTCCGTCATGTGATCAAACCTTAATTCACAGAAAAGTAACCAGAGGTATTCGGAAATTGGTCAGTAAAGAAGGAGTGGATTTAAAGTGGAGACAGTTATAAATCAATATGTTTAGATTCTGTTTCTGGCATTAGAGCTGCTTTGAGCTTTCAGGCTGGACAAAATATCTGAATGAGCAACATTTAACTGAGTGATATGCAGATTTATTTAGTCTCTTTATTAATAAAACTTTTTATTAAAGCTATATGATGTTCACATTTATCAGTATCTGCATTTGGGTTGGGCTAACATGGGGAAAAACACAAATACATGTACAAAAGTTTCTTTGATGACTCTTTGCCAGACAAAGTTTATCAGAGAGACGTAAGACGTGTGATTTCTGTTATTTATTTGGTAGTAATGGTGGAAACTGGAGTTGGACTTGGAAAAAAAAAAGGAGGTCAGAGAAGAAAGCAACACAGGAGAATCACAGAGCACAGGCTAAAACATGGCCTCAGCAGGCAGGTTTCCAGTGCTGGGCAAATTACTTTCAAAAAGTAATCAGTATCCTTTATAAATGTAATTAGTTAACAGGACAAGTGATTCTTGTGTTACTTTTTTGAAAAACCTTCAATTTTGCAAAAGAATTAAGTTTTTGAGCAGGTTTTTCTCTGGAACATAATATTCACATATTTTTGCCTTTTCCATCTCTGACATTGAAGTGGTGTCTGTTCACTCCCATCCTGAAAAACGTCAGTGTCTGGCTGAGCGATCCAGGTCAGATAGACCTGCCAACTCTCCCGACTTAAGAGGGATTCTCCCGCTCCAATCCCAATTTGTAATTTCCCTCGATTAACCCCTTATTTTTAAGCCTAGTTCTGTCATCTCTGATATTTTTAAAGTCAAAACAAGTCGGCTTCTAATGCCTTACATTCAAACCTCAAAAAGCACCCCCCCTGGAGTTGGTTTGATCCAAAGACGCTGCATGAGATCCCCTCTGACTGCAGGTTACACAGACACACACAGGAAGCTGTGTGATATTTGTTGCTGAAAAGTTTACTTTAGCATCAGCTGAGCGGGCCAGGTCGGATACAGAGTAATCCACCACATTTCACTGTCGGTAACGGCAACTGCATTATGATGTTTGAAATAGTCATTAATTAGATTATCCGTTACTGGAAAAACAAATGGCGTCAGTAACAGTGTTTAGTTTTATGTGTCCCAACATTGTAGATGTCTATGAAAATCCACAACTTCCACAACAGACTGGTTCCTCTCTGTAGTGATCCGGCAGCGTCCCTCCTCCGGCAGGTTGCAGGAGATATGCAACAGTCATATTTTTGCTGGATGCTGGAGCTATGACACATCACGACACGCTAGGTGCTACCCAAGTAGCTGCCTGTTGCAGCAGCTCTCTCGTCTTTGTCCGTTTCTTGTGATTTTTTTCGTCTCTTTGTCGTAATCTTTGTATTTGGAGTGGATCATCACTTTGTATGGTTCATTGTCGGTCACGGACACCAAACTTTTTGTGGCTTCGGCGGTATTTTTGACTACTTTTCTCCTGTGTTTGTCTGGAGATCCTACATGTAACCATGGCTGCATTGTTTACATGCGAAATTAGCTGTTAGCAGCCTGTAGCATGTCAATGCTAACTAGTGTAGGGCTTGATGATTTCCCTCGAGGTGAGGAGGAGGAGGTGAGGACGACGTGCTGGTTCTCGGTGTGAGCTGGGAGGTGACGGCGTGGACCTGTTCTTCCATCCATCGTTGTTGGGAACGTGGGATCTCGCTCCGGGGGATGGACGAGCTAGCTGTGCTAACCCAGCGGCATCATGCTGTTCACGGACGTGGCTGACGGAGCTGACATCGGACGCCGCGACACATCGGAGGAGCTTCACCTGCTGTGGGCAGACAGGATCCAGGAGACAGAGACTGAACAGACTGCTGGGGAGGCTCAGTCCTGGACCCTGTGTAGGTGGAGACTGGCTGGGCTGGAGAGTGGTGGACGAGTGGTGGACGGGATGTCGTCATCTAATTTCTTATGGACTTTTTTTGCACTTTCTATACTCTTTCTTACTTTTGTTTTCTTAAATGCTGCGGTGACTCCTGAATTTCCCCTCAGGGATAAATAAAGTATTTTCTATTCTATTCTATTCTATTCTATTCTATTCTATTCTATTCTCTCAATTCACCCTAGGGCACACAGGAAGTGGTGCACAGAAACTACCTAAAGACACCCAGTAAATGTCAAAATAAACCAATCCATGTCAAAACCAGATCCTGTCAAGACTGACAACAACAATAAACCGACATGATGAGCACAGCCAGACCAGGACTCAACAGGTTTGGGGTTTTACAGCCTAGTGAATGAGGAGAGGACACGAAAATATAAACTAAGTTTACAAGTTTTGATTGTTGTCACGTTTCAAACTACAAATATATACACTGCCTCTCTGCCACTGCAAAAAACTGAAATCTTATTAGTGTTTTTGTCTAATTATTAGTAAAAAAAAAAAAAAAAAAGGCTTTGTAGACTAAACATGAGCAACATTCACTTGACCAGTTCAGAAAATGTCTTGTTTAGAGTTTTAGAAGACAAAAGTGAGGTCTAAAAGAAAATTGCCAATGGACCAGGAGAAAAGTTACTTTAAAAAAAGCATTATTCTAGTTTTTTATTTTTTTATTATTTTTTTTTTTAGCAATTTTCTCTTATTCGATTAGCAGATTTTTTTTTATTACTTACTACATACAATTTATACCTAATTTTTGTCTTTAAATAACTTGAAATAAGAATTTTTTATGGACTGATAAGTTGGACATGGCTCTTATCAAGTATTATAAGATAATTTTTACTTAAAATAAAACAAAAACACTTTGAGATTTCAGTTTCAGGAAAAGTAGTTTCAAAGAAAAATAGAGACAAACTGGAGATCTGCTCTCCAAAACAAATGCACATCTTTAGGACAGTGGGTGATAGTGCTCATGGGAAATGTAGTCTCCATCCTGGAAAAACTAAGTGACTGTCTAACAGTGGTTATTGAAAGTTGTTGATGTTGATTTTTTTTACTCATGGCTACTTTATTTCAGATGGGGGAGGCACTTCTTCTACCACTAGATGGCAGCACCTGTGGTCAAAATAACTTTGAAAAACTTGCACAAAGTTTTTACCTCCGGTCTTATTTCTTGGTTGTGTTTTATGTGGCTTTAGACAAAAGATTCTGCTGAATTAAATCTTAGATTTATAGAAAACCACTACCGGTTCTGGCCACAGGTGTCACTGTAATCAACACCAAACAGATACAGATACTGTCTCACAGAGACTTTAATACGAGGATGTACTGACTTTCTACTCTCTGTCTTCACATGTTGGCAGGATTTACAGCCAAGATTTAAAGTAGTAAAGCAAATATTTGCAAAACGTGGAGATGTGACAGAGTGACGCTCAGATTAAGATTTGTAAAACTTTTTAAACCCTGTCTAGATTAAATCATGACATACTATGAGCTGACTCTACTTCCTGTTCACGCTCACAGAATTAAAAATCTTTCTACCTCCACATCGATGAAGCTCAGTCAGGTCGAACCGTATTTGGTGCGGCGACAAAGCAGCTCGTAACAAAAATAAAGATTTTGTGCGCCTGGTGCAGGCTGTGTCCCTTCAGCCCACCAAAATAAAAATAGGAGAGGGATTATTTGTGGGCTGGTGTGGTTTTTAGTGTGTGAGATGGATGTGTGTGTCTGCAGCAGCAGCAGCAGCAGCAGCACACTTAGCATGGGCTTTAAATAGCTAACTCAAATAAAGTGAGAGGAGGCCGGGGATCAGAGGCTGAGAGGGACTCTGTGAGGGAGGCATTCCCCAGCGGAAGCCGGCCTTTGGATTTCCAAACAGCGCTCGCAGCGAGCAATTCCAGGAATGTGATGTCGTCCAGCGGCGGCGGCAGCAGCAGCAGAGACGGCGGCAGTTGTGAAAAGCGCCGTGCCGCCAGGTGCCGAACAGGAAGTGAGAGCAGAGGGCCAGCTTGGGGACAAAATGGCGGCAGGTGACTCAGCAGAGAGGGGACAGGAGCCAAACTGGAGGAGTCTCCTGTGAGCAGGGCCACTCTGAGCTACTATCAGGCCTGAATCGGTGAATCTGGACTCGGTGAAGTGGACTCCCCCTCCGACAGAGCCTCTTTCTCATCCTCACTCCGCTCTCTGCTCCTTTTTTACACACTGTGTTAAATTTCTATTCTTTCTCATCCTTTTTACCTTTTGACGGCCTTCTTTGTGTGCAGGCTGTGGGAAAGTTTCCCGTAATGGTGAGGTCATCCACCACCGGCAACCCCCCACCCCCACACACACACACCATCTCCTCACACACCCCCCACTCTTCATGCTGTCCCTCTTTTCTCCAGGACTGCAGGACGGCGATGTGTCCCCACGTCTCTGTCCCACTTCCAGTTCCTGGGCTCTCTCCGCAGAGACCCGGGGCCTGAATAGAGCCTCATTCAGACCCGGTATCTGATGATCTGGCCTCTAAAAGTCTGAAGCAGGACAGAGAGGCTGGAGACAGACGCATCAGCAGATCTGTGAGGCACCTGGAGGCCCGTCAGGATCCTTTTTACTGTCATTTGTACATCCCACACACACACAGAACTCAGACACACTTTGACAGTGACAGGTTGACTCACTGAGTTTGCAGCCTCAGGAAACCTCAGTGATTAAAAAATAAAGAATAAATCAAAATCTTGACGCGCTGGAAGTCGATATTCATTTAAAAAAACTTCTAATTTTTGAGTTACATTAAAGCCTGAACTCATCCAGACACAGACGCAGCATTTAATGTGACATTTGGTGGCTCATCACTGCCATCTATTGGCAGAAGTGTGTACTACAGCTGTAGATTTTAAAGGACCAGTTCACTACAAATAAAAAAAACTCTTTTTTTTTTTTTTTTTTCTCAAACTCTGTGGAGCTACATGCTATTTTTACATCGATTGTTAAAAACTCTGACAGCTTTGACTTTTATCAGTCTTCAGGCCGGACCTCACTAAGTCAACAAAAACAGCAGAAGATATTTATTTCTTGCTAAAATCCCTCAACTTTACTAGTCTTTTCTCTTTGCAACAACCTGATCTTAAAGCTACCTCACTGTAAAAACACTGAGAGCCAGGATTGGATAGATACTGACTGCTTTTAGGGTTGGCGTTAGTAATGTGGCGGATAATCGAGAAATGGCAGCTTTTTCAGCGTTTTTATAGAGCTGCTTTCCGACAACTCTTACAAACTGTGACAACATTAAAGAGGTGACTGTGTTTTGTATCAAGGCTGTTGAAATCAATGGGTAAATCATGTTGCAGTTAAGGTGGTCCTTAATAAATGTTGTCTTTTTAAACTGTGAGCTGTTTTTGACCCTTTTGGCCCACCGTAAGAGCAGCATCTACCTGCCTCCTGTCATGATGCAAAGTAACAACTTTTTTTGGACCAGCAAGTTACACCTCAGTCTATCTACGAGCAAAGCATACAGGTGCAGCCAATCAGACTGCACTGGAAAAACTGAAATCTTATCAAGTGTTTTTGTCTTATTTTTAGTAGAAAATGCCTAATTTCGAGTTATTTAAAGACAAAAATTAGGTCTGAATTGTTTGTAACAAGTAAAAGAGATGCCAATGGAGTAAGAAAAATTTGCTTAAAACTAGAATAATGACTTCATACAAATAACTTTCAAGTCAAATGTGGCTCATATCAAGTGTGAAAAGACATTTTTTTTACCTTACATAAGACAAAAAAAAAAAAAAAAAACTTTTCTGCAGGGTGATGTCACAGAGCGACCTCAAAACTAAAGTAGGCAGAGGTTCGCATTGGAGATATCGCAGGGCAGTGGATGAAACAGCTAGAGTTCAGCTAAAGGGGTAAATAATCCCACACATACAGGAGCTGAATGAAACATAGAGAGCTACCAAAGTGGAACACCTGGAAAATGAAAAAAATGTTGCATTAACCAGGAATCCCTGGACACCAGTGGAGAATCAAACTGAGCCAAATTTGTAAGAAATGCTACCAAAATTTTCCTACAAAATAAATGAATGCATTTCATTCTTTAGACCCCCCATTACACAATATGAACAATTGTTTTTTCACATTATTTATTTTATTTATTTATTTATTTATTTATTTATTTATTTATTTATTTATTTATTTATATTAACATGATTATTTTTTTTATATTCTTTCATTTCCAAACTTTCAAAAGTGCAGCAACTGTTGTTGTCAGTGGGTGTAAAGGGGTTGATATAGACATTAAAATTGTTTTAATGGGCACAGACTTTGGCCTAGTGGTTAAGTCACATGCCCCTAGGGGGAAGTCCTGAGATCGTTTCCACACCAAGGCCCCTTTCCCACCTATCAGTTCTTCACTCTTTCTCCCAGTTTCCAGCAATTATATCCTCTCAAGTCAAGGTGTAAAAAAAAAAAAAGTCCAAAAATGGCTTAAAATTTTATTTATATATATATTTTTTAGTTGATATGAAGAATAATTGAGTTTAAAGCATTAAATTAAGAATGTAATTAACTGCATTAATCTTATAAAAGTTTATTACTAGCTCATCTTATTTGTAATTTTTTTTACATAGTTCTGAATTTATTTGTATTTCCTAAAAGAGCTCACTCTGAGTGACTCGTCCCAAAATAACGTTTTAATAAACTGATAAAATTAATAAAATTAAAAAAAAAAATTAAAAACGGCTTATTCTTAATTTTAGTAGTTCATAAAGTTAATTTGTGGTGCTGATATTAACATCAGACTGCTTTGAGCGAACATTTAAAGAAAACATCTCTGGTGTGAACATGTTTCAATAAGAACATACAGTTTTAATAATAAACTATATTTAAATAGATTCATTTTATACCAAAGAGCGTAGTGTTTGCCTTTAATCGGGGAACATTTGTGACTGCATTTCAGAATTTTTTTTTTAATAAAAAGTCTCCAAAAAAATTAACCATAAGTATTTACTGAGTGAGAGCTTTTTTTTTTTTTTTTTAGATAATATCTCGGTTTTAAAACACATCAGCATCAAAATAAAATAAAACAAACCTCAGATACCTGAAACAAACCTGGTGGATTTGATCTCCTCAGAACGACGTCGTCATGGAAACATAACTGTCACCATAAAAGAAAAAAATCCTGATATCGAAACATGAAAGAGAAGAAGTCAACAGGGTAAATAAAGAGGTACACTTCCTTTAATCTTCATGTACAGAATGTGTTAATATACAAAAATATATGACAATTACAAAATGACTTTTACACATCTATAAAAAGGGATAAATACTATAAACACAACACAATAAATCCATCTGAAGCACAGGGCAACCACAGCTCTGGCTCTGTCTGGAGACAAACGGCTTCGTTTTGTTTGAACAGACTTTAAACGGGACGCTGGAGTCAAGAGAATTCATGATTTACACAAATATTACAAAAAAAAAAAGCATCCGTAGCTGCAGAATGGTTCGTCCTCCTCAGGTTTGATCAGAAGCAGGTGTGTGAGACTCGTCAGGTGTGACTGTCGGTGAAGTAGTGTGAGAGTGAAAGTCGTCGATACGAGATCCATTGGAGAAAAATGTCACTTTACTCTAACTTTATACAGATTTCCAAAAGTTGTTTCAAAAGGTGTCTCAGCTCCCTCTGCTGGCGGCAGCCTGCAGTGCAGTCAGTGGAAAACACTGGAGTTCATTCTGCAGGATGGTTGACCAATCAGAGCGGCTCGTGGAGTGTGTGTTCAGAGTTTTTGGCTGCTGATCCTCAGACTGTCTCTTCACTTCTTATGTGACCCGATCATGACTTTGGAGACGAAGTTGACGATGGCGCTGGCCGGCTGCTCGGGGTCGTGCTCGGCGAACAGATGGCACATGTTTTCAGTCTCACTCTGGGATTTCCGGGCAACAAATCCAAAGATCCTGAAGAGAGAAGACAGAAAAAGACAACAAGGAAAAATGATTTAGGAGCACAGAGTCAAAAGTTTTCAGATTAGAGACACTTCAGTGGTTGAAATATAAGGATAAAAAGTTTGAAAGATAACTTTTAGTTGGACAAAAGTCAGACCGAGTTTGTCTGTGATTCAACTTTCAACCTGCTGGGAGTTTTCAATATCTGATTCATACTTTTTTAAAGGAAATAAGCTTGAGGCCAAAGACCTGGAAAATTTCAGATTTGAACATGTTACTTCTGTCTTTCTGCAGCCCCTGACAATATGAAATTTAAGAAAAAAAAACTTTTATACTTCTAACAAAAGAATGAATGTCTGTCTTTGGTTTAGAGGTAGACCGAAAATGGAGAGTGAGGGGGAAAAATGACTTACTTAGCAGTTGAACCGCTGTTTCTGGTCCACCTGTTTGGATAAAAATAAGTTTTCAGAAGAGCTATCAGAAAAGTTTCTTAAGTGTTCATCAGTATAACAAGAAATGACCTAAAATTAGATTTCCTGTCTCTCATCAGCTGTGGTATCAAGAAAATCAAACTCACTTTCTTCCCTGTGGATCCAGAGAGCAGAAGATGACGGTGTTGACGGCGTAATGTCTCCTGAAGAACAACCTGCAGGAACAAACAGACTCTAAATTTCACACTAAAACACATTTATTAACAAAAAAAATTTAGATTCTTTCAAGTTTAAGACAAGGCTGTCCAATTTGGGGCCTGTGGGCCAAAGTTGGCCTGCCAGCATTTTTTTTGGGGGGGCCAGCTGCCCATGTTTGAATTTTTATTAAATATATTTTTAATTATCATGATTATTTACCCACTGAATTCTTTTCTTTCTTTATTCTTTTTTTTTTTTTTTTTTGCATAAATTGATTTCACACCAGTATGTCTGACTGGGGCAGAAAGTCGCTGTTTGGAAAGAGTGTAATCTTTGTAAATTAATGTAAATACAGTAAAAATTTACAGCATGTTTCCATTTTTTTTTAATTTTTTTTTACTATTCCTCATTTTAAAGGATGGAACATGCAATATTCGGTTTTATAGGAGCATGTTGAGTCCCATGTAGTTAAATTTAGTTAAGTTGAATTTAATTAATATAATGATTAAAAATCACATGTTATATAATTTTAATTTAAATAATTTAGTTTAGTTTAATTTAATTTGGTTTAGTAAAATTTAATTTAATTGAATTTAGTTGAATTTAATAAAATGTAATTTAATTTAATTTAATTTTAAAGGAACCATGTACAATATTAAACATAAATGTCACCTTTTGATGCATTGTACCAGTTAGCTTACAGCTAATTTACATCTGCCGTCCCTTGGCAGTCACAGTTAAATCAGCTTGAAGCTAGGAGCTCAATCCAAAGCGTTCTGTGACGATAAGATTTATGCCAACGAGAAGTCATCAGTTGGCCTTTTCGTGAAGTAATACGTTTTTTTTAAAACTTAGATTATTACTTTAGAAAAAATAATAACAAAGAAAAAAAAATCATTCTGAAGTGATTGTGTGAGATGATGTAAAGAAACAAAAGTAACACTAAACTGTTTTTTTTTTTTTTAGCAGTATTATCGTAAACACATCTGTCCAGCTGTGATGACTCACTTCCTCTGGTTGTCCGTGAGCGTGATCCCCTGTGCCGACACTTTGAAGTGGACGACGGTGGAGGCAGGCGGTGGATCCATGGAGAGGGTCTGCGTGGTCGCCTTCTGGACCGCCTGATGTCCCGTCAGAGACTCCAGAGCCACAGAGCCCAGGTACCACACGTTACACGCTAAACACACACACACACACAGACACACACACATGAAGAAAAGAGCTCAGCGTTCATCATTTCACCTCTGACTGATGAGAGTGGATCATTAATGAACAGACAGCACAGGGGAGGTGTTGGTTGTTTACCTGCTCCCTGTTTGAGGAGCTCTGCTGCTGAGTTTGTTGCCGTCTGTGTGGGAGAGTCGCTCAGGTCCTCCACCGGATCTGCAAACCAGAAAACACACACATAGAGTTAAAAGATCGAGAAACACACAAGACTAAATCTGTGTTTTCTGCATGTGGATGATTTTGCATTCAAAGTTCAAAGATGGGGAGAAGAAATGTGGAAAGAGCATCATAACATGACCTGGCAGCTGCTGTTTGTGCAGAGTGGTGTTAAAACCTGATTTCTGCAGTTTCACCTGCAGCTCAAGGTCGACTTTTAGAGAGTTTTCAGACTTCAAGTGAGTTTGAAAACAGTGACACACACGGGTGTTATCACTGAATGCTCATGTTTAGTCTCCAGACAACACATTTCAACATCAAGCTTTTGTTTGACTCCTTGATGGAGATTTGTATGGAGGCCCAAAACTGCCAGAACTAAAAATAGATAAATGAAAGTGAGAATAAAAACAATAACAAAACAAAACAAAAAAAACAGTACAAGTAAATAAATAAATAAGAGCAAAAATAAATACAAAGTAAATCGATTGACGAACAGGAAAACAGATCAACCCCCTTCTGTATTTCATGCTTTCAGAGTCTGAAATGTGAAAAAAAAAACTATAAGAGTAGATCCCTTTCATCTATTTATTGATATTTGATTCAATTTGCACTTTTTTTTTTTTTTTTATTTACGCATTTATTTTTGTATTAATTTTTATTTTTTATTTGGTAGTTATTTATTTTTTTTATATTAAATAATCATTTTTTCCTTTTGTCTATATTTTTTTATTTTTGTTTTTATGTCTGTTATCTCTTTGTATCAAAATTTTGAAGTTTATTATTGGGTTTTTTGTTTTTTTTTTCACTTTTTTCTATTTTTAATTTTGGCGGTTTTGGTCCTCCATAGATTTGAACACTTCAAAAGAGACTTTAAGAGTTCTTATTTGGGGAAAAAAAAGGACAGAAATCAACTTAACCATAGTTTTTAATGTTTAAAGGAGAGCACAAACTGCTCCTTCGCATTTATCCGTCTCACACTCTAACATGATATCACACACAGTCACACACAGTCACACACACTTACACACACACACAGTGTACCTCTGTCTGGCAGGATGAGTTTGCAGGGCAGAGCCAGGGGAGTGATGGAGTGCTGACACACCAGAGCTGTGAGACTTCCTGTTAACAAAATAAAACAACACATTTATCATTAACACACTGCAAAAAACTGAAATCTTAATTGAATCTAAGTTTCTTTGTCTTATTTTCAGAAGAAAATGTCCTTTTAGACTTAATATGAGAAAAAAAAAGTCTTATTTCATTTTTTGTTTAAAGACAAAAATGAGGTCTCAATTGCTTGGAACAAGTAATAATAATAAATCTGCCAATGGAACAAGAAAAAAGTAACTTGCATCAAGACACTAACCCAGTCTCAAGAAAATCTTCGAACATTTTTTTTTTATTCCATTGGCAGATTTTTTTATTTATTTTTTTTTCTTGTTACAAGCAAGACGAACACACTGATCGGAGCCGGCTGCACCTTAGGGTTCTGACCAGCAGAGGGCAGCAGAGTAAACACATTGAGTCCTGAGCTTCAGTAACCACAGAGTGGACTGACTTTGGCTGCTTTAACACTGCTTACTCTGAATATTACAACAACAGCAATCACCAATGTTTGTTTTTTTACATTCCAAGACTCCAGTTTGTTGAACAGACGATAAAATCACACATGACATCAGTCGTCTCGTGTCAAACACAAACTTTAAAATTCAGTTTATATAAAAAAAATGATTCACTTAAAATCCTGATATTAATTTAGGTTCACTGAGGTTTCATTTCCTCTACTACGAGAATAAAGTGTTAGAAATTAAAGCATCAGTTGTGAGAAACCATGAGGCTCAAATTTTCTCACCGAAGTAGGGCTCGTTGGGGCAGCCCTTCAGACGGACTCCTTTCTGCGTGCACTCGATCAGGAAGTGTCTGACCAGCTCGTTGGACAGATCTCCTCCTGCACCGGCCCAAAAACACTTTTTAGTTTAGTTCAGATACGACAGTTTTTACATTTTTCCTCTAAGACTGGGGTTAAAGGGTCAGAGGGACGTGATACTTTTTACTGCTAGCCTCTTCTTCTTCTCCTGCTCAGGTGTTTTTAAACTATTTTTTTCACTATTTGTGGGATAAACATAACTTTTCATGACTGTAATGAGACATTTTCACCTGATATAAGGTGCATTTTTTGCAGTTTGCTAAAGGAAGAAGTTAAAAACAATCTCTAACATTCTTGTAGATCAAAACCTGTGGGAAAGACTTCTGAATATTTAGGTTTTGTAAAAAGTTTCTGTTCAGAAAGACATCTATGTGCCCAGAAATTGGTCTTCTCGTGTACCTTTTTTACTCTGTTGGAGCACAGACGGCGGGGGCGTGGCCACCTTCATAGCCAGCCCGTATGCTCCTCTGAAAGAATGACTGTCCCTGACGATGAAGGAGCCCGGCTCTCTGTCCTTCAGCACGGCGATCGCTGCTCAGAAAGACGCACAGAGAGCAAACACAGAGAGGATAAAGTTAGAAACCTCACGTTGGTGCAAATCTTTCCACAGGCTCTTATTATCTGCTCAGAAGCGGCCGTTCGGCTCCGCGGTCCAACACCAATATTTACCCTGGTCTCTGGAGATGTCGGGCTTGTACCAGAACTTGGAGGTGTCCTGAACAAACTTCACGGTGTCCTGCTTACTGCCCAGGTCTGACAGGAACAGATTAAGAGTCCACGTTAGGTTTCAGGAGCGTTAAAGCCAAAACGTGATGAAAAAAAGAGTAAAGACAGCTTTTAAAGGGTTATTACGCTCAATAACTGTTTATTTCTAATCATTCAGGTGGAGCCAGGACTATCTGCTGGATGGTTTTAAGATCATTTGTCTGGTCAACGAGAACTCCAGCACAGAGCTCAAATGGTCTGCCTTCAGCATACCTGAAGCTGGGGACGGGGCCCCGCTCACGCCTCTGAGGGGGTCAGGGGTCATCGGTGAGGAGAAGGGGATGCTGAGGCTGCTGCCGCTGTGCGGGCTGGAGAACCCGCTCACAGACGGCGAGCGTGAGCCCAGCTCCGCCCCCTCACCCCCTCTCCTCTTCTCAGGCAGCAGCGGAGGGAGCACCTCCTCTCCCCCCATGTTCAGACTCCCCAGCCCCTCCATGGCCTCCAGCAGGCTGTGCTCCAGGCCGCCGTTCCCCAGCAGCAACAAGGAGGAGAAGTCGGCGCTGTCGGTCTCTTTGAGGACCCCTGGACCTTCACCCAGGCCTTTCAGCGCCCCCCGCGGAGAGCTGTGGGCGTTTGGGGTGCTGAGGGAGAGAGGAGGGGAGGGCTGCTGGGGGTACGGGGAGTTCAGGGAGTTTGGAGTCCGGTCATGCCAACCAGGAGGAGGAGTGGAGCTGAGGAAGAGAGAAGGGATGGATCGTTTAATATTTTGTGGTATTTTGGAGCTCTGAGAGTCCAGATGAAGCCTTAAAACCACGACACGGCTCTCAGCGGCTCTCAGGCTGATGGTTTCTCTTCAGAGGAGCAGAGGAATGTCTGACAAACATTAACACACAGCTTTAACTCTGTGTACCTGTCTGTGTGTGTGAGCGGGCCGTCTGAAGACACCGAGCACATGGAGCCAAAGATCCTCTGACAGGAAGCGGGGGTGACGGACACGTCTGCTCTGAACAGCTCCCCCTCAGCGGGGCCGCCGGCGTGGTTCATGCTGTCCAGGAAACTCCGCGAATCTGAAGAAGACAAACAGAGAAACAGAGTTAATCCGGTTTTACTGCAGAGTTCCTCAAACTGTTACCAGATGTGACGTCAGAAACCGGAGAGCAGAGGTGATTCAGAGGGTGAGGATGTGACAGGTGTTTGCGTACGTTGGACTGAACCTCTGCTCTCAGATTACAGAGCCATAAACTGCAACAAAAACGGTTATTTTAACCCTCATTCATGCAAGAAATGATTCATAACATCACGATAGTTCACAGTCAACAAGAAAAGACAAACAAAACTCAGAATCCCACAATCCAAACTCAGTTACATGATTATTTCACCCTTTTATCAACATTTATGACTTATTTCTCTAGTTTCTCAGTCTTGATTATTTTTTTTGAAAGTGTGTTTGTTTCAGAAAAAAAGTCAAAGTAGAGGAAGAAACCTGACTTTTTCTTTTCTTTTTTTCCCCAGCTAATCGTGGACCAATATTCTGAACAGAGGTATGTCTCATTTAATTTAGTTATGATGAGTATTTTTCTACTTAATCAGCTGATTTTCTTTTAGTTTTGTCTTTTTAATCCTGGGTTCAAAAATAAAAACATGGCCTCAGACCTTGTACACACAGATCTGGGTAATTTCTAAAATGAATACACCTCCCTCATTCATTTTTAAAAATATTTCTTCTACCGGGTTAATCTGCCGATGAGTGTGACTGGAAGCATGCCAGACCCATAGGTGGCGGTGTTTTACAGACGTGAAACCCAGCCGATCAGAACGAACCCCTGTTATTCAGTTGAGAAATTTGGAACCAAGAACTCTGTTTCCTGGTGTCTTCATAAAACCATTTATTTCTTATTTCATTTAACTTTTATTTCACCAGAATTAATCGTGTTGAGATCCTTTTTTACAAAGGAATCCTGGCCGGGGCGGTAGCACAAGAAAGTTTCATACAGACAGCAAAGACAGAGACAATAAACAGCAAAAATTCAACAATTCATCAGGTTCATAAATTTGCAGCGTTTGGCAGTAAAACACCTGCACAGGCTCAGCAGATGATCCTCAATCCTGGTTTTAAAATAGTCCAAGCTAACAGGATTGTTCAGCTTCAGATGAAACCAGGGATTTCCAAACTACTTACTTTGGATAGAGTTTTCTGAAAGTGTTGTTTTTAGTGATGTGAAACTGCGGTTTTGGTGTGGATGTCAGGCCTTAAGCCCTGTTTCCACCAAGCAGTCTGGTTTAGATCAGTACAGTGTCGTACAGGTTGGCGCGGAAAAGCCATAGACTGTATAAAACATTGACGTAGTCTCACTGACGTCACCCGTCTTTTTCGGAAACGGAAAATGAAGCAGATCGGCTATAGCGGCCATATTGGTAGTGGCAAGGGCTTTGCGTACAACCATAGGGCGCCTGTCGTCACGTGACCCTCAGCTGTGCCTCTTATTGGGGGAGCTTGCGATCTTAATATCCTTTGAACGGCTGCTTTAGAAAAAAATGAACCCCCCGTACAGTGGGTGCCGGTACTAAAATAAGCGACTCAGACAGGAGACGTTTTTTGAACCAGGCTGTAAAAAGGTTAATTTCTGCTCTGAAAATGGCTTTTTTTTGGCTTGGTGTGTATGTGACTTCTGCTACTTCCGGTGCCAGCCTCAAGCGAACACTGGAGAAACAGCAGATTTTAGCACTTCAGCATTGACTCATATTCTCAGACCGGAGGTTGCTGCTTGGGTAAAGCCTGATCCTGTTTGTCTTTCCACAGCCAACTGTGCCCCCTTGTGGTAGGCGGTGTGTAAGCCTGATGCCGATAGCAACACCAGTTAAATAATAGCATGATGTCCCTGCCTGTGAAATACCCTCTCTGACCACCTGAGGGCTCCACAAGCAACAGACTCTTTTAAGAAGGGCCTGAAAACCTTTACTTTAAAAAAGTTTTCCATGAAAGCATTTAACTTGTTTTTAATCTTGTTTTACTCTGCTCTCCTCTCTTAATGTTATTATTATTACCCCACTAATAAATCCAATGAAGAAGAAAAACGGGACACAGTAAACAAAGAGCATCGATGGGAGACATCCAGCAATTTGTCTTCTTTGTGATTTCCACGTGTCTCTTTGATACAAAGAACAATCAAGCTTTGTTTCAGAGAAGACTGTGTGCCACCAGGAAGAATACAGCAGCCGCTGTCACACAGGAAGTGACGATTCTATCAAACAATTAATGGATTGCAGTGTTTTCTAGCTCCACCCTTATGGAAGGGTCCCTAAAATCGGGTCTATAAGGGTTGGTAATTTGGGGATCTGTCCCAGTTTAATCTCTTAAGACCCAGCGTCTGCATATATGAACATTACATTTCTGCCTCTCAGACCCATGGTACTTCATTTTTTAAAACACTGACCCATAAGCCACATTTAAAGACACTGCCCACATCATCTTTTGGTGATATCACAACAATACACCCGTCTTAGTAAAACAAAACAAAACAAAAAAACAACATATTTTAGTAACAAACAAATAATGGAGAACTTATAACACAAATAGTCAAACTCCCCATACAAAGACCAAGTTTAGTTATTATACTTATTAGGTCTTACTTATCCCAGATAGTAAATTAAAAAATGCACACGGACAAAAGCTCAAGTCTTAAGAGGTTAAGTCAAAGGAAACGCCACAAAATGCGTGTCGTGCTGAAACAAACCAAAATGATTGGATGGATTGCTTTTGTTGGTTAGTTTGGTTTGTTGTTTAGTCCAAAACTATTCCAACAACATGATCTCAAAACAGACAGATGATGAAAAATCAAAGAAAGTGTTACTGTCGTGACGTTGTGTTATTGCTGTTTTGTGCATGCAATGTTGTGTGTTTGTAAAGTGTGGCATTGACTTGTTGTGTTGAAGTCTTACTGATGTCTATTTGTGTATTTGTGTTGTGTTTTAGGTTGTTTTAATAGTTGTAGTGTGTTTCACTGATGGGGAGGATTTGTTTCGTTGTTGTTTGCTGTAGTAGTTTTGTGATTTCATGATTTTGTGTGACGTTCCCTGACGTTCTGACAGCGCTGTGTGTCTCTGTGTGATTGTGATGTTGCAGTGTTGTGGTTTGGAGTTGTTGTGTAGTTGTGTCATTGTGGTGTTGTGTAGCTGTGTGGTTGTATTGTTGTGTTGCGGTGTTGTACAGTGGACCACACGTCGCCCTGACGCTCTGACAGCACAGTGTGTCATTCAGCAAACACGAGCGGCGGCCTCCCCGAGCTGCAGACGGGTCTGTGAAGTACGATGAGTCACCGTGTTAAGAGTCAATCATCATAAAGAGCTCCTTGTTCAGGCCGACTGCTCCCCCATCACCTCCCCCACCTCCCCCCTCTGTCCTCCCCCTCCTCTCTTCCGCTCCTTCATTCACAGACGGAGGAATCTGGGCTGAAGCAGCAGCTTTGTTTATCGGTGAGCGTTTGGGACGAGCAGGATCATCTGAAGAGGATTATATCATCTCTCCTGAAGAACATCTGAGGGTTTGCATCGTGAAAAACACAAACTGAAAACGTAAACAAGACACTATCAACAACATCAACAGTGTACAGAAACAAAACCAGCTCTTCAAACTTCACTGAAATGCTCTACATGCCACAAAATAAACTCTGAAAGCCCAGATTTCCCAGGAGGATAACAAGCCGCTCATTTCTCCAGGAATTTGATCCTCTTAATGTCAATTTCCTGAGCTATTTGCTCTCGTCGTGGCCTCTTCAAGCTCTTTAACGGAGTGTGTTTACGTTGTGATCTTTTGTTTCAGCTTTTATTGAATCATTAAATGCTTCCTCTGACACCAATCGACAGTTTAGGGTTTCACATCATCTTCCCACGCCTGGATGTTTCCCACACACATTTCTACAGCGCCAACATTTCCTACGGTGTATCAGATGTCCATCAGTTTGAACCTGCAGCTGCTGAGACTCATTACAGAGAGGAATCAGTCCCTGCATGTGGTCAAACCTTCTCGAACCATCATCTCAGACTGATGAAATCAAAGCTCACCTGTCCCTCAGGTGTTTCTGATAACAGATGATCAGTGGTCAGTTTTCTGCAGAGTTACGTGCTGAGTAAACATCAGAAAACTCTGCTTCAGACCAAGGAACATGTTCAGTCCTTCAGTCATTACAGACCAACCGTAATGGAACGGCCCATTTGGGCAAAGTGTTAGGCGCATCACAACAGCAAATTAACGACAAGTTAAAAGTAGAGTCTGCAGGATTTTCCTAAAAAAAAATACAATTTCGATTTTTACAATCGAAATAATCCTGCTCAACCAACACATCAACATCCAGGCAGAGTAGGGGGATGAGGCAGACACAGACACTGAAACACATGTGTAGAGGCCTGTAGGTATGGTGGCCCTGAAGGACAATGGGAATAAATATTTCAAAGGAGCAAAATAAATTTCAGATGCACTAATACATTTCACAAACCCAAAATATATTTCAAAACAAAAAAAATGTGTCTCACAGAATGCAAAAAAAAAATCAAGGGTCACAAATTAAAAGTAACCAATCACAAAATAAATTTCACAAAACCAGAAAGGGTAGGACCAGCGCTGTTGAGTGAGCCCATGATACTTGTCTCTGATTGGACAAACCCATAGAGTGGTAAGTGTGACGGATAAACCTATGATGTGTCCCCTAAAGGGTCCCATGTTGATTCAGCGCCTGGAGCAGACTCATTATGGCCCCCCTTTTGACACAGAGACCATGCTTCTGCTCGAGCGTGAGCCACGCTGTTCGGTACCCAAACAGTTGTCCAGGTCCCAGTAGCTCAATGAGGAATATCCGCCCCTTCTCTGTAGCCCAAGGCTCTTTGAGCTTGACTAATGGGTTCATAGTGATATGTGTATATCGTGGCAAATGAAAGCATTTCTATAATCACTCTTAGTGTATGTCCCTCATTGAAGTACTGCCTGATAAAATCAAGCTTCTCTTCCATCCTGGTAGATGCTTGAAACTTCACACTGGCTTTGGCCAATCAGAGACAAGTAGCATGGTCCTACCCTTTCCGCTTTCATGAAATGTATTCTGTGATTGGTGAAATTTATTTTGTGATTGGTTACTTTTAATTTGTAATCCGTGGTTTTTATTTGCATTCTGTGAAATGTATTTGTCTGTTTTGAAATAAATTTGTAGTTAGAGAAATGTATTAGTGCTTCTGAAATTTGTTTTGTGCTTTTGAAATATTTCTTCCCATTGTCCTTCAGGGCCACCATACAGGGCCTCTGTGCATGTGTTCCAGCATCTGTGTCTGTCTCAACCCCCTCCTCTGCCTGGATGTTGATGTTTTGGTTGTATCGGGACTTTTCTGAGCGGAGAGTAAGCGCGGTTTCCTCAGCCAATGAAAGAACCCCAGCATCCAAGTGACTAAGGGCATATTCAGACCTGGACTGTTTGGTCCACTTTAAACGGACCAGGGTTCGTTTCCCACGCTGGTGCGGACTTTTCATGCAGGTGTGAACAGACACAAACGAACCCTGGTGCGGACCAAACAACCAGACCGAGACCCACTTTTTGAGGTGGTCTCGGTCCGCTTCCAAACGAACTCTGGTGCGGTTCGTGGTTCTCCGGTCTGAATACAAACCAAGGTCCATCCGAACTAACAACAAGATACATGCGCCTTTTGGGCCTATAAAGCCACCGTAACCTAACTGTCTTTGGTTCATACCTGATCCTCCGTCTTCTGTTTAGCCACGCTGTTGCTACCATGTTGTGGGTCAGGACACGCAGAGCATAGCGCCTCCTTGCTGCGATCATTTGTCTTCCCGTTCCTAAATTGTAAACGGTGTTGTTAAGCTGCTTTGAAGGAGCTGCTCTAGAAACTGAAAATGATTTAGCAGCTCTAATAAGAGCACAAACACACATGTTTACCTCCATTTCCAGGTCTGTATTCAGTGTGCCGCCTTTGTCAGTGCTGTCCAATGAGAGCACTGATCGTCACACACGTGGATGTGTTTACAGAATATAGTCCACTTGCAAAAAATACAATCGGAATACAAACTGCACCAAATGAAAAAAATAAAGTCCGCTTTTGGTCCAAAGGACTTTTCTGGTCTGAAGACAGCCTTGGTATGTTAATTAGCGAGTGGAAGAAGCTATCCCAAGTGGCTACGATAGTGAACGTAGAATGGAGTAAGAAAAACAACCAAAGTGAATCAAAACTCATGGCTTGACTTTCACTCACTTTCGGGATCTTTCATTTTCACTTCATGATGATAAACCTGTTCATTTAAACACGTAAGGGTCCTTAAACGTTGTAAAATGCTTCAATGAGTCATCAAACCCTCCAGGGAGGAATACACGGTCAACACCCGACTTGAACTCTCAGAGGTTAAAGGTGAAGGGCAGAGGGTTGGTTTGGGTGATTTGGACACTCAGAGCTCAGAAAATGAAGCCAGTGATTTCTGAAAGTTGTTGATCCATGCAGAAAGCAAACACAAACACAAACAGAGCAGAAAGCCCTGGTAGCAGCAGGATGCCTCAAACATTCCCACAGTCCCTGTCACATCTTCTCTCTGGGGACGATTCCCAGAGAGCAGCCGAGCTGCATCTCCCTCCGTTTCCCACCACTGATTCTCCTCTCAGCGGTTCGTCACATCTGCTGCCGCTCAGATCATCCGGCTAATTACAGAACAAGCCGACCTGTGGCAACACCAGCTGACCCCACCCTGACCTCTCAGCGCAGGCCAGACCTGACCACACGGCTCGGGCTGCAGCCTCAGACACCTTCCAGCGTCTGTGTCCACGCTGCAGCGTCTCCATGGAGACGGGGTGTCAGCTGGGTGTGTGTTAATGAAGAAACCTGCAGGGAGGGAACAGGCTGTGCCCGACTGGAGCGAATTCCTTTCATGTGAAGTCCAAAAGGAAAAGAAATCTGCCATGAAACTCCCAGAGATTCACTGGAAATGTGCTGGAGTCTGTCCCAAATTCCAAAATGAGAGTTTTGCTCTTTAAACTTAAAAAGTGTAAGAAAAATGTTTTCTTCCAGCTGTTTGATGCATGAAAACATGTGCTTCCTCCTGCAAGACCCTAAAAAACATCACTTTTTCTAATTTCCTGTTTATTAAAAAAGTATTTCCCTGTTGTTTTCTCCAACAGTGTTTTTCTGTCCATTGTTTCCTCCTCTCTGGTGCAGCTCGGAGGACGCACAAAGCCTCCTCAGTTTGGGTCAAAACCATGCAAAACCAACTCCAGATGGCACAGACCCATGTGGGCATGAATGCCAGCCTCCACCAGCCAAAGCCTCACACACACACACACACACACACACTCCTGATCACACAGAGTGGCAGTTTTATGGCTCAGATTGAAGATGTGCGCATACCTTCATGCTTTGTGCTGATAATCCCGTTACTGAGAAGGAGCGCGATGATGTAATCTCAAGCTAATATTTCTCCCACCTCCAGAGAAAGCTGATACAAAGAATGGAAAAACAGAAGAAGAAGAAGAAGAAGAGATAGACAGAGCTACTGTGTTGTGAGAAAGAAATACTTCTCCTCTTTATTTCTGACGCTCACGCATCCAAACATTTACTCTGGGAGCAGAAGTGAGAGCCTACACACACACACACAGAAAAACACTGACGCACGGGGAGCTATGCAGCACAGCAGTGGGTTTGCAGACTCCCTACTGACCACAGGAATGTGAGTGCAGGCCCTTTGTTAGCACACACACACACTCTCACACACACACACACACACACACAGTGACAGGACTGCAGGTCTCTGACACGTTACAGCTGTTCGCAGCGATCACAAGCTGCTGCGTCTCAGGGGGATGAAGGGAAGAGGAGGGAGAGGGCAGAAACACAATGAGGAGGAAGACACCTGCTGGGACGCTGAGGCTCAGGAATCCAGAGTTAAAAACAAAGATGGAGGGAGGAAAAGTCCTGATATGTGTCCTTAAAACTCTGCTGTTATAAGAATAAATTATGACATCAGAATCCTGCAGATGTCAGCTAATCTTAACTTTTCAGACACAAGTTAAATCAACTGCTTGCAGCTTTCTTTGCATTTTTGTGTAACACATTTTCTCATGTGACTGTGGACAAACATCATCTTTTAAGTCCATAAAGACTGAAGCTGAGAAGATTTAAACATCAGCTTTGTCTCTTTACTTTTAAAATAGAAACATACAAAAAGAAACGACGACAAATAGACCTTCGTGTTCATGTATGTGCGACAAAAAGCCAAGTACATAGAGCAAGCAATCATTAGTAACTCAAACCATAGAGTATGTTGCAGTTTTGCTTTTGACCAACAGGTATGACAGTGGTTTTGATATATTATTCACTGTAAAACAAGAGACTTCACAAACACAATCCAGATTTTTTTTTTCTGTGTGGATGGATTCATTTAACAGCAAATGTGCTTAATTTGCATGCTCGGGAAGGGAACATCATTAAAAAACAACAAAAAATAATTAATTGAGCAATATGTTATCAAACTGGATATTCTTTCAAAAATATAAACATTTCAGCCAACTTTTTGTATTTTAAAAATGTTTAAAGTTTTTGCAAATTAAAACCATTTAAATTTTTTTGAAAATTTTTGAAATATAAAAAAAATATGTTTGCAAATTGTTAAAATTGCATTTTTAAACGTTTTTTAATAAATTAAAAATTTTTCCAAGTTTTCTTAATTTCTTAAAAACACATATTTTTACAAATTTTTTATTTTAAATTTTTTTTCAAAAATTTGAAATAAAAAAAAACATATTTTTCTTTTACAAATTTCGGGGATTGCATTTTTGGATTCAGAGTGTTTTTTGGAAATGTTGATATTTATTTCCAAGTTTCTAAAATATCTGAAATTGTCATATTTTAACCTTTTTTTTTTTTTGGAAAATTTTTAAAAAATTTTAAAAAGAAAAAAAAACATATTTATTTTGCCATTTTTTTTATATTGCATTTTTGATTTTTAATTTATTTCTAAATGTTGATATTTTTCAATTTTTTAGATTCATATAATTTTAACATTTTTTATATTTAAATTTTTCTAATTTTTTTTTAAATTCAGAAGATTTTTTTTTGACGTATTTGAAATTTTTAAAACTTCAAAAAAAGTTCTATAAATTCTAAAAGCTTCTTGTTTAGATAATTTTTCTATTTTAGTTTTCAGTAAGGTGGATTTTTATACATTTGATTGTCTTTATTGTAAAGATAAAGCAGAAATTGTGGCTCCTGAATTATTTTAATCCAGTTGAGCTGAGCAAAATGGCTCCTAAGAAAGTAAAGGTTGCAGAGCCCTGGTTTAGAGGGACGGAAAGAGTCAAGTGTGTGTCTCTTATTGTCACTGATCTGTAAAACTTATATATTGTCTTGGACTTAAGCACAGGATCTACATGAGACGTGCGACTGAGCCTTAAAAGTACAGCAGATCTGTAGAGTCTGTGCTGATTTTCTGTTTGCCTGGTTTTTCTTTTTGCTGTAGTTTTGTGGTTTTCTTCTGAAAGAATCCAATAAGAGGAACTCTAGAAATGCCAGAGGACGTGCCGGCTTCGCCTTGGTGTCGCTTGGCGCTGCATCAGAATGCGATCAGTCTGCCTCAGTAAAAATCAATCACCCTCATACCCTGCTGTGTCCTCCTCCTCCTCCTCCTCTCCAGAAGCTCTGAGCGTCTCTGCAGAGGAGGACGGAGCAGTAAATCAGATCTGTGTGTTCTTTCAGGGTGTTTGGATGAACAGCTTTATCGACTGGGTGAAGAGGAGGAGGAGAGGTTAATATAGGAGCCAGCTGAGGAGGGAGCGAAGAACAACAATGCTGTGAACAATCAGAGGGAACAGGACGGGCAGAGCTCAGAGAGGAGGTTACGAGAGTCATGGAGGTGTTGTTAAAGACTTCATGAAGTGTCAGACTATCTCACTCCTTCACCGTACAACAAACAGAAGTTTTCTCTGAGTTTTCTGATCATGTTTAGAAGTTAAATTCCTCAGACGTTACCCGTCTGGAGAAGAGATCAGGGATCGTAAGTAGTTTTCCTTCAGGGCCCACAACATGTCAGTGGTTACAACAAAATGTCTGATGCAAACTTGTACGAAACAAGACAAAACTCTGTTTCATGGAGCTTATATTTGACCACAAGCTCTGGCTTTGTTTCACCACTGTTTTATGAATCTGATGAGTAATCGGGGAGTCGCAGAAGAAGCAAACTGTAGCTGAAAAAAAGAGCGTTTTTAGACATTTGGCTCGCTGCATCATCACTGGAGCAAGAGTTTATTCAGTCCTGGGTTTAATTTTCCATCCAATATTTACGTAATCAACCCAGACTGACTGCAAGGGGGCTGTTTAATGCTCCTGAGCTGTATCCACAGCATATTTGAAAAGCAATCCTTGATCGTGACCTGCAACAATGACTTAGTATCTGCAGCCAATCAAACCCTAAGCATTGGAGAGAGTTAATATCATGAAATCCTGTCACTCTGGGAATGAGGTCAGAAGTTCAGGATGCTTTTACTTTAATTTGGTAGTCTGGAAAAGTTAGGGAAGAAATCTTTGCAGAGAATACAAGACGAGGTGAAACGGTTCAATGATGCTCTTTATTGTCCCCTAGAGGAAATTCGTCCTGGACTGCAGATGCTTAGCTTCCTTCACAATACATCTATAAATAATCATTACTCGCTTTTCTCAAAAATAGGACGACGAGAGGAGGAACAAGACACTGGAAGCATAAAATATTGGAGCATGGAGATGGTTCCCAAAGTTTCAGGCAGTCTGGTTTGTCAGAGGAAGTTTCCAAACCTTGCACAATGCCATGTTTCCAGCCTGATCCAGCAAACTCAGCTCAGACGTGTTCCCTTGATTTGGTTCTTGACTACCTTCAACACTTTGAAACAACCTGAACTCTCTGAGCCTGTTCTGTTCGGTGGCTTGGAGTTTTGTCATTTTGACTCCTGATAGAGAGCAACAAGCTGCACTTTGATAATAAAACACTGGCAGCAAAGGGAAGTAATCTGTGCCAGCTCAAGGCTTACAACCTCTGAGTCCCAGTTCTTTGGTTTAATGAGGAATTCAGATTATTCTGCTGGTTCAGCTGGTTGGAAACAACAGACCAAAGCATTGTGGGAAAGGTTAGAAATAACTTTTTTGGACTCAGAATTTTTTTTGAATATGTTGATATTTATTTCCAAGTTTCTGAAATAATCTAAAATTGTTGTATTTTAACAATATTTTTTTTAATTTGAAAATTTTGAAAAAATTTTTAAAAAGAAAAACACATTTATTTTGCCATTTTTTTGATATTGCATTTTTGATTTTTTTTTCTAAATGTTGATATTTCTTCTAGTTTTTTAAATTCATATAATTTTCGAATTTTAACATTTTTTTATTTTTAAAATTTTCTATTTTTTTAACAAATTAACAGCTCAAGGCTTACAACCTCTGAGTCCCAGTTCTTTGGTTTAATGAGGAATTCAGATTAATCTGCTGGTTCAGCTGGTTGGAAACAACAGACCAAGGCATTGTGGGAAAGATTGGAAATAACTTTTTTTCTACACAGCTTCAGATACACGCTGAGTCTAGCGAGAAGTTTGCAAAAAAGTGGAACGAACTTGTTCAACTTTTATGTCGTTGGTCAGATTGTTGTAACACCGCAGCATCACAGCTTTGGATTTGACCAGAGTTGATGTTAAGCAGCAACTTTCAGTCTAAATCTGCTGTTTCTTGAGTGTTTGCTTGAGGCTGGCTTTGGAAGTACAGGAAGTCACAAACACACCAAGCCAAAAAAAAGCTGTTTTCAAAGCAGAAACTAACCTATTTACAGCCCATTTACTTCTGTCTGAGTCGCCAATTTTACCATCAGCACACACTGTACAGGGGGTGAACTTTTTCTAACTCAGCCGTTCAGAGGATATTAAGTTCGTGAGCTCGCCCAATCAAAGGCACAGCTCAGGTCACATGACACAGGCGCCCTATAGCTGTATGCGAAGCCCTTACCCCTACCAATATGGCCGCGATAGCTGATCTGCTTCATTTTCCGACGAGTGACGTCGGCGAGACTACGTCCATGTTTTATAGAGTCTATGGTTGATGTTAGCAGGAAAATCAATCAATTAGTCAAACAGTCTTTATTTGTATAGCACCAAATCATAACAAATGTTATTTCAAGACACTTTACAAAAACATTTACAGGTCTCGACCCGTAGATGCATCCGTTTCTAACTTATGCTTTAGGCTGAGAGAAATAAAATGAAGGCCATCACATCAGCCAACTAACTGGCCTTTCTCACTGATACTAGATCCTTTCAGACAAACCTACAAAGCTCCGTTTCCACCAAGAGGTTCAGTCCAGTTCGTCTCAGTGCTTCCTTTGACTATAACTGGGACAAGTCCCTAAAGCCGTGTTTCCACCAAGCAGTCTGGTTCGGTTCAGTACAGTTTGGTACAGTTCAGCCTGATCCTGTTTGCATTTCCACAGCAAACTGTGCCCTCTCGTGGTAGGAGGCGTGTAAACCACATGCTGAGAGCCGCAGCTGTTAAATAATAGTGTGACGCCGTAGCAGCGTGACACAGTTTACCCTGCTGATAAATCCAACGAAGAAGAAAAACATGACACAGTAAACAAAGAGCAAAGATGGAAGACATGCAGCATTTCGTCCTCTCTGTGATTGGCATGTAGCTCTTTGATACAAAGACATTGTTTCAGAGAAGACTGTGTGCCGTCAGGAGAAATGCAGCCGCTGTCAGGGTAAGTGACGATTCTTTTGACCAATCAACGGTCTGCAGTGTTGTAGCTCCACCTTCTGAGAGCGGATCGGTTCAGTCTGGCACCCATATGAAAGGGTCCCAAAAAGTGGGACCAGTTATTTGGGGATCTGTCCCGGGATAAGTTAGTGGAAACGCCACCGTACCGAGACAATCTGACCTGGACTGCTTGGTGGAAACGTGGCTTATATTACTGCCCAATACCGTCCCATTTTTTGGTACCCTTCTGTTGGAGTCCCGTAAATACCGATCTGACACTAGAAGGTGGAGCTAGAAACACTGCAGTCCATTGATTGGTCGAAAGAATCGTCACTTCCTGAAACTTCTCTGAAACAAAGTTTGATTGTTCTTTGTGACAAAGAGCCACAGACCAATCAAAAAGAAGACGAGTTGCTGGATGTCTTCCATCGTTGCTCCCTACCAAGAAAGGCACAGTTGGCAAACAGGATCCTACCTGTACCAGACTATACTGACCCGTACTGGACCACTTGGTGGAAACGGGCTTTAGAGAAGATGGTGCAGCCTCGTCAGGACGGCGTTGTGTTGCCTGTTCTCTCTTCCTGCTTCACATCAGCTCTCAAACCGACTCTGTCCCATATTCTGCTCATATTTTATTACCTCCTGTGGTTCCTGGGCTCTTGCCGGGTTATTGCACTCTATAATGCACACCAGACGTCTTTATGTCTCTGACAGCAGAGGTTCTGGTCCGTCTCACTCATGCTGGGCTGGTGACACCACAGACCACTTGTTGATTAACTCTCTGAGGAACAAAATCCTCGTTTCCGTCTCTTTCCATTCCGCTCTTTTCACCCCGAGCTGACTTTGTGTCTTTGTGTCTACGATGTCAACATCTCCCAAACTTGTGGTCTGCACTTTCTGCTTCTTTGCCCTTCATTTGGTTCTGTCAAACTCCAGTGTCTCGTGCTACAGGCGTCTGCACATCATCTCGCAGCAGAAGTCTTCAATAAATTTGTCCCCCAGGAAGTTTGTGTTTGGGTTCGCTCAGCTGAAGGAAAAACCATCTTGATTTAAACATCATGTGCCGTCAGAGAAGCTTTAGAGTTCCTTGGCGTTGGTTTCACCAGTTCCTGAGCTCCTGACACAGACGTCCAATCAATCAACGGCAGCACGCGGAGAGGGTTAGTCCAGACGTTCCTCTTTCCAGCCGTATTTTTCAGGCTGCAGTGTGAATCCAGAGCAGTTCTCAGGCCAGAGGAGCTTTACGGTCTGCACGAGCTGAGTCTGCAGAATCATGGTCTTTCCAGACTTCAGCATAATTACATATAAGGAAGGTCAGGCTGAGGTCCATTTCCATACAGCCTCCAGGTTTCATCTTACAATATTTTAACCATGGCACGGATAGAAATCATGTTCTAATTTATGTGCACATTCACATTTTTTGTTAAGGTCACAAACCAAAGCAAAGCATCAGTAAGGTCTCACTAAACTCCATTTGGACTGTGCATAGGCTGCTTGTATGAAGCTGAAGCTCTGTAGATTCTGCAGAAACTCAACAACTTTTCCAGCTGATGTCTTTATATGAATGGATTTATCAGGATGTTAAAATGTGAGAGTTCAAAAAACACATTAGAGGACACAAGACAGGATTTAAGCTGTGGAATGGAGGTGAAATGCAAAAGTTTGAGCATAAAAATAGCTCAGAATGCAGGATAAGAAATGTTTGAGGCTTAAAATGATGTTTACAGGTCAAAATAGTCTTTAAAAACAAAATCTAGATCCTGATCCTGCCATAAAACCATCCTGACATATTTCCTCCATATCACCCCCTAATGGAGAACATGTTCCTTGGTCAGAAGCAGAGTTTGCTGATGTTTACGCAGCACGTAACGCTGCAGAAAACTGACCACTGATCATCTGGGATCAAGAGCGACCCTCATCCAAAATGCAAACTCTCATCCCCCAGCAGCAGGGGTCAGGGATTCAGGTTTAGTTATCTAATCTCCTCACGATTTCACAAGAAATTCCAGAGAAATTTCCAAGTAAGAAACTTTGTAGCATGGAAATCATTCCTTGTCACTTTTTTTCTAATTGATGCATATAACGTTGATAACTGTGCATCTACAGCTGAATTCCCATCACACCTTGAATTGCGCAAAATGTAAATATTGCAATAAAACTTAGTAATGGAAACACCAAAATTTCGAGAAAAAGTTTTAACGCTCTTATGAGGTGGTTTTTCAAAAGTTACAATATTGAAGTTTATCGCAAAAGTGCAAGGGAAACACCTTTTGCACAAAAACATTTCACGTTGCCATAACAACGTACCTTTCTCTCCTCCTTGACTACGATCCTCTCCCAAAAGTCTTAAGTACGTGTCCACGACCGACAGTTTGACCAAAGAAAATGTTCACGAATCGGCATCATCATCAGTGTAGCGTCCGGATGGACGTTACGTATTGTTTTTACTAAAGTTGTGTGCAGTTCTAGTCCTAATGGAAACACTTGCAAGGCTTATTCGTTCTCTATCAAAACTTCAGAAATATCACTATTATGACGACACTGCAACAAAAACATTTCAAGGAGCTTCTGTGAAAATTCTTGAGACAAAACCAGGAGCAAATTATGCATTGTAAATAAATTAGTGCTGCCAGGCGATTAAAAAAATTAATCTAATTAATCACAGGATTTGTAATTAATTAATCTAATTAATGAAATTTTAATCTCATATCAGTTTATGGTCCCAAATAAAGAATCTGAATTCCAGGACACTACAAAATTGTTGTTCATGAACTAATCAAATGAATACATGAAGAAGAGCAGATTTGTAAACCCACATTTTTCAACTGCTAGAGGTCTATGGACGTCAATTCGACTGCATCTGTTTAACGCGTCTCGCCGAGTCCCTCAGATCTGAGTCCTACGCAAGTAGCAAGTGATTTGGTCTAAGTCTCGAGTTTTTTGGTTGTGGGTAATTCAACCAAGTTGAGTCACAAAAGTTGTCAAGTCGACTCAAGTTATTAGGTTGTGGAGTCGAGTCACAGGTTATATCCCAGGTTTATATCTTGAAGAGAGAAACCTTATCTTTATAATGTAAATGTCAAAACAGAGGCTACAGTCGCTCATATCAACGTTAGCCGCAGTGGGCAGTGAAACTGTTTGTCTTATTATTAGCAAGAATGTTCAATACACGATCGACAAACATCACACCAACACACACACACGTGCACGCGCTCACACACTTCACTTCCTTGGCTTCGTGTGCAGTCTTTGAATAGAGGATAAAGTTAGACATTGTTTCCCCTTTTTCCTTTATTTTAGTGTCCTCCTTTTTCCCTTCTGGTGGAAGTTTTTAAACACAAACTGCTCGACTTTTGGAGCAGCAGAACTGGCTACAGGCCCAGGAGCAGTCGCCATTATTAGCTAACAACCACTCTGTGTTGTGTGCGTGCATTGGTTGCTTGCGTGCTTGTGATCTTGCTTCACGCCTGTCTCCAATCAATCAATCAATCAATCAATAAAAGTGTGAACCTATAGCCTGGTGAACATGCTACGAGCTATCTGACTCTGTCTCAAGTTGAGTCGAGTCTGAAGTCATTGTCTTTCAAGTCAAGTCTAGTCTCAAGTTTTTTACCCTCAAGTCGAGTTGAGTTGCAAATCGTCAAATTTGCGACTTGAGATCGACTCGAGTCGAGCCTCTATGACTTGAGTCCAATTGTCTGGCGTCTATAGAAGTAAAACATGTTTTTCAGCGGGGGAGGCAGGGTCTGGTGGACCTTGTCAATCAAAATCCTGCTTGTAAACTACTGTGGGTGAGAGCGGGGTGCTCTTTGGATGAGAGCTCAGCATGGATATGAGGAGAAGATGTGAAATGACAGAGACGTAGAGAGACGCTGCAAGTCAGAAAAGTTCAGGCAGCTCACGCTCCAACGGAGGATGTGTTGCTGTAGTTCAGAGAGAAAGAGCGGCGCCATCGTGAGAAAAGATGGATGGAGCGCCCGAGATGAACGCGATCAAAAACAGAAAGAGAGACACAAAAGAAGAAAGTCCACTCTTCTTGGGTAGTTTTGGTGTTTACATAGTCATAAAATTCTCACATGGTGCAGAAAATCTGCAGGTAGATTTTTTCACTTTTATCTTAACTGTCTTCGTCAGAGCATTTTGAAAAGTAGAGGCTGAACTTTTAAACTCTTTCTGCTCATATCTAGTTTCATCATTGCAGTTGTTCATTATTTCACTTCCAACATAATGTGGAAAATATGAGCTGTTCCTCCAAAGCTCTGTGTCTCAGTGGGATGCTGTTTAATTGTGTGTAACGTCTCTGGGGGCATTAAGCACCCCGACAAAACACAAATCTTCAAAGGTTTTTTTTTGGTTCAGCTCGGGTCAGTAGAGCAGAAAAAGGGGGGAAATGCCTCCATCGGTTAACCACCAATACATCAGCCCTCCATGACTGCACCGTGGAGGCCAAAATAGCCTTTAACTGGATGAGATCATAAGTGGAACAAACCATCTCATCGCCTCACGAAGCGTGGACGTCTGAGGGGTTGCAGATGCTGCTGAGAGCAATGAAAAGTAAAACTTCTTTAAGGCACAAAAAGACGGAGACGAGGTCTGAAAGGTGTGTTTGGAAATCTGAAATTCCAGGAGCTGTTTGCGAATACCAGCCGCCGACCTGGAGGAGAGACGGGAAGTGTTTCTGTGCATTCCCAGGAGGGACAGAGGCAGAGATAACAGAGAGCTGGCAGAAAGCAGAAGAAAACGCCTACAGAAGAAGGGATGTGCAGAAGATTTGTGGAGGAATTTTAAGCTTTCTGACACTGTGTGCATGCACATACATACCGAGAGACGCAGTCATGGTGTGTGACACTCTCTGAAGTATCCCGTCGTTTGAAAAGTTTCCTTTAGGATCAGCTCCCAAATGTCTTTCTTCTCTGCCTCCTGAATGAAAGTCTCACTCCTCCTCTCCCTTTCACTCCTCAAAGCAATCTGAGATCGTCTCGCTGGGCTTTCCTTTTTTTCAGGGGCTGGATCGTTTCACCGCCATGCCCAATTCCTCTCGTCCCCCAGATGGAAAAATAAGCTCCCCGTTTGTTCCTGGCTTGTTGTGACACCGCTCGACTTCTGGGTTTGTATGGAGGGAGGGCCGAGAGGTAGAGAATTCCCCCCTCCCTCCCTCCTCTTCCTCTGGCTGACCACTGAGCATTGTTCCTGCCGGGCCACTGCGAGCACTTTCCCCCAATCAGGATGGATTCCAGCGGGGTCAGGGGTCATGTGTGGCCTTTTATGGAGCAGAGAGAGGAGGTGGTGGAGGGGGGGTGATGTGGGGTTTCTATGGCCTCTCTGTCAGGGCATGTGTGTCCACTCCCACCATCTGCTCGCCACAAACACAGAGACAAAGGCATGCAGACACACAGTGACCGTGTCTCCTGCCATGTGTCTAATCTTAGCACTTCATAAATTACACCATAAAGCTTCTGATTGAATCGTGTTGACTTTACTTTTGTCTCGGTGGAGACATGTGCTGCGTGCCTTTATTTTAACCTCTGTGACACAGGAAATGAGCTGGAATGGACCACGGCTCGGTCCATCTGTGATGCTCGTTTATCAGTTTAAAGACCCGAGGGTTCACGTCTGACGCTGGAGAATTAAATCAGAAAGATGTAAAATACATTTTTGACAGCATCTGATATAAATACACTTAATATATTTTCCAGCAGCCCCTATGGAAACATTTATATTCTCAAGAACTAGACGATATCACCAACTTTCTTTTTCTTCTGAGGCTGGAGTTAGCTATGTTAGCTTAGCACAGCAAAAACTAGAAACAAAGTTAACAGTTGGGATCAACAAATTCTGCTTTGCAACACCTCAAAAAAAGCTTTCCACAACCAAACACAACAGGTTGATTTGATGTAAAGGCTACTGGTTGTTTCCCCATCCCTTAGCTATTTGCTAGATTAAGCTAATTAGCTGCTACAGCTACTTAATAAGCTGATTTTCTTTGCGAGTACATTAATTTAAAGTCTTACATCACTATCTGTTCTTCTGTTGAGTTTGGTTTAGTTATAATGGAGCTGGAGCTAGCTGCTAGTTAGCTTAGCTTTCCTCAGGAAAAAGAACTGACAACAAACTGACAACCTGTGATAAAATTAGCGTCACAACCCACACACTCAAATGTGTTAATCTAATCTAATCTAATCTAATCTAAGGAATGGTATGCTAAAATAACCATATACTGTCTCTAGCTCTATGTGAACAATAAGATACTGACCTTGCTTGCTGTGTATGTTTCCAAAAATAATACAACTATTAGTTCTGTTTTATTGGAGGAGTAAAGCTAGTTGCTAGTTAGCATAGCTTTAGCTTTATTGGTAACAAAATAGCTATCTGGCTATTTTAGGTTGCTTTTTGTGTTAAACTATAGAAGATACAACTGTTTGAGTTTTTTTAACTTTAGCTAGCTTAACTTTGCTAGCTGACGTTTCTTCTTCCCAGGCTTTACGCTAGGTAAAGCTAACTAACTGTTTACTTAATTAGCCATGCTAAAAAGCAAATTTGTTGCTGGTACACTTTTCTAAAGTCTTATGTTTATGTACTGTAACAAAAAATTCACCTGTGAGAAAAAAAGGACATCTTATGGTAGAGTCTGGTTAGCATAGCTTAGCATAAAAAACTGAAAATTGATGGTACAATAAAGATGTTGATTTACAGATTCTCCAACTAAAGGTTCTCAACAACCATGATTTTATTTTATTTCATTTATTTATTTATTTATTTATTTTATTTTACTTTATTTATTTTATTTCATTTATTTTATTTTATTTTATTTTATTTATTTTATGTCATTTATTTTATTCTATTTTTATGTATGTATGTATTTATTTATTTATTGATCTATTTATTATTTTTAATTCACCTTTTTATTTATTTATTTTTTAATTTTTTTATTCATTCATTCATTTATTTATTTATTTATTTTAAGATGATAATTGGTTGGTTCAATTTTTTTGTTTTATTTTATAGAGCTTACTGTATAAATTTACTTGGCCTTATGCCGTCTTTTAAAACTTAGACATTTCCCTTGTTTAAATTTGCGCTCAGTTGTATATAACATAACTTTTTTTTGTTGATGTGTTGTTTAACACTAATTCCCCAAAGTGTGGGTTACAGAATTTTCCCAACAAACTTAAAAGGACCAGAATCATCCATAATAAAGACTTATTTATGTGTTTTAAAGAGCTAACCACAGTTTGTGTCAGTTTCGACCACACAGCTCTCTAAACTTCATCGTCTCATCCATCACTGACAACACATTCAATCATCTGAAGGAGGAGCAGCCTCCCCAGCCTCCTCTTCCTTCTCCCCCTCCACTTTCTCTTGACCTTTGACCCTGAGGTTCAAACAGTCAAGTGTCTGTCTCAGCGGACCATCTGCCTTTACTGAACCTGAGCTCACAGCAGCATCCACATTCCTCCAGCTGGAAGCTGCTTCCTCCGGCGGGGAGTTTCTGTATATGTGCGGCTGTTTATTTTGATTCGGCCACAAGTACACAAAGGAAACGGTCTTACGTAACGTTTGGGGCTGAGCTTTAACATCACGAGGAAATGAAAGAACAGAGACAGCTGAGAGGTCATCCTCAGTTGAAATATGGCGATGACGAGGATGGAAAAGCTGCAAAAGGGAAGCCATCAGTGGGTCCTTTGTGTGGTTGGTTATTTTTGAGTGTTTTAGTGTCAGACGAAAATAATCAGACTATGGTCAAACCAAGCTGAGGGGAGAAAAAAAAACTCTGTAAGTTATAAGTTGCGCGCATTGATTTAATGTTTTTTCAAGTCAAATATTTTCTATAGCTGTAGCAGAAGAATGTGGATTGAAAAATGTAGCTCAAACCAATCAGCCAATCACATGGCAGTGACTCAATGCATTTAGTCATGTAGACATGGTCAAGACGATCTGCTGCAGTTCAATGTGAGATCAGAATGAGGAAGAAAGGTGATTTAAGGGACTTTGGCAGGGTTTTTGGTCTAAGTATTTCAGAAACTGCTGATCTACTGGGATTTTAACCCACAACCATCTCTAGGGTTTACAGAGAATGGTCCCAAAAAGAGAAAATATCCAGTGAGCAGCAGTTCTGTGGGACAAAATGCCTTGTTGATGCCAGAGGTCAGAGGAGAATGGACAGACTGGTTGGAGCTGATAGAAAGGCAGCAGTAACTCAAATAACCACTGGTTACAACCGAGGTCTGCAGAAGAGCATCTCTGAACACACAACACGTCCAACCTTGAGGCAGATGGGCTACAGCAGCAGAAGACCACACCGGGTGACCCTCCTGTCAGCTAAGAACAGGAAACTGAGGCTACAATTCACACAGCAACACCAAAACTGGACAATAGAAGATTGGAAAAACGTTGCCTGGTCTGATGAGTCTGGATTTCTGCTCCATATTTCAGATGGTAGGGTCAGAATTTGGCCTCAACTACATGAAAGCATGGATCCATCCTGCCTTGTATCAACGGTTCAGGCTGCTGCTGGTGCTGGTGTAATGGTGTGGGGGATATTTTCTAGGCTCACTTTGGGCCCCTTAGTACCAACTGAGCATGGTTTAAAGTCCACAGCCTTCCTGAGTATTGTTGCTGACCATGTCCATCCCTTTATGAGCACAGTGTACCCATCTTCTGATGGCTACTTCCAGCAGGATAACGCTCCATGTCATAAAGCTGGAATCATCTCAGACTGCTTTCTTCAACATGACAATGAGTTCCCTGTACTCAAATGTCCTCCACAGTCCCCAGATCTCAATCCAATAGAGCACCTTTGGGATGTGGTGGAACGGGAGATTCTCATCATGGATGTTCAGCCGACAAATCTGCAGCAACTGTGTGATGCTATCATGTCAATATGGAGCAAACTCTCTGAGGAATGTTTCCAGGACCTTGTTGAATCTAAGCCACAAAGGATTAAGGCAGCTCTGAAGGAAAAAAGGGGTCCAACTCAACTGTATACTTTTCAACACTTGCATGACATCCTAAACTCCAGGGGGCGGTGTATTACAAGTGTATGTCTTTTTGTTTACACTGTTTAGAACATTTTTTAGCTAATTTCTCTTCTCTGCCGTGTGTGACCGCAATTTTACGCCAAAAATTGTTCGTCACATGGTTATCACAGCAATCTCTGTGTGATGAACCATATAAATGCCTGTTTTTCTTGTCTTTTGGCCACTAGGGGAACCTGTTCGTCCACGCATCTCCACACAGAAGTTAGAATTTTTTTTATGTTGCACAAAATGGAAATTTCCCACTCGATAAAACATGAACCAAGCTTAAGGGTCTGATCACCTGAAGAGATCCAATGAGAAACTTGACAGTAAACACAAAGTTGAATTCAACAACTAAAGGAGATGGATCATTTTAACAAGTTGGTGGAGACCAAAACAGAGATAAAAGAGCACAAAACTGATAAACTTGGTGAAAGAACTTTAAAGTCTTTTAGATGCTCCAAATTCACTCCCCACAATATTTAATGCTTTTTTTCACAGCTCCAAAAAAGAGTAAACTGTTTATGAATTCTTGAGGAAACATTTTGTGGCCTTTAGCCCGTCTTCTAGTGTTTATAGCTGCTAATAATAACTGCTCTGTGTCTCATGAGTCTATACTATATAAGCAAAGCAGTTAAACCATGCAACCACAACATAGAAACTGTTGTTTGTAGTGTTTGGAGTCAGCCTGATTCAGCTCTAGATATTTCACCATTTCAACTCCAGAACTCCAAATAAATACCAGGAATAGTTGGAATTTACCAGCACAAGCATACCAGGATGCCTGCCTGCCTGATGATCCTGGTGATAACACCGTGGATTATAGCTGCAGGCTTCATTTCTTTCACTGAGCGCTCTGTTGATGTTTTGGAAGCTGTTAGAAATCCCCTCCTCCAGGAGCCTTAGGTCACATTCAGCTAATGACTCTAAATAAAAAATAATTCAAGAGAGGAATCTGACTATTCTGCCCCGACGTGGAGAATTACTTCCCAGACATCCTCTGCCTCCAACGTGGGAAACAGGAAGTGCTTGTCTGCCCCTAAGTGGGAGCGGGCTGCAGATATTCTGCTCCCTTTGTTAATTCTTCTGTCCATCCAGCAGAGAGAAGGAATCAGGTGTTTCTCTCCAAACAAGCCGTCATCATTCTTTCAGCAGCGCCCTCTCCATCCTGCCGCCGTCGCCGCCAACAGCCCTGTGTTCTGACAAACATGTTTACAATAAACAGGCGGCGCTGCCCTTTAAACAATGAACTGATCTGTCTGCAGAGCCAAATGTCAACTTAAATATCACTTTGTTTGCTTATCAGGGGATGGAGGACGGCGTGCTGAGGCAGCAGGATTTCAGCTTACTCAACTCATAACAAAAACAGTTTTTCCTTTAAATTTCATGATTAATTTTAAAAACAAACTCAACTTGATTAAAAAAAGTGATTAAATAATAATAATAAGCTTTGTTTATATAGCACTTTTAAAAACATTTGTTTATAAAGTGCTATTTAAGTTCATCTTCTGGTACAAGGGTCTTATACATTTTGTTGAGCTAAATATGCATCACCTCGTGCATTAAAGCTTTCTGATTTTTTTTTACATTTATGCAATTTTTTGTAGCTTTTTTAGATTTTTTTAAATTTAAATTTTGCCCTTTTTCAAAATTAGAGAAAAATTCAAACTTTTTTAAGAATTTGCATTTTTTTTTAATTCTGCACATTTTTTTCAAACTATTAAAAATTCTTTATTTTTTTTTAATTTTGCTAATTTTTCTTTTTTTTAATATAGCTGTTGTTTGAAAATCTATTGAATTTTGGCAAATGTATGAAATTTCATATTTGTTGGAATTTTTACACATATTCTTAATTTCCTTTTTCGAAAAGATTTGGAAAGTTTTAAAAAAATAAAAAAATAATAATAATATTTTGCTCCTGTTCATAAAGAGGACTCATTTTTAAACTCTCAGTGACAAATGTTTTGAGTTTTTTTGCCGCTAAACTGATGAATTCATCATCTTAAAAGTAGTTTTACCTGAACTTTTTGAGTGGCTAATTTCACATATTCTGGTTTGAAACAGAAAAAAAGGAGCTAGGTTAAAAAGTAGATTTTCGCCCGATAATGCCATAACTGTGAACTCTTGCTGTTATGCTTCACATAAAGATCCCAGTTATGTAACAGGAGAACTAAACAGACCCCAGTCTTGCTCTGAGTGACGTTTTTCCCATGGACTGACACAAACAGGAAATTATTTTGGTGACTTTATGACATAAATCAACCTTCTGGGAGGAATCTGAAATGAGGTGCTAAAAAAATTTCTTCAGGAAGAATAAAACCAGAGGTGATCGGTGCAGGATTAACGTGATGTTCAAGTTTAATGGAGGGAGTCTAAAGACTTTTAGACAAGCCTACTTTACGTCTTAAGAGAAAGAGAAGCTAAAAGTTCCCTTTACGTGAACAGTATCATGCTGTTAAATTGGAAAAAGAATAAAATAACAGAGAAAAAACTGAAACACAGGTGCTTGAATTCAGTGTTCTTACAGCTCAGCATCCTACGAGTAAGAAAACCATTAAACACACTTGTTTTTTACCCATGGGCTTAAAGTGCTCCCAGCTGAATAAAGTTCATTTTCTAGACCAAGGGTCTTCAACCTGTGGCTCTGACGCCTCATGTGGCTCTTTGACTCCTTTGCAGTGGCTCCTTGTAGCTTTGAAAAATGTTATTAGAATAAAGAATTTTTTGCTTTACCTACAGAGGGTATTGATGATTAAAAACATAGCCAAAAAATTTAATCATGCGTTTTGTTGAGCTCCCCTCTTGCAAAAAATTATATATTTTTTTCTTTTTTTTTTTTTTTTTTTTTTTAGAATTACTTTTGTAACTTTTTGCATTTTTTTTAAATTTTATATCTTTTTAACATTTTTTCAAAATTAAATAGAAAATCCAAATTTTGGAAGATTTTGAAAAATTTTTGTAATATTTTTCAAATTATTAATATTCTATATTTTGAAAAACACTTGCAATTTTTTGTTATTTTTACAATTTTTTGAAAATGTAGCTGTTTGCAAATTTATGAAATTTTGACAAAGTTTTGAAATTTAAACAATTTTAGAATTTTTGAGAACTTTTGCACAAGCTCATGTTTGATCAAGAAGAACACGGTACAAGTGTTAGGTTTGGGTAACTTTTGTTTACTTTACACAGGCAAGTTTTTACCTGGGACAAAGATCAAATCATCTTAAAATATTTACCGTGTGCTCGTTTTTTTGTTTACTTATTACAAAGTTTGCGCCAGTCCCCTAACTCCTCCCTGCTTTTGTCTGCCTGTCTAACAAGGTGAAAGAAGCCTCAGAGCAGAGTCCTGCATTCTTTCTACTGGCCAGCAGGGGGCGACTCAGAGTGCAAAAACAAAGTTTGATTGTTCAGAAGTCTCTAAAAAAATGTCTATCAGAACATCAAGTTTTTGCAAAGTTTATGATGTTATTCTTTGGTTAAAGTCTTCTTATAAATGACACAATGTTCATGTTGATTTGACGATAAGGGGGCGTGGCCTTCTTGTGATTGACGAGTCACTGCAGGAGCGTGAACGCCGCTTTAGGATCAGATATGAGACATAACCGCTGAGGGACAGACTCTACAGTAAATTCCTCCTGCAGCTGTGTGCTTCATATCTCCTCAGGCAGGATGTCCCTCCCCTCTCCTCTCGTCCCCTCCCTGAACAGGACGTGAGTGGACATCCTGTCAGCGGCAGCCTCTTCCTCTGTTATCGCCCGCTATTATTAGCCGAGCTGCAAGCATCAGCTGTCCAGAGCTTCCAAATCCATTTAATCAACTCTGACCCTGACCGCTTTCTACCTCCGCGCTTCAGACCATCAACAGGAAAATCCAGAAAGCAGCCATCTGTTACCGAAAACAGAGCCGTGCCCTCATGATCGGCCAATAGAAACAAAGCACAGGCAGGTGTGTACGTGCATGAGTGTGTGTGTGTGTGTGTGTTTTAGGTGTATATGCCAGGAGGACATTCCAGCTTGTTCTTCAACCCTGTCCGACAGCAATCAGGATTTGAGTGTCTGGGTTCAAACTGCAGCCACACACATACATTTAAGTGTCACACACACACACTCTTTGTTCAGTACCTTGAGTCCAGTTGTGCTGCTCCCACTGCCCGCCGCTCCGGAGCGGGGAAAACTCAGAGAAATGTTTCACTGAGGAGAGAAGGAGGAGAGCGCTGATAAGACCCAGAAATGCAAACACACCCACATGAAGAGGAGTCCCCTCAGACGCTATCACGCTCACCATACGGCGTCGGAGGAGACACAGGGAAGGCCGGAGTGGACGGGACGGTGTCTGTGTGCCCCTGATGGTCCATGCTGTTGGTGTGGTGAGGAAGGCCGTGCTTCAGAGGAAAGACAGGAGAATAAAAGAAAGAAAAGAAATCATCAACATGTGTTTGTACTGTGGGGTAACAGGCCCACACACACACACACACACACACACACACACACACCAGCAGACATCAGTCTTGTGATCTGTGTGTAGCTGCAGCCTGTGTTTTGGGGTAAACAGTCGGGCCATTCATGCCACCCAGCCCAGAGCAGGAGGAGGGAGGAGAGAAATACCCACTCAGATGTAAACAGAGTTACATAATCATAACTCGACAGAGAAAGTTTCACTCATTTCAGAGTGATAACACTTTATCTTCTCCGTCTGTAGCTCAGTCAGATTTAAGTGTCATATAAGACGGAGGCTCTCAAACTTTTCTGACTTGAGTACGTAGGATTAAATAACCTGATGCTCCTTCCTACTCCTTTTCAAACATGTCAAAATTGTTTCAATTGTTTTTAGATGTTCTTTTTGTTGTTTCTGTTGTTTTTTTGCCTGTTTTTTTTCTATTTGGATTTCTTTCTCTTTTATTATTTATATTTGTGTTTTCAGTTGTTCTTTTCCCTGTTGATTTTCTTTTTTTTCTTTTTTGTATTATGTTCATATGTTAGAAATAAAGCATTCATTCATTCATCATTCACAATTTCAGCCGAGAAAGGTTTTTTTTGGAAATAACACAAATAAATGTATGCATGTGGGTTTACAGTCATAATAATATTAAAATTTTGTTGTGCAATATTTTTCAGAATTAGTGCGTCTGGTGTATCACAGTTAGTGGATTCAAATCACATTTCTTTTTTTTTAGCATATTCCTTTTTTATAAACATGAACATTCATGGATATGAAAATTAGCTGCTGTTGATAAAGTTGTTTTTAAATCTGATTTTTTTATATTTCTTGTGATGCCAACTTTTTTTTTTACATTTGTCACGTACCTCTTGTAGTACTTGCATTTACCTCTAGGAGGACGCATGCCCCCTTTTGAGAATCACTGATTTAGGACACAAAATAATGATGTTGAATCTGCAAAAAGATGCTATAGAGACCATAAAACAAGTGCTGCATCGATTATAGAGACCCGTGTTTGAAAGTAAACTACAGTTGTGCAACAGTAAAATTTGACACTTGATACAGCTGATGGATTTAAGATTTTATCCCTTTATATGAATCATGTTTGTGTTCGCTCGCTGCTTTAATAGTCTGACTTTGGGACCATGCATCACACCCACTTTTGGGGGAAAAAGCTCATGTAGACAGGCTGCAAGTTTGCTATCATATCAAATATATACTCTGTTATAAATCATGAATAAAAACGAAAACTGAAATGCAGTGAAGTTGAAAACTTAACCATGAAAGTCTCTGTCAACATACCTTCATATAACTATTTAAAGTAGAGTATGAAAAAAGTGGGTGAGATATGAAGATAATTAAAGCCGATGGAGGAGGACCCTGAACTTGCACTTTGCTGGTGTCCAGCAGGGGGCGACCCCCTCGGTTGCGCAAAAAAAAAAAAAGTCGGCTTGTTGATGAGTCTACAAAAAACCCAGCCCACTTCTTCCTTATCAGATCTGTTACCTCAGAAATTTCAAGAGTTTACCGCCTCAGCCTCTTCTAGTCTTCCTCAGTGCAGCATGATGCTCATTTCTTTAGTTCAGGGGTCACCAACCTTTCTGAGACTAAGGGCTACTTCAAGGGAAATGAGTGGTACAAAAGGCTGCTTGTCTGATACAAGTTTCCAGAAAAAATTTCACGGATCACTTTTTGATAACAACAATAACAACAGTGGTAGTAGTAATTATTTGTGATGAGACTGCTCACATGTAATTGTTTATTCCACAATATTATTTATGATTTATACAACAGTGATGGAAGAAAACGTAAATTCCTGGAAAGAGCTCTGTGGGCACCCGTTGGTGATCCCTGCTTTAGACTGTGGTGGGAATAACACCAAGACAGATTTAGAGAATTGGAGTGATTAATGAAGTGCTTCCATGGCAGCTTTTGTTTTTTTGTCGACAGAAAACCTTGTGAAAAACCGGCCGGGAGGACACCACCAACTGGGTGTTATTTCTGTGTTTTCAGATCAAACTTTCACTCCTTAACCTAAAGTCCTAAATCTGTGAGCTTCTACAATATGTACCTATATTATTTTCAGACACCATACTTTGCAGGTTTTAATCTTCTCATTAGAATACAAAGGAAAAAGATGTAAAATAATAAAAAAAAGACTTGCTATTTTATATTAAGTGGAGTTAAAGGGAAAGTTCATTTTTTTGAAGTGGGGTTGTATGAGCTCTATGTGACCACTAAGGACATTAGATACAGTAGAAAGTTGTCTCCTCTCCCTCAGTAAGACACAGACTGTAATCGATGGTGACGAGGAGGATTCTCTAAGGATTGTAAAGCAGGGTAGGAAATTCAAAATGAGTGACTATGACAGCAACGATGAAGTTTCATTCACTTTGGAACCAAAAGGATACCTGTATGAACCGGAGCACACAGAAGAAGAGCTGCTACAGATGGCAACTGAAAGGAATACAGAGGAAACATCCACGGACACTGGACATCGAGATGCTGAGTGTTACTGCTGCTACGACTGTTGTTGTTGTTGTTGCTGTTACAGGACGCTCCAGACTTTAGAAGCGCAGTGAAATCTGTGTGATGAGTTATACAGACGGCTTGAGAGCCAGCAGCATCCTCAGACAAATCCTGAAGTGTCTGTAACCAAGTTCCACTCGTGACAGCAGTAACACTCAGCATCCGTGGGCATTGAGTCACAGCTCAGACATTTACACCACTGAGTATTTCCGACTCTGTCTTGATGTCCAGTGTCTGCAGATGTTTCCTCTGTATTCCTTTCAGTCTCCATCTGTAGCAGCTCTTCTTCTGTGTGCTCCAGTTCATACAGGTATCATTTTGGTTCCAAAATGAATGAAACTTCATCGTTGCTGTCACAGTCATTCATTTTGAATTTCCTACGCTGCCTCACAATCCTTAGAGTACAAACAAAAGAATTACAATACTTGATCAAACTCACACGAGGCTACAACCGGTGCCCGAAGCATAGCTTGTTTACATTCCCTACAGCTGAAAGGAGGAGGGGGGACGGAGCGCACTAGCGCTGCGCGGAAGGACACATGACCAGTTAGTTAGGTCCGGATAAATGTTTATATTTCTGAAGACTTAATGCACTTAAAAATCATTTTATGTAGCGTACTCTTAAACTGTGGTATTACTTTTTGATTTTAGTTCTTGTAGGCAGAGAAAATAGCCTTTGAATTTGGTACGGTCTGTCCCTGTTAGCGCCTATTTCCTCGTCACCATCGATTACAGTCTGTGTCTTACTGAGGGAGAGGAGACAACTTTCTACTGTATCTAATGTCCTTAGTGGTCACATAGAGCTCATACAACCCCACTTCAAAAAAACTGAACTATCCCTCTAAGAACAGTTACTTCTAGTGGATGAGAGATTTTTTTTTCTGCAGGGGATTTTTGTCACATGTGTTTAGACCTTTAATTGATAGACCAGTAAAAGAAAAAACATTATTCAGGCTTTAAATTCAGGATTCAGAGTTTTTTTCTTAGAAAAATGAATTAAATCACAATTATTACTTTAATCTCTGAATTCTGCAGAAAAAACTCTTAAATTTGATTTTTTAAAAGTCAGAAATCTCAGATTTTTTTTCTTCACTGGATTCAGAAATTTAAGCCAAAACTCTGATTTTATTGACTGTATATGTGAAAAAAACAGAAATTTCTTCAAGAAAAAAACAGAAGCTTCAATCTTCTTCCATCTTCACATATTCCTCTCATAAATAGATTTTAAAAATTAGTCCTGTAGTATTCTATGCGTTTCCCATGTTTGCATAAATATCTGACTCTTTGTTTACATTCCTTTTTTTTATTATTATATTATATATTCACAAGATATTTAATAATATTTTCTGTAGAAGTTCAACAGTAGAGGTGTTGATTAGACCAGGTGGATGGTAGCCACTGTGTTTACCTGTGAGGATGAGGAGGAGGAGGAGCTGTAGAGCGGGAATCCTCTGAAGCTCTGAGAGCCTCCTCTTCGCCACGCTGGAGTATTCAGACCTCCATAGTCCACCACATCACTGACCTGCTTCTGCTGCCTCCAGCCTGATCAGGAGACAGATAAGAGACACGAGGAGGAGGAAGGCATGAGACAGTCAGAGTCAGGCTGATCCTGATCAGGACCAAAAACTCCACCACTAAACCAAACAGCGTCATGGCTCCCTCATAAAACCCAGCATCACTCACGGTTTCAAGGACAAAACAAAAACACAGCGTGCTGCCGGCTCTTTATGATGACCAGACGCTGCGCTGCAATAAGAGGTGACGACAGAGGCTCATGTTTAGGTTGTTTGCTTCAGACAAAAGCATCTATCAGCGGGTTTATCTGCAGAGTGACCCTCCTATCACCGCGCCAGAGACCGTGTGTGGAGGGAACCAGACGCTACGAGAGCAGATGGTGGAAAAACATCTGCTGGAACAATCAGATGATGTCTTCTCAGACTGTCTTTGGGTTATTTACCTCACTCTGGGTTTTATTTCACTGGTTTTGTAAGGTCATAAAAAAGAAAAAACAATTGATGGACAATTTGGGGTTTTATGGGCAAGAAAATGAGCTTTTTGGTCCACTTGAGCGCGACAGGGAGTTTTTATTTAACAAGAAAAGATCTGAGTCAATGCAGAGTTTGTTCACAGATCATTGGGAAGAATATTTAAGGAATATTTTTGCAGGTAGAAACTCACTCAAGTTAAAAAAATGGGTCAGCATCAGAAGAAAAATGGTTAAACCGTCAAAGTTAAAGCCTCGACGTGCTGACAGCTTTTCAGAAACTCTATCTCGAGCTGCTACATCAACACTTCATCTACTCATTGCTAAATCATTCCCATGACACCTCATCCAATTTCACCCTCTACATATCAAATCAGCTCCAAGAACAACTTCCATGTTTCCAAAGTGCTTAATGTCGTTCCCAACAGCTTCCTTTCAAACATGTAGGAACAGAAATGAGAGCACAGGTCCTGGGAAAATCCTCCGTTCAATCACTTTTATCTGAAACTGTCACGTAACGTTAGCTACCAGTTCGTGCAGGTCCAGCTCTGGTGTTTGTCTTGGCTGGTGGTGAAGGAGGAGAGGGAAACAAAGATGTTACAATGATGATTTCAGGGCGATTTAGTGTATTTATTGAGGGTAACAGGAGAGGTCATGATGAAGTTAAAGCTAGGCATTAGGACAGGTCCTTTCAGGCGCACGTATTACATTCATTTTTGCAAAGTTTAAAATTCTGTTTTCCCTTTCCAGTCCCTTCAGTTGCCTTAATTAGGGTCCTCGGCCTGAGGAAGAGGGCACTATTGTATTCCGTCCATTTCTTTTTTATTATTCCGCATGTACTTTGAGCTCTAATTACACCCCCTAAACATGCTCAAAAACCAACCAAAATTGTCACACAACCCACAACTGCAAAACATTTTCATCTGATACCAAACATAACCATCAACATCCAATAATAAGCTCTCTAGTGCCAGAAAGGCACTCAAAAACACACTAAAATAGCTCTAAAGGAGGCTAGGAATGTCACAGAGATATGAAACCAACACCAAAATGTGTGCACATTAATAAGAGTTCGCCTAATTTTTACCCTTTCTGCCAAAATTATTTACTCCGACACGTCGTGCTATCGGCTTGAAACTCACTCACATGACAGACTAGACCCTGCTCTTCAAAGGTTTTTCAGGAAGTTGTTGTTTCAGACCCGGTTTTTAAATGGCAAGCCCTCAAAGTTGCCGACCGCTCACAGCTCCCTCCATGTAAACAGATGGAATTTTTCATTCCTGACTATGAAGGCTGCAGATTTGGGGCTCTAGACAAAAACAGTAAAAGTTGAACAGCTTTAAAAATGACATGAATGGATTCCTGACAAAATTTCCTACAAGAACGTCATATTTTTACACAGATTAGGTCAACATTCTGGCCTATATGACAAGTTATTTATAAACTTTTCTGAATTTGAATCCCTCCCTATGCCGGATGATGTCACACCGTGCAGCTGGTCATGTGACTCAGCAGAGGAAGTAATTACTCCCTCCTCTTCTAAATCACTTATTAGACCCCCTGAACATGCTCAAAAACTTATCAAAATTTGCAGACACATTACAAGCGCCCAAAATTTCCATATGATAGCAAACATGAACCGCAACATCCCACAATATGCTCTCTATCTCCATTGAGGCACACCAAAATGGCCCTAGCAGCCAAAAGGAATTTCCCAGACAGATCAAACCAATGTCAAAAAGTTCATCTCACTGAGACGCAAAAATCATACACTGACTATCCTGACTTATCTCCAACAGGAAGCTTGCAATTTGCCTTTCAAAATAAAACTTCAGTTTTCAGCTTCGTGCAGGCTGCTACATTTGGGCCTTAAGACAAAAAAGTAAAAGTTGTACTGGTTTAAAAATGTCATAGATGGATTCCTGGCAAAATTTTCTACAAAAGTATCATATTTTTTCGCCAAATTGGGTAAAATTGTGGCCTCTGCGAGGAGTTTTTTCCAATCCAATTTTTTGTGAATAAATTTCACTCTTAACTCTGCTGCAGTTCTATGATGATGTCACACTGATTAGGAGTTCCGTGCAGCTGGTCATGTGACTCAGCAGAGGAAATAATACATGGTATCAACTGTTATAGCACTAAGAGGGACAGAAAGGGATGAAACCCTGACAGTGGAGGTGATACTTTGCCAGTGGAGCGGAAACAGGTTTGACAATACGGCAGAAAGGACCTGAGGATCGTCAAACGCTTCCTACAGTTTTAATTTATTTTTACTTTTTATGTATTTATATGTTTATATTTTTTTGTAATAACACAACAAAATCAATCATAACAATAGAAATAATGACAATATATTAAATTGTACATGATTTCTAGTCTTTCTAGTGTGTTCCCACAGCAGGGAGTCACCAGTCTTGGCACCGCTATCCTGGGGGTCACTCGTTACAGAATTAAGATCCCCTGATCTAGTTGTTACAGGAAACTGGAGAAAGCAGGTTTATATGGCTAGGCCACCGCCCTGTTGTGGCTGCTCTCTTTTTTGTCTGTTTCTTGAGATTTTTTCATCTCCTTTTCATCATCTTTGCATTTGGAGTGGATCATTACTTTTTATGGTTCATTTGTTGGTCGTGGACACCAAACTTTTTGTCATCAGTGATATTTTTACTGTTTTTGCTCCTGTGTTTGTCTGGAGATCCTACATGTAACCATGGCTGCATTGTTTACATGTGAACTCAGCTGTTAGCAGTCTGTAGCATGACAATGCTAACTGGTGCTAGGCCAGATGATTCCCACAAGGTGAGGAGAAGGAGGTGAGGATGACGTGCTGGTTCTCAGGTGTGAGCAGAGAAGTGACGACATGGACCTGTCCTTCCATCCATCATTATTGGGAACGTAAGATCTATCTCCAATAAGATGGACGAGCTAGCTGTGCTAACCCAGCAACAGAGGGAATACCAGAAGGCAGAGTAGCATCATGCTAGTGTGGAGGTGGAGGCTGGCTGACTGGACAATGATGGAGAAGCTGTCAGCATCTATTTTCTTATGCACACTTTCTTACTTTTGTTTTCTTGATTGCTGCTGTGACTCCTCCTGAATTTCCCTTGAGGATAAATAAAGTATTCCTTATTCTATTCTATTCTTTTTGAAAGTCTATTTTTACATCAAGACAGGTCAAACCTCAGAGCCCTGCAGAGTGTGAGGTGTGTGAGGTGACAGAGATTCACCTTTTATGGAGCCAGACTCAATCGTGCAGATCAACCCAAAACATGACTGTGGAACATTGTGAGCTCAGCTTTCAGCGTCAGCATCCATCATCTCAGACACCACATGGAGGACCGAGTCAGTCTGACTGAAACTGATCCAGAGTCTGCTGAGGGGCGCCAACACACACCTCTTTTCTCCTTTAGGAGTGTGAGTATCACTCAGTGTGTTTGTGAAGGAGGCTCTTCTCTTTTCAACACAACTCCAGCTCTGAGAGCGGGAGAAGACGAGCGCGATCCAAACGGAGAGGAGAGCAAAGTGCTGCGCTGAACTTCAAAAGCATTCCTGATCGCTGACAACGTCCTGCCTCAAAGCATCATCCTGGAAAACACACGTTAGAAACACACACACACACACAGTGCCAGAGAAGCTCAGCAGGGAAACAACTGCTGCAGATAAACCCTCAGGTAACGTCAGCCCACCTGACAAACCCTGTGACCTGCATCCAAACGTACAAACACACACGCTGCACTTCCTGTGCTCAAAGTCTCGCCATCAGGAGAGGAGCCTGTGCTGACCTGGAGGAGGCAGGGTCAGGGGTCAAAGGTCAGGGGTGATGTGACTGTGTGGCACAAAGCTGTGGGTCAGAGGTAATCACCGCAAAGAGCCTGACAGACATGATTCAGGATCTGTCACAGACTTTCCTCAGCAGCTCTGACTGTCAGTCGCTCCCACGTGAACGTCGGCTCACGCCGCGCTTTGCTTTGAAGGAGCAGCTGCTCCGCGCGCAGCGAGCTGGGAAGTGATGACATCACCAACACACCTATGACCTGACGGAAAATGAATCAGGGAGCGGAGGTCGCAGCAGAAATGTGCCTCTTCCTCCTCAGAGAGTCCCAGTGGATGTGAGGAGAGTAAATCTGTCACCCGAGGAGGAGGAACGGTGAAGAAGAGGCAGCGAGGAGACACGGGGTCAGAAAAACAGGCGAGAAATAATCACGCTTGGAGCTTCTGCACAGATTAATACTCCTGTCCCCTCATTCAGCAGCATCAGTGATGTTGCCTGAATGTAACAAACAGAGATAACTGACTTACATAACCCCACACGATGGAGGAGATAAAACAGGGCGCTCTTCTCTGAGGAAACAATCTTATTACGTAACATCAGATCGTAAACTGTCTTTATCTGGAGTCACATCTGAACTTTGACATCAGTGAACTGCTGTCGGTTTGAGGAACTTTGATTTTCATGACAAAGTGACTGAAAAACTACAAGAGCAGTATTTCCAAAAGGTCACTTACTTCAGCTAGCTCCACGGCTCCAGGCTTAACTGTAAACCTTAGCAGTGGATCAGTGAGAAATTAAACTTTCTCATAAGCCGCTGTAGTTCTCATAATTTTTAGCTCTGCTGAACAAAATATAGAAATATATCTAAATGTATCAAAATGTATTTATAGCAAAAATATTGAACAAATTGTGAATTTTGTGCCGCTTTTACTTGTTAGTATGTAAACAAAAGACACATCTTTGAGTGTTTCTCCTTGAAACAACATTTAATTTATGATTTGTTTACTTCAGACTTTAATGAATGACTGAATCAATGTGTTTGTCATTTTTTTTAAAGCATACCTGCCTAAATTTACAAATATTAATAAAATATTATTTAAAAATAGTAAAATAAAAAATATATAAAAAGTAAAATAATAATATATGATAATATAAACCAATAAAAATAATATAAAATTTAAAATTAATTATGTAAAAATAATATAAAAATAGAAAAATATTAAAAATAATATAAGACAAAAAAAAAATATTATTATATTAAATTTACAAATTTAACTTTTAGAATAATGGGACTTAAGGAGGTTTGTCAGATTTTTTTTTTCTTTCATGATTACTTGATTCAAAATCCTGCCGAACAATCCTCTTTTCATGCATTATTTCTGTTGTTTTCATATTTAATCGAACATTTCACAAATTTGCACAATGATAAAATGTCTCATGCTGCTTTCAGACAATTAACTGGTGATAAATTATCCTTAGAGTAACTTTTTTCAAGCAACAGCAAGACAGAATTCTAGTCCAATTTAAGTCACTTCACTGCCAAAAACTGGGATCTTATCGAGTGTTTTTGTCTTATTTTCAGTCAAAAAATTGTCTTTTCGAGGAAGAGAAAAGATACTTGTGTTGATACAGTAATTTTGTTTTTTTCTCTCAAATTTTTTCTTGCTCAATTGGCAGAATTTTTTAATTGTAACAAGCAATTCAGACCTTGTTTTGTCTTCGGACGGGTTGGCGAGCGCCCGGCGTGAGAAATATGCTTCAAGTCTATTTTCTGTGCGACCGCTTCCAAACCTTGTAAATTCACTGTCGTTAAGAAAGCATGTGCATCAGGAAAACAGTCGGTCGGAGGGTCCCAGACGCAACATGACGCCATGGATGAAGAGAAGCTAATCTTGGAAGTGGAGAAGTTAAACATTCTGTATGATCCCAAACATCCTTTTAATAAGGATGCAGGCAGAAAGGACAAGGTGTGGACTGACATATCAAAAGTTATTGGAGTGGATGGTGATCGTGTGATATTGCTATTCACACGACAGCCCATGAATCTCCGAGGACCAGCCCTCCCCCCTTTTGGATTGATCAGCGCAGCGGGTTTGACAATCGGAGCAAGACCGCAGGCTCTCTGCTTCGCTTCGCGGCTCGTGTGGTGGAATTTAGGGGTTAGACATGTCTGTAATGTGCAACGTCAGTGAATCCTGGTTATGTCCTGCCAGTCATCTACCAATCAGAGCTAACATGACCTCACTCTTCATTTTATTGATAGACTCTCAAGTTTGAACAGATCTCTGTGTTTAATCTCTCCTTACTACAAAAACTTTGTCAGCCAGGGTGGTGTTGTCATAGAGACCTGAACGTGCCATAAATCCTCCCGGTCCTTGTTGACCTGACCTGTCAAAAGTGTGGATTAGGATAAGGCATTTAGCTAGAAGGGAGCTGTTTTTAAGATCACTTTAAAACTCCTCACAGGAAGTTTAAAGATGTCTGTTGTAACTTTTTGTGTCTGTATCTGACTCCTTCCTCAAACATCGATCCGATCAGAACGTCCCAGACTTAGACATCCTGCACATGCAGAGTGTTCCTGTAGGACAATTTTATGCGGTTACACTTGGAATATTCAGATCCTTCTTTAAGAATCACACCAGATTTGTTTGTTCCTGTTGTAGATAATTGTTTATATCGTGTAGGCTATTTGTTTTCATCTTTATTTTGTTTTTGTTTTTTTGAATTTTAATGTTCGGGGCTTTTTATGCTTTTAATTAGAAAGGACAGGACAGTGGACAGAGCAGGAAGTGGGGAGAGTTGGGGGTGACACAAAGTAAATAGGCCGCAGACTGGAGTCAAACCCAGACCTCCAGAGCAAATTCACGTCCAAATTTCTTTTGTTAGCGCTTCATACACCAAAGTTTGGATTCTCCAGTCAAAAACGTCTGGACAAACTCCTCAGTGAGTCCAAACATCTGATTTCTTTGGCCTCTAACTGAACAAAACTCACATTTGGCACCACATGATTTAGGTCTGAACCCAACCTGAGCAGGTGGATCTGTCCAACACTTCCCTCTGTCTCTTCTGAGATTATTCAGCTGATTCAGGATCTCAACCTGCTCTTTGATGGAGCTTATTTCTGACATCCTCTTTAACAACATTTCCCATCCCTGACAGCGTCTTCACTGATAGGAACTAACTCCTGTAATCCTCCTCAGCTGCTCGTTGGTCTTAACGTTCAGTCGCTCTGTGGATTACGTTTTCCTGTCATTACTTCATCCTCAGTTTATCTCTGACACGCTCAGACCGACCCGTCCCTCCAGCTCGGTATATTTCCATTCAAAATAAGACGGATTGGAGGGTAAACACGTCATTGTGTATGTCCTGGTTTTACACTGCTCACCTGTTTGACCCAAGCTCCCACCCCTTCAGCAAACAGCGCCAGCTAACACACCTTCTGTAAAAAACCCACGATGTGTGTGTGTCTGTGGAGATTTCCACAATCAGAAAACACACATTTCATGCTCTGGATTTACCCGTGCTTTAAAAAACGGATCAACTGTTGATGTTTTCTGTCAAATTTCATCCACAGTTTCATGAAAGTTTCCCTAAAAATGTTTTGTTAGTCTTACCTGACAGGTGGTTCGTTCCTTTGTGGCTCAGGCCGTTGGTTTGCAGAGAGGCAGACCTGGACAGCGGGGCACAGCGAGTCGGGACAGGAACAAAGGTCGGGTCCAAATCCAGGATGAGCTGGTTCAGCTGCTCGATGGACTCGTCCACATCTGTCGTTAACGACGCCAAATCCTCCTCCTGGCATGATGATGTGTGATTCTGAGTGGCGTCCTCGTCCAGCGGCCCTCTCTGCACCGCCTCCCTGCTGCTGAGTCCTCGAGGAGGGGTGTCAGGAGAGACCAGAGGTGGAGGCGCCTCCTTCCTGTCCCCGTTCAGCCTCACCTCCCCGTCAGCTCCCAGGTAGGAGTCAGAGGAGACGTCCACCATCTGCTGCTGCCGGACCCAGGAGTGCGTGGAGTACTCGGCGTGAGTGTCAGGGAGAAAACAGATGCTGCTGGAGCTCGCTATCTCCAGAGGTGGAGCTGCAACACCGTCTGTTTCATCCTCATCATCTAGAATATCCGTTTCTCTCTCGCTGGACGAAGCCTCCCCATTCAGAGTGTGTCCAAGTCCTGATTCGTCTCCGAGCACCTCCCCTCCTCCACCAGCTGCAGCCAGCTCCGTCATGACCTCCAGGAGAGGCTGAGCGATCTCAAAGTCCAGCCCAGGGAAGAGCTTCCCCGCCTGGGTGATCCTCTCCGCTGCAGCCCCTCTCCTCTGGGAGGCCAAGGACAGGCCCGAGTCGCTGCTGGCGGACGGAGCGCGCTCGCTGCAGCTCGGGCTGCTGGTGGGATGGACAGGCACGGGTCCTTCCTCACCGCTCTTCTTCCTCACTTTGGTAAACAAAGTGCCATGACCTGGATCCAGAACATGGAGAGGAGCTGTGGAGACAGATCAGCGAGGTCAGAGTGACCGTTAGAGTTAAAGCAGGGTTAAAGAGCGAATCCTGAAACTAAGTCTGATGATGAAATCTGAAACATCAAACTGTGTGAAGATCATCGTATTTTCATTATCCTTTAATAAAGTAGAATAAAAACTTTAACAAGTGGTTGTTTCAAACAAATATGTCAAAAATTTGACAGTTTATCGTTTTTTATGATGCAAAATTCTTTGAAAAATATCCTTTAAATACTCTTAAAGGATGTTTTTATTAAGAATAAATCATACGTTTATCAAAATTACAACAATAAAAAGTGCAACAAAAAAAAGAAACTCTAACTTTAGGTAAATAAAAACATATAAAACAGATTTATACAGTCTGGTTTCAGAGATGTCCTGATCTACGACTCGTCTCTGAGTTTGACCAACATGCTCGATGAAAACTCTCCTCTGTCATCAGCAGCTTTTAATTAAGGTTCAGGGTTTCTTTATTAGTACCTAAGACAGAACAGCTTTCTGCAAATGAGAGATGTGACACTCAAAACTTAAAAACAGACCACAGCAGAACTAATTTAGTTTAAAATGTAGGTCAGCATGAAGGTTTGTGAAGCAGAAAAGCCATAAAAATATTTGAAAACAGCTTCATTCATGTGAGTACTTAAAGATAAAACTGAAATCTTATCAAGTGTTTTGTCTTATTTTAAGTATTAACTGTTTTAGTACACTTTATATGAGCCACATTCACCTGACCAGTCCTGAAAAATGTCTTATTTTAAGTTACATTAAGACACAATTGAGGTCTGAATTGCTCGTAAAAAGTAAAAACAAAAAAAGCCAATGAAACAAGAAAAATTTGCTTGGAACCTTTAATAAAGTCTTAATTTAAATAACTTTTCTCTTATTTTCTGGACTGGTCAGGTGAATGTGGCTCATACTAAGTCTAAAAAGACATTTTCTTTTGAAAAAAAGACAAAAACACTTGAAAAGGTTTCACTTTTTCGCAGTGCATCCAAGATGCACTGTGCAGATAAACTCTGATGCTGTTAGCGACATTATCAATTAAAGAAAAGAAGATGGGGAGATGCAAATTGGTCATTACGTTTCGTAACTGGCAGGAAAACAACTCTCTGAGAAAGAGCATTATTTGCAAAATCAGTTTATAAACTTAGGATGCAGGGTGAAACACGACACATCGGTGTCAAAATACTCTGTAGAAATGGTCGTTTTTATCAGTTTGGGTCTTTAACAGAAGAAAACAAAAAATCCCACACACTGGCCGACTTTCAGAGAGAAAATAACCTTAATGCAACGTTTGGTTCATAGACCTTCGTCAAGCAAATGTTAGTGCCGGCCAATGAAGCCGTCTTAAACGGTAGTGGCTGTGTGACTCCGACCAATCGCTTCTCTGCACGTTAGAGGTTTGAAAGTTAAAATACAATTCAGACAGTGAGGATTCACAGATAAATTACAAAACATTTAAAATGAACAATTCCAATACGACACAATCAATCTCATCATAGGAAAAGAGACAAAAGAGGAGCTAATACTCATACCTGCAAGAATCTGAAAAAAAAATGTATTTTTTGTTTTCTTTTATTAAATTCAGACTCACACCTGCCTGAGGAGTGGATGATGGAGATTTGTGCTGTTTTCTGATAAGTTAGGGTCCTAAAACAGTCATTATCACTCAAAAATGATCTCTGCTGGAGCAAAAAGAGGACAGTAAGCTTCCCAGTGAGCTGTATTATCTGTCCAGTGTTCATTAACGTCTCCAAAAGGTACCGACAACTTGCACATGTTGAAGAGGTGAGGTTTAGCGGTTTTGAGAAATGACAACATCAGATCACCTGAGTCATTTAACACATATTGAAAAAGCCTTTTGTCTCCTTTAAAATGTGATTTTTAATCTCAGTTTTTGGGAGGGACGAATCTCTAAACAGCACAACAAATACAGAAAGAGTAGTGTTTTGGTTGGGCATGAGGAGCTGAAATGAGGAGGTTTTCAATATTTTGCATTTTAAGAACTAAGTCAAACTGTTGAAAATGACACTAAATTGTCAAGTTAAGGCTGAACTCTAACTTTACACTCTGTAGAAGAAAATGTTTGACAAATACTGAAAAAGAGTGTAGGTGAGAGTGATGAAGAGGAGCTGAATGATCCTCTAGAGAGCGGTCAGTCAGTAAATCAAAGCTGCAGATTAAAACACCTCCATGTCAGAGAGATCCTCTGTAGATCCACTCTGACTCTTTACCTGTAGCTCTGCGTCATGAATCATTGTGACACACACACTCACGCACACACACACACACACACACACACACACACACACACACACACACACACACACACCTGTTGGACTGCAGCCATCACTCCAGACACACTCCGTGGAGATAACACAGAGCTCCTTTGTGTCGGCTGACGGACGCATACGTGTCTGACTTATGTGTGTGTGTGTGTGTGTGTGTGTGTGTGTGTGTGTGTGTGTGTGTGTGTGTGTGTGTGTGTGTGTGTGTGTGTGTGTGTCACGCAGAGGATGTGTCTGTCACAGTGTACATAGTGTACCTGAGGTCAGGTGGAGAGGATTGCACAATCACGTGCACGAGCAAACGGTTTCTGTCACAGTTTTACAGACACACACAGAGTTAGCTTCCCAAACAACAGAAAGAGCGCCCTAACTTTGTTTTTTTACTAGAGTTAAAAAGGTTTGCTTTTCTGTTTAGATATACATTATTAAAATGTATTCATAGAAAAAAATATTGAACAAATTGTGGATTTTGTGCCTTTTTGACGTGTTAATATGTACATAAAACACTCATCTTTGAGTTTTTCTCCTTGGAAACAACATTTAATTAATGATTTGTTTACTTCAGACTTTAAGTAATGACTGAATCGATGTGTTTATCATTTTTTTAAAGCATACCTGCCTAAATTTACAACTATTGATAAAATATTATTTAAAAAATAGTTTAAAAATAATAAAGAAATTAAAAATATATATGAAATAAAAAATATGTAATATATATATGTAGAAAATAAAATATAAATAACAAATTAAAAAATAAAATAAAATATATCGAAAAAATGTTATAAAATAAAATGTATTATAAATATATAATAAATTAAAGAAAAAAAAATATATGTATAAAATATAAAAATAAAAAATATATTTAAAAAATAATATAAAAATCAATATAATATAAAAATAGTATTATTATATCAAATTTGCAAATGTAATTTTTCGAATACTTCCTTGAAAATTGTTTCGTCTGAATCCTCAAATTTGAGTTTTTGCAGCTTCTCTTTTAGCTTACTTGAAACATTTATAGTGGGACTTTATGAAGATTTATCAGAGTTTTTTTATGATACTTGTTTTATAATCATGCCAAACAATCCTTTTTTATGCATCATTTCTGTTGTTTTCATATTTAATTGAATTTTTTACAATTTTGCACAAACGATGAACTGTCTCGTGCTGCTTTCAGACTTTTCAGCTGGTGATAAATTATCCTTTGAGTAACTTTTTCAAGCAACAGCATCAAATGTTGATATGTTTAAGCTCTACTCTCTGATTTATAGTGAGATATGACATTGAATCACTGAATCAAGTCATGTTTTGCTCAATAAAACAGAATTTTTGGGTGAAATTTAAGTCACTTTGCTGCAAGAAACGAAAATCTTATCAAGTGTTTTTGTCTTATTTTCAGTAAAAAAAAAACTGAAAACAACAATTTATGGACTGATCAGTTGAATGTGGCTCATATTAAGTATTAAAAGATAAGTTTTTTTTTTTTAAATAAGACAAAAGCACTTGATAAATTCCAGTTTTTGCAGTGTTCGTGCAGAAAACAATGGTTTTTTTTCTTCAAACAGTGAGGTAACATAATGAAAACAGCAAGCTCTCCCTGATAAAGAGTCTTTCACTGAGATGAGATAAAGCAGCCGTGTACAGCGACTGTAACAATACATACAGTGCATACCAGAGCTGTATGAGCACAGTCTCTTAAGTCCAGAGAGGCAATAAAAGCCAAATACCAGACATGCATGGTAAACCCTCACAGCTGGTGTAGCAGCTCGCCTGCTCGCACAGATGCACCGAGCAGTGAAGGAAATTCACACGCTGATAAACACGGAGTAAAAACTTTAACACAACTGTAAAAAAAAAAAGTCTCAGTACCAAGAAAGCAGCTTACTTTCACTGCTCCCACTGCGCACCAGAAACAGGATGGAAGCGCCTGCTTTCCTTCGGAGTCCCAGAAAGAGGAAAAGAGAAACAGATGACACGCTGAAAGGAGAGACAGAGGAAAGGACGAGGGCAGAATGAGAAGAGATGAAGCTGCAGATTGAGATAGAAAAGCTGAAGCTGAGCTGTGTTTTCCTCCTCGCTGTCGTCCCCTCTGCCTCTCAGGCTGCCACAGGAAGACAAGCAAAGAACATTCTTTCTTTTAAGGTGCTAACACCCCCCCTGTCCCCCCACCACCTCCTCCTACTCCCTCATTCCCCTCGCTCTTATGTCACTCCTTCCTCGCCTGCTCCAACCCTGCGCTCTGAATCCCCGCCTTCGCCGTCACTACAGAACTAGCCATCCCTCCCTCCCCTCTTTCCTTTCCTCCCCCCTGCATCCTGTGTCCCCGCTCACGCAGGTAGAGGAGAAGGAGGGAGAAGGAGCGTGCGTTTGTGCATTTTTAAGTTTACGTGGTGGATCATTCACTCGACTGCATGCAAGGGCGCACAGGCAGGTGGGAGAGTTTGTGCACAACACTTTAAAGAAAGAGGAAAAAGGAGCAGAGGGACCTTGAGCCGGCCAAGTATGGTGAGGGGAATGTAAACACGTGGGCGGGCTCTGGAAGGAGACTTGTGTGCAGAAGGGGGATGGGGGACATGTTGGACAAATTGCAACCTGCAACTTGAACCTGAAAGTGCAGAAAAGGAGTAGGGCCACTGAAAAAAAATCCACCAAAAAGTTTTTTTGAAGACTTTTTTTTCTCAGGATAGGTCTTATGCACATGCGAGTATGACATATATCCCGTTGAAAATAAAGTGACATGTAAACTTTCGGTCACCTCAGAGCGCCGTGCTACATACACAATACTAGGGAGGCACCGATATCAAAATTTTGGCCTACACCGATATCCAACATTAATATTGCTGTTATGGCCAATAACTGATATTTGCTGATATCAATACTGGTTTTAAAAAAAATAAACCAAAAAAAAACAATCTGAGATGATGTGTCGCAGTAGTTCAGAGAGAAAGAGCGGCGCCATCGAGAGAAAAAAGACGAACATGGAGAGGATCAAAGGATGGAGCGCCTGAGATGAACGTGATCAAAAAAATTGTTTTGTCTGTTTTTGGATCAAAAACAGGAAGAGAGACATAACAGAAGACAGTCCACTCTTCTTAGGTAGTTTTGGTCTTTACATAGTTAGAGATAACAAGATTAGTTGGGCCAATGAGTAAATATAGGCCGACTTTTTCACATACAGATATTGATACCGATATAGCCTGCATCGCTAAATAATATTTATTTAATGTTTGTCATCCAATCATCCAAAACAGTGCATTTTTTATAGCTGTGTGGTTAATTTTAATTGTCATGTTTTTAAGTATGGCTTGTTTTTTATGCGCCCAAATTAGATTTTGTCTAATCGTACGTAGCTGTCCTTTCATAGATGGGATGACAGCTCTTTCAGCCATCTCCAATCCACTGCTGTGAGCTGTAGTAGAGATATAAAATGTTGAATGGATTGGAAGTGAATCTCTTGTGAGGAAGTTATGTCAGTTTGTTGGTGTGTTCAGTGATGAAAGTTGATATTCTGCTGGAAAAACAAAGTTTTATTGATGTATGCTACCTGCCAGCATATTAATGCAATTTCCAATGTATGTTAGCATCGAGCTAACACCAATGCTCTATAGAAGGATTATTTGTTTATCAATGCCTGATGCGCTTGCAACTTGGAGCAGAAGCACTGCGGAGTATAACGGTTTGTCATGACATGGAGGACTTAACCACCAAAAAACACATTTTTAAACTAAATATCATCACTTATACGGATGGTAAGCGGCTCCCAGGTTTGTGAAATAGCAGTAAGTGAACAGAAGAGATCAGCAAGTGGACAGACGTTTTTAGCAGAGAAATCCGACATGTACCCAGAGATCAATTTAAACACACAACTGTCACTCGAAGCTCATGGCTGTGTTATCCGTGGACACTTACCAGACTGTGACTGACCAGGACGTAAACATGTCACATGTCAATAAAACTGAAACCCTCCCAGACCAAAAAAAGCACACAAACTGTTAAGTCTGATACCGGTTCATAATAAAAGAACCAGAAACTACATCCAGAGTTAATTTTTCACGCGCAGACTTCGCTGGTGTTTCAGTGTAAAGTGTGACCCTGTGAACTGGTGACCCTCAGCCTTTAATCACTGATACTGTCAGCTGAGAGTCACCAGTTAGCATGGTTGCCAATAACTCCAAAACACCGGTTTCTCTGTGACGGTCAAAACTTGATAGACGTTTCCTCTGTTGTATAGTATCATTTCTAGAAACTGATCACAGAACAACCGAACATTTTTATGCTGATAACAGGTTGAATTTAGTGTTTAAAAAACGCTAACTGAATGGAGCTAAACGCTGCTTCTGCGGTCAAAATGTGTGTGCATCTTGATGACGATGTAGACTGTTAGATCCCTCAAAGTTTTATCGTTGTATGCTAACTGCTAGCATATATCTTGTAAGAGACTTCTGCATCAGTTGGCTCTCAGGGAAATCTCTTGTAGCACCTTGTTTTTACCTTATGCTTTATAAAAATGCAAACACATGAGGTGAGAGCAATATACACATGATTCAACTTACTCATCAGTATGATTGACCTGAAGCTCTCAACTTTAAACACGAAAATAAGTCTTCTAGCTCAGGCTAGCTACTGTTAGCAAATCACCTCCAAAGCTCCAAAGAAATGAAAACATGTACATTTTAAAGCCTTTATATGACTTGCTACATGGTGTTGTACTTAATACCTGGACAATTCTGCGTATATCATCAACAGAAACTTTAGGCAACTCCAGCAAACACCTTATTTATTTAACCTCTGCCATCATAACACAGTCCACTGTCACTTTCTACTGCTTCTTTCAGTCAAAAATGGCCCTAATCCTCTTCCGTATGAAAGCAACACGCAGCAGTTGGGAAAACTGAGACAGGGTTGGGAAGAGGAGCAGAAAATGAGGGGAGAAGGAGAGATAGAGGGGCAGACTGTCAGGGGAGGTAAAGTAGAACCACCTGTGGTTAAAAGCAGCATTCTTGCTCCTGGCTACGTCGCTAGCTGGCTGGCACCCTCATTACACTCATGTGCATGCGTGTGTGCAGGCGGTTAAACGTAATGGCCATGTGTGTGCTCGTGTTTGTGTATGTGCCACTTTTCGATGATCGGTCCGTCTAAATTACACGGCAGGCCGAGCCGATTTAGCAACAGCATAAAACAGCTGGAGCTGGAACCTCGACCGCCGCTCTAAGTGATTGTTTCAGCCGTCTGCATGTGTGTTTGTGTCTTTCTGTTTTTCTTGCTAAAGAGAAACTCTGTCGAAACACAAGCTGCTCCCAAACACACTGGTCTGGTCTGGTCTGGGTGACTGCCGTCACACCCATTCCCAGGAACGTGAAAGAGGCCTTTGAGGCCGCAGCAGTTGTAAGCTGTCACTCTAATGACCGCACAATTACCCACAGCGCTGACCACAGCGAAGGCTGGAGTCCAAACAGAGCTTCTGGGAGACGAAATCTGCACCCACAGACGGATACGACTTCTCAACAGCAGAAAGAAATGGAAGAGTTTGGTTTTTGATCAGTTGGGGGCAGAAAAATCCACAACAAGCTTAATAAAAACACATATTTAAAGGTTAAAGGCTAAATCTTGAAGCAACAACAAACAAACTTTGTCACTTTGTCACTTTGTACCGTAGATTAGTAGCCAGCTGTATTTAGCTCTACTCACAGCCTGGCCTATCTACCAACTCCAACCTCACCAATCAGAGCTACGTAACCTCACTCTTCATTTTGTTGATAGACTCTCAAGTTTGAACAGACCACTGCCGAATAACTGCTGACTGTGGGTTGGAGTCAACATTGGCACAAATATATTAACCCATGTTTAAGCCCTTAAGCCTTGTTTCAGCCTTAAGCTTGTGTTTTTGCTTTTGGATTGCGTTTTAGCCTTTAGCTTGCGTTGAAGCCTTAAGCCTGAGTTTTAGCATTTAGCCAGTGTTTTACCCTTTAGCCTGTGTTGAAGCCTTTAGCTAGTGTTTTAGCCTTTATCCCATGTTTTAGCTTTTAGCTTGTGTTTTTGCTTTTGGCTCACGTTTTAGCCTTTTGCCCAGGGATGTCAAACTCGTGCCATGGAGGGCCAAGAGGCTGCAGGTTTTCTTTCCAACAAGAAACTCCACCAGCTGATTTCACTGATTACCTCACCTTCAAGCAGAGAGCAGGGACTAATCAGTGAAATCAGCTGGTGGAGTTTCTTGTTGGAAAGAAAACCAGCAGCCTCTTGGCCCTCCATGGCACGAGTTTGAGACCCCTGCTTTAGCTTGTGTTGAAGCCTATAGCTCATGTTTTAACCTTAAGCTTGTGTTTTAGTTTTTAGCCTTTTTTTTTTAGCCTTTTGCACGTGTTTTAGCTTTTAACTAGTATGCTAGCCTTAATCTTGTGCTTTAGCCTTTAGCTCATGTTTTAGCTTTTAACTTGTGTGTTAGCCTTTAGCTCATATTTTAGCCTTTAACTCCTGTTTTAGCCTTTAGCTTGTATTTTAGCCTTTAGCCCTGTATTTTAGGTAAAAGCTTGTGTTTTACCCACAAGCTCGTGTGTTAGCCATTAGCTTGGGCTGTATCTCTCTCCTGTTTATCTTTCTTCTGCTCTTCTGTCCTTTTTCTGTCTGACAGTTAGGCTCCAGTGTCCACCATCACTAAAAGAGACTTTGACGTGCTGTAAGTCAATCCGGTCCTGCTCAACCCGATCAGGAAGCTAAGAGGTAGCATTTAGAAATAACCTATAGTAGTGCTGATAATCTCAATTTAAAGTGGAGATTGTGATCAGGCATATATCTAGAGTGGAGACTTTTTAATGATCACTTAGAAACTCCTCACAGTCACTTCAAAGACTCCAAAAACTAGAATCCTCAGCTATGGTACTGGGCCAGCAGGAAGCGTAAAAGATTAACACAGGAAGTGTGGAAATGAACAAGGAAATGATATAATAACATAATCATATAATTAAATTTTTTCTTGACCTGCTGATCACACAGGAGACAACAGAACCTGGCGTCTTTGTAAAAGTCTGAGATGACTTTCTTTCCCTATTCCTCCTTAAACTACATGACTCTACTTCCTCCACTGCTCCTGCCACGATCACAAAGCCTTTATGGGGCTTTCGGTTATTGATAAGAGACTACAGGCCAAGACTTTCTACTCATTCAGTCCTGGACAACTGAAGAAACCAGACAGAAGTTGGACCTTGGAGACTTGGACAATTTCCTGCAGAAATGGAAACACTCTAGACACCAAAACCTGCTCACACACTTACAGACTGAGCATTCTATAGAAGTGGATGTGGCTTGCAGCTTGGTCTTAAGAAGGTAAGATCTTGATTGTTGTCATTTATTTGGAATTGCATTGACACAGACCTTGTGTTTTTGTGTCTTTGAGAGCTCTACCTGTCAAATCCTGTCTAAGAAGTCAGCCAGAGACACCTCAGGAATTCAAAACAACAGGAACAGAAAGTGAAAGACACAGAAAGAGGTTCAAAAAGTGAGATTTCTTTATATAAAAATGAGAAAATGCGTCTCACCTGTCTCTAGAGACGACGTGTCCTGGTATGAATCTCGTCGGACCAGAGGGTCCAAGGTGTCATAGTCCACTGTCACACCGTGTCCGTTGTGCCACAGCTCTCTGCCTGGAAGCGACGACCAGCGGGACAGAAGAGGAAGAAGAAGAAGCAGTCAGTTAAACAACAACACACACAGAAACACACACACAGCTCCGGATGTGTACACAATAACACGAGCTGCGCCCAGATCAAATTTCAAATTTAATTTCAGAAATAATGAGCTTAAATGATCATTTCTGCTCATTTTGTGTGTGTGTGTGTGTGTACTATCAGCCATCTGAATTCCTGTCAGATGTGTGTGTGTGATAACCCTTCATATTGCTTCCTGTTGAGAGCCAGTGAGTGTGATTGCGCTGAGGGTCAGTTCAGCAGCTTGTCCCTCCTACAGGGGCCCAACACCGCCCCCTCCTGGTGACTGTTTGTTGAACCTGATGAATATGTTACTCATTCATGAGACGTGAGTGTGTGAGAGTGTGAGAGTGTGTGAGATGCTTCGAACTGAGTCATCTCCGTCTCTTCTGCTCCAGTTAGGAGACACAATGAAAGCTGGTTTAGTGAGGAGACTAAATCATGAGTCTGTGTGTGGGTGTGTGTGTGTGTTGTCCCTGATAAGATCAGCAAATATTCATGTATAGACACAATATCAATTCATTTTTGAATGACTGGATGAAACTAACAATCCAAACATACAGTGGGGAAAATAACTATTGAACGCAGGTCCATAAATAATGATTATGGTGAATTAAGTATGATAACAGGGAAAAAGTATTGAACACGCTAACTGAGACTCATCTAATACTTAGTGGAGAAGCCTTTGTTTGCAGTGACAGCTTCCAGAAGCTTCTTTTATGTTTTGAACTAATGGCCCACACTGCTCAGGTGTGATTTTGGCCCATTCCTCTGCACAGATTGTCTTTAAATCTGGAATATTCTTTGGTGCCCTCTGGTGAACCCTTTTCTTTACTTCTTTCCACAAATGTTCAGTTGGATTGAAGTCAGGTGATTGACTAGGCCATTCTAACAGATTGATTTTCTTTTTTGTAACCATTTGAGAGTCAACTTTGCCATGTGCTTTGGATGGTTGTCCTGCTGGAAGGTCCAGCCACGTCTCATCTTCATCATCCTGGTGGATGGCAGCAGATTCAGATCAAGAATTTCCCCATACATGGCTCCATTCATTGCTCCGTCAATTATATGAAGTTTGCCAACACCATGAGATGAGAAACAACCCCATGCCATGATGCTTCCACCTCCAAACTTCACTGTTGGTGTAGTGTTTTTTGGCTGATGTGCAGAGCCATTTCTCCTCCAAACATGGTCTGTAGTATGACAGCCCAAAAGTTCAGTTTTGGTCTCATCTGACCAGACAACATTCTCCCAGTATTCTACAGGCTTGTCAAGATGCTGTTTAGCAAACTTTAAACCAGCTTCAACATGCTTTTTCTTGAGGAATGGAGTCTTGCGGGCTGAGCGTCCATAGAGGCCATGGCGGTGGAGTGCATTGCCTATTGTTTTCTCTGTAACAATTGTACCTGCTGCCTCCAAGTCTTTCTGGAGCACTTTCAGGGTGGTCCTTGGCTCGTTGAGTACTCTTCTGACTATCTTTCTGACTCCCTGGTCAGAAATCTTCAAGGAGCTCCTGTGCGTGGCCTGTTGATGGTAAGGTGGTGCTTCTTCCACTTGTGAATAATTGTGGTGCTGACTGGAATATTCAGGTGCTTTGATATAAGTCTGTAACCAGTTCCATTCTGATGATGAGCAACAACCAGGTTGCCCAGCTGATGTTGGTTTGCACTAATTGGAAGTTGAAGTAATAATTACTGACAGATTTCAGGTGGTATGGTGCATTTCCTTCCCAAAGTATACAGCCTTTCCATGGTGTGTTCAATACTTTTTTCCTGTGTTATCTTACTTAATTCCACATAATCATTATTTATGGACCTGAACGTTGTGATTTTTTTTCATGTGTGGATTATTTGAGTTAATACCAATGTCTGGTAGAAATTTTGTTTGAATTGCAGCTTTGGAAATGAATGTGATGAGAAAAAAGTTGACGCATTCAATATTTATTTTCCCCACTGTAAACTGTCCCGCTGAAAACTTTTTTTCCAACTACTGACGGAAGAAATCTTTGATCAAATACACATCAGTTTCTGGTCTACACTTGGAAAAACTTCCAAAAGCATGTCTTCACCTGCGTATTTATTATCTTTATCTTTTTTGGATACCTGCGATCTTTTCAGGGCTGTCAGAGAGGAACAACTCCACTTTTCCATCTTCTGGGAACCGAGGGTCTGCAACATTACCAGAAAAAGAGAAATCAGACAGCTGGTTATCTTAGCGCGCTGGAAGTGCGTTCATGTGTACTCGACACCTGTGCTGCAGGAGCACGGCTGATAAAAGAGATCCAAGGTCAGCTCAGGTGTGTGATATTTACACTGGGGAGGATTTATCAGTTACACATTAAGATTGATGATAGAGCCTGGAGCTGCTGCTGGCAGAGACAGCGGCTGGTGATAAATACCTTCAGAGGCTACGTCCAGCTCCGCCTTGGAGAAGGTGAGGGTGTGTCCGTGAACCAGGCCCGTATGGAACTGGAGACGGAAGACGACCTGGCGGCTGGACGAGTGGCTGTTTTTATCATAGCAAACCACCTGAAAACAAGAAAAGAGGAACACACGTGTGTACTGTTTGAATCTCTCAAACTGATGCGAATCACTCAAGCTAATGTCTTTCTGTCTCTGTCGTACACTCACCATGATGTCTCCTTTGAGCAGCTGAGCCGGCTGCAGCACAAAGTAGAGCTGGTCCGTCTGAGCTGCATTAACGTGGCTGAAGTGAATAAAAACACATTTATTATTATATTGTCTTCTTTGTTTTTTTATGAAGCATCCAGCCATTTATTTATTGTGTGCTTTCTTACTAGACTGCTGACGTGCAAACAGCTTGTAGACTCTGGTAAACTCTCAGGAAAAGACAACATCCTGCAGAAAGACAATCACAAAATCTCATCACAAAAACTAACATTCATTTGAATGAATATTAACTGCATTACTAAATCAGTCTGTCATTGTTTCAGAGATTAATGCAACTGTTTTTAAACTGCCTAGATTCCTCTAATTCAGGTCAGACATCCTTGGGCGGGGTTACACCTTTACGACTGAGGTGGTGTCACTTGATAATGCAGAGCTGGCAGAGGATATGTGTGCACCATGGACTGTATAAAGAGTGGTGCAGTCAGAGTCTGCGCAGTAGAGACTCTGAGGGATTCTGTGAGAATCTGAGTGGAGCCAGGTGACAAAAATAATATATCATATATCATATATTTTTTTCTTTCGAGAGTCTAATTTCTTCTTGACTCTCGCTCCCAACATATTTTACAATCCCCGAAAAAAAAACACAAGAACAGCATCTGTCAGTCATTGTTAAACGTGACGTAAAGCCTCATTTTCAACCTCGTATAACTAATGAAAACAAAACTTTTCAGAAAAAAGGGGACTTGAATACAAGGCAGCCAAATGATATCTTCAAATCATCGCAAAAATCAGACATGAGAAACATTTCTATGAGGTGTATTAATATTTTAAAGTTTGACCACAGCCCATCTGGAATGACTGGGGAGATTGATTTTTTGACCTATTCTGCAGCCAGCCACCAGGGGGAGCAGTTTTTGTGGTGACCTCACAAAATGACATCCATTTTTTTACAGTCTATGGTGTGCACACACAAACAAACAAATATCTATCATTTCCTCTACTAAATCCACTATTATTTAAGTGAGCGTTTGTCAAAATCTTGGCGCTATATAGTTTAAATGTAAAACTGGTGTAAGGGCAAGATAAAGATTCAAAATTAAAAAAAAAAAAAAACAGCTGAAAGCCTGGTGAAAAATCATCTAATGGTTCATTTTCCCTCAGTTTTCTTGCTTTTAAGATGAACAGCTGATCATAATTGAGGATTTTGGAGTGGCCATTCAGATTTTAAAGGGGGCCATGCCACCCCTGACCACCCTCTAGACACACCACTGCAGACACCTGCTCCTCACCTCCATCCGGTCTTAATTTAGGAACTCTGTGAAGAACGACACAGAGGAGGAAAGACGGAGAGGGGAACATCCTCAGCCCTCGCTTTAACATCGACCCCAGCATCCACACGTACCTGCAGAACAAAGAAAATGATTTCTCCTGGAGGAAGTATCCAAAATGACTTTATTTCAGTCTAAAGGTATTTATATTGAGCCGTTTATAGCATTACAGTATGGAAGCATATTAAGGACAAAATAAATTGCAAAAGCAAACGTGAAAATGAAAATGCAACATAGGAAATACATTTTCATTTTGAGAATATAGGCACATTATTTGAGCCATAATGGAAATTAAATGTAAATGTCCAATCAGTTTCATTTTCTCAAAATTAAAATAAAAAGGTGCAAATAATCTTTTCCTTTTTAATTTGAATTATCTTCAGAACTTAGCTGTCTTTTCTTGGAAATTAAAATGCAAACACCCTTTTTTAATTTGAATAATTTCACATAAAGTGTGTTCCTTAAGATAAAAATGGAAATTGGATATTTGACATCTAATTTTCATTTTGACTCAAAAGATGCACCTATATTCTTGAAATGAAAGTGTATTTCCTGTTTTGCATTCTTATTTTCATTTTTGCATTTTCATTTGAATTTTGCCCTAAATATACTTCCATATTATCGTGGTGTTATTATTATTTTTTTTACCAAATCAGGTGATCAGTAACTTCACAATCAAGATCGAGGATCACTCTGTATCCATCAAACCTGAGGATGAAAACTCAGCCACACCTGACCTTTGACCTGCTGCACTTCCGCTCTTACCGCTTTTGTGATGGAGTCATCAGAGCTGACAGTTTGTCGTTGTAAAACCTCCTCATGGCGAAGTGGTCCAGTGAAAGGTCTGCACTAAGAGAGGGGAACAAAAGTCACGATGAAATATCTAACACATTTATCACACAGATCTGATCTTATCTTATCTTATCGTTGGGTAAGTTTTAAGACCTTTGGTTCCTGAAGGCATCATACAAAAGTCATTTATTCATACACAGCGAACAAAACTACTTTTTCAACACTAGCAGCAGAAAATTCCAGACAAAAGCCAAAACAAAGAATAAAAAGGACTCTCTCCATGGCGAGATACCCCTCAAAAGTCAGTGCTTATTTTTTGTTCTGCAAAAAGATTTTTTCCCCACAATCCTTTGCATGCCTGCACTCATTTACAAAAATCATTCTCTGTGATATTCGGTCACAGTCAGATATTTCTCAACAATAAGTCAGCTGTTCACCCAGAACCCAGCGCTCACACTCATGTTCACCAGAAGTGAAGAAATCAACCTTATCTTCCTCTGGTCTGTAACTCAAAGTGAACGCTGACCTTTCTCTCCTTTCTATTATTAGACACGTTCATTGAGGGTGTGCTTAAAATGCCTCACGTCCAATCATTCGAATAGAGGATCTGTAGCCACACAATCCACAAACCCTGTCCAGTATTTACAGGACCCCAGCCTGAAAACCAAACAGCAGTCTAAGTCAGAGTCTGTCCGGCAGACATCCTGTCCTTCACCTCCTGGAGACTCAGAGTGGATCAATCTATTGTTCTGTCAGCGCTCTTTGACCTGCAAACACGTCTCTTATTCATTAAGACTGCGTCCTTACTTTACAGCCAAGTTTCTCTTTACTTGGATTAACCTCTTTCTGGAGCAGAACTATGCATGAAAGAAAAATAAGACATCAGACTACAGAGTTTAAGCTGTTAGTCTGCTAAAAAGGCTAGAGTATACGCTGAAACCTTAAAGCTCCGGCCATGACCTCATCATTTCAGCAGGTCTCATGAAGATCTCATGCTATTTGTAGAACAGGCTGTTTTGAGCAGTTTACAGACACATTCAGAGATTTCTATAACACACACGATATGTGTTTTACTTTAAAATGACTGACACTGCTGTGAGGGGGTCCGTGTCACATCACAAAACCAAATCAGACCATGATAATTTTCCACCAGATAACACTCTTTCGTCATATTTAGAGCAATGAATGAGATAACAGCATCACTTTGTCCACACAAAGCAAGCCAGAACACCAAATTAGCAACGGTTGGCAGGCTAAAACACAACACAAAAGTAGCAACAGTTGGCAGGTGAAAATAACACTTTATTTCACACAATGTTAGCAACTGTTAGCAAGCCATCAGGCCACATTAAGAACTGGTAGCATGTCAATGTACCATTTTAGCAACTGTTAGCAAGCTATGATTAAACACTAGAAATAGTTTAAAAAAATAGAACACCACATAAGCAATGGTTAGCATGTTAGAGAAACACATTACCAATTGTACACAAGCTGGGACACTAAATTAGCAACTGTTAGCAAGCTAAAAGATGACATTTCAAACAGTAGGAAAGCCAGAACACAACTTGAGCAACAGTTAGCAGGTTAGAGCACCATATGAGCAACTGTTGGCAAGCTAAAAGATGACATTAGAAACTGTTGGAAAACTAGAACACCACATTAACAACAGTTAGCAGGTTAGAGCATCTTAATAGCAACTTTTAGCAAGCTAGGACACCACATTAGCAATTTAAGCAAGCTAGAACACAACATTAGAAACTATTAAAAACCTAAAACACCTAGTTAGCAATGGCTAGCAGGTTAGATAACTGTATAATTAGCTTTTAGCAACTAAGGACACCAAATTAGCAAATGTTAGCAGGCTAAAAGATGACATTATAAACTGTAGAACAACCAGAACACCACATTAGCAACAGTTAGTGGGTAAGGGCACCATAATAGCACCTTTTAGCAAGCTGGGACACAAAATTAGCAATTTTAAGCCAGCCAAACCACAAATTTGGAAACTGTTAAAAACCTAAAACACCACTTTAGCAGTTAAGAGCACTACAATACTACATTTTAGCAAGCTAGGACATCAAATTAGCAATTATCAGCAAGCTAAAACTTGACTTCATTAACTGTAAGAAAGATAAAAAAAAGCGCATCAGCAATGGTTAGCAGGTTAGAGCACCATAACAGCAACTGTTAGCAAGCTAAGACACTAAATTAGCAATTTTAAGCAAGCTAGACCGCAACATTAGAAACTGTAGGAAAACTAGAAAACCACATTAGCAATGCCTAGCAAAAAAAAAGCGCATCAGCAATGGTTAGCAGGTGAGAACACCATTTGCACAACTGTTAGCAAGCTAGGACACCAAATTAGCATTTATTAGCGAGCTAAAACATAACGTTAGAGACTGTTCAAAAGATAAAACAGCACATCAGCAACTGTTAGCAGATTAGAGCACCATATTAGCACTATACTAAGCAAGGACACCAAATTAGCAATCTTAAGCAAGCTAGAACGTGACATTTTCAACTCTTCCAAAGCTAGAAAACCATATTAGCAACTATTAGCAGATTAGAGCACCATATTAATAACTTTTAGCAAGCTATGCCACCACATTAGCAGTATTAAGCAAGCTAGAACACCACATTAACAACTGTTAGCAAGTTAGCAAGTTAGAGCCCCATATTGCTCACTGTTAGCAAGCTAGGACAGCATAAGATAGATTTTAGCGAGATATAACACCAAGTTGGTAACTGTTAGCCAACCAGAACAAAACATTGGCACCTTTAGCAAGTCAGAGCACCATATAAGTAACTATTAGGAAGCTGGGAAACCATATTTGCAACTCATAGCATACTACAACACAACATTAGCAACTGTTAGGAAGCTACAACACCACATTAAAAATGTATTAGTTTATGAAAGAAAGCAGAAGCTCAAGAATCATACAACAACAAAATTTAAATGAATTGACCTGCATCAGTTTTACCTGGAGGACATGTTGCTGAAGTGGATATAAGAAGCCACCAGGACTCCTAGCAGGCCTTTCCCTCCCTGAGGAGCAACCACAGTCACAGGATAAACAAACCTAAACCTGCAGCACATGGATGAATCTACAGATCATGTCAGAGTCTGTGTGTTTGTGCAGGAATCAGTGAAGCTTACCCTGCAGTGTAACACCAGGACGTGCTTCGGATGTGTCTGCAGCCAGTTTTCCATCGTAGAGCACACACTGAAGATCTGATCCAGGCTGGGAGCCAGGAGGTCCAGCCAACCTGTGTCCAGAATCTGTAAGATAAAACACAAACACTTAAACATACTGTAAGTCACACTGATGGATTTAAACACTGAGATTTAAAGCTTTATCCTCACCTTGTGGTTCATTTGGGTCAAAGTGTGGTTCTTCTGGGAGAGGTTGATGAGCTGAGGAAGGAAGGACAAAGGACAGGATGTAGATTTGTTAACTCTCTATTATGATACATGTGCTCCACTTCCTCACCATGTAGTTGTGTCCATGCTTGGACTGTAGCATCGCAATAATCTCCTGCAGGTTTTGCAGGTAGACCTTCTCCAGACCCTCAGGAGGACAGGAGATGATGATGATGCGTTCAGTGATGTAGGTCAGATCGATTCTCTGCTGTTCCTCCATGGCTGGTTTCGCTCGCACATTGGCGTCCTGAAGGCGTGAGAGTGACAGTCAGGGGTAAATTTTGTGGAAGTGAGAATCTACTGAGAATTTATTTGCATTATCAGTGAGAACACTTTTGTAAAGTCATGAAAGTTCAAACCAGGTCATCCTACATAAATCCACAAATCCTCTTACAGGACGTGATGCTAAAACAAAGAAGGGTCAAGGCCAGAAAATGAGGTAGTGAAACAAGAGCTGAGTCACTGAAGGCCTTTGCTGAGCTTGTGACTGGAGGAGAGGTGATGAGTCAGAGGAGGGATGCTGCCCAAACAGCAGATTGAAACCTCATTACTAACCGGCAAAAACCCGGAGAGCCCATCAGCTCCTGAAGAGGCTAAATACCTGTAACAGCTCAGCAGTGTGTGAAATCCACTTTGATGCACTAGTTTAAACTTTTCCTCTAAGAATATCATTGTAGTTAAAAAGATTAAATCAAATAAAAGTCCAGATGTGTTATTTTCAGTGAGGTGTAGCATCATGTACAGGCCGCTCAGTTTATCAGACTTCTGTGTTTTTTTTGTTTGTTTGTATCTTGTACATAGAGTTCCTGTTTTTATGACCTCTGTGTCCTAGAAACCTACAGAATCTGAACTCCTGCCACACGTTTCTGCTAAATCCCAGACTGGACAGTCCTGTGGTATCTGAGCTCTATATCTGCACATGGACATGCATGTCAGTTCACGTCTGTGGGAGCCAGATCAACATACAGAAAGAGGAGCAGAGGAAAGAGAGAGCAGTGGTTAACCTCGCCTTCACCCTGACCATGTGACCACAGCAGAGTAAACAGTGATAAAAAACGTTTTCACCGGAGCTGCATGTGCAAGAATAACCCACTGGGAATCACCACAGCATGGGGGAAAACACATGACAGGTCCTCAGGTTTGGTCCTGACACAGGTTCCTGGTTTCTGTTTCACACACCAGAGCTTAAAGGGCATTTCTTATGAAAATACATGTGCAACAGAAATTCCCCCTATTGTTTCGAAGACATCCAAGCAACGTTCACAATGTTCAGATTACTTTTTAAATATAAGCTTATTTCACATGAACAATTCCTCTGGCAACAACTTTTTAAATTTAATTTCATTTTATTTTAATTTATTTTTTAAACCCATTGCACCAAAGCCACAACTTGGAACATCTTCTTTTGTAGTTTAAAGATCTCATGCATTTATATTTTATTTTATTTTATTTTAGTTTATTTTATTTTATTTTATTTTATTTTATTTTATGTTATTTTATATTTCCATTGTAATTTATTAATTTATCTTTTTTTTATCTTTATTTATTGATTGATTCATCTTTTTTATCTTTATTTTTTGACAGGTTATGAAATAGACTGAAATTTGTTTGGACAACTCGTGTGGATTAATTTGATTCAATTTAATTTAATTTAATTTAATTTAATTTAATTTAATTTAATTTAATTTAATTTAAATCAATTTAATTTAATTTAAATTAATTTCATTTTATTTCATTTTTTAATTTAATTTTATTTTATTTTATGCTATTTTATTTAAATAATTTTTATTTTATTTTATTTTTTATTTATACTTTTGTATTTTTAATTGTTTGATTGTATTTTTATTTACTTATTTATCTATTTATTTATCTATTTTTTTAATAATAATTTTTTTTTTTTTTTTACAGGTTGTGAAATAGACTGAAATTTGTTTGGATATTTATATTTGACCAAAAGAAAGTGAGACCATCAGCAACAAACACTATGCTTTATGTATATATTGTTATTTTAGTTCTTGTAGCTGGTGCAAGGGGTAGATGTCAGGCAAAGACTGTCTCTTTACATTTCCAACAGTAAATATTCACAATTACTCAGACACATTTTATTTTTTAGGATTCCAGAAAACTCTACCTTGTTACAGGACAGGGTCAATGCAAGGACCAAAAGTCCCTTACCAGAGCTTTAACAACCTGGAACTGGTGAATGTTGAATGTAAAAACTAAAATCAAACAGAAAGAAGCTCTAAAAATGTAATTTGTGCTCAGAAAATTGCTGGAGAAGAACCTAAATGTATCAGGTTAAATTAAGATGGAAATATGAAATTATGCAGAAAAAAAATTGATAAAGACTGATCTGAATGAAGAGAAACAAACAATAAGGTTTATCTTGAAGCATGGATCTCACTCGGCAATAAAACCTCCAAGCATATTTTTTTTATTGGTCAGGTTTAGGAGAACATGTTTTTCCATTTTCTCCCCTTTTACTGCCAGATGCTTAAGTGTCTGTCATTTATTTCTAAAGTAACTTTCTTAACAGGTTCACTTCACTATGAGTTAAACAGACAAACCCCTTAAGATGACTCATTAAAACTTTTCTCCTGATTGGCCTTCCACCCAACTTTATACGACTAAGCTAGAAGCAAACAGCTGTGGATTGAGCCTGGTCATCTACCACATGCTCTTCAGTGCCCCAAACCAAAGCTAATTCTGTGCAAACTTCTACAATTAAAACCAATTATCTCTCACATGTACGGCGTTCCACATGGCTCACATCTGGGGCCCAGGCCTGTTTGGGCACATGTGTGAAAAATGTACTTTTTTATCACAAACACACTTTCTTTCTCCTGCTTTCTGTTCCTGTTATTCCGAGTTTAAGAGCGTCTGACATTCCCTCGCTGGAACAGTTGACAGGGCTGGGAAAACATTCTTAATCAGTCACTACCCTCCAATTATGTATTTCTGGCGTGTTTTTCGAACCTCTTTAAGGCCACGGCAGCCTAAATTTGTCAGTGTTTGGCTTGAAGGAGCAAAACAAACGGAAGTGTGTTCCCTAGCCACACACACACACATGCATATGCCCACATGTTGCTATAGGGAGAACCCTTAGCAGAGGCCTTGAGCTGCAGCTAGCCACATTTAATTATAGTGTATATGTACGATTTTAACAGAGGAATTCTGAAATGGATTTGCCATCTTTGTGTCTTTCTTATACCTCTTTTTAGGATACCTCAAAGCCGTGAGTAAAACAACACAGATTATTTGAAATTGAAAGTATTTCTGCAGAGCAGCAGACCTTAAATGGACAGCAACATGTCACTATTGTTCTGCTTTTCCTGCTACAGTAAGACCCTATTCCTCTCTGTTTTTCTCTCCTTCCTGAAAGCGTTTTATCTGAGCAGTAAACTAATCTCCTCTGAGTACATCTCCACCCCACGGAGACGCCTTATTTGATTACCAAACCTTATTTTTTCTACAAATCCACGAGATTAGTTCGCCTGCAGTGTGAGGTTATTTCATTTTGTAACACGGGGATCTCAATCACTTAGTCCTCCATCTAATTAGTATCAAATTCATGTCACTGGATTTTTGTGGGAAGTTAATTTGCATTGGTAATAAGTGTGATTATCACACCCCCACTGGCAGGGTTTTCACTTGTCCTGAGAAAAGAGGGGTTTTGAGACTTAATGCAAGATTAAATGAGCTCTTAAAGTGGAATGAATCCAAGGGGAAACATGTCTCCTGGGGTTCAGCATCTTAATATGTCAGAGGGATTAAGAGCATCTGCAGGGGGACTTTTCCCCCTTTTAATCCCTTTGAGATTCCCCATCCATCACATGTTCCTTTGTTTACTAAAAGTGGTCTGTGCTGAAACTTCGAATGAGGAATGAAGGCTGCAAGCGTTCAAGGAAACGTCCATGAATGAACGTTGAACTGCCCATGACTCACAGGGTAGATAACCCAACTGTAGCCTATTCTTAATCCTGCAGAAGGGGAGACTTTCAACATTATCTGAGACAACATGAAGGGGTCTTACCTTTACAGATGCTGCAGGTAAGAAGAAGTCAGAGTCACAGGAGCCTGATGAGTGAAAGTCAGAGTGTGACTGCAGTAGAAAACGAGGTGGAGACTTACCAGGGGGAGGGAGAAACAGAAAGACAGAGAGCATGATACTTGTACTTTGCCCTCTGTTGGACTGCAGTGTGACAGCAGGCCTTCTTCCTGTGTATGTGAAAGTAACACAGAATAAAACAGTGGGAATAAGTTCTTCTTTCACAAACATTCAGTCAACAGCTGATCAAGTTATTTTACTTTGTGCATCTTTGTTAAAATCTGGAAAAATACAATTGTCTTTAATGTGAAGGAAACAGGAGATTTGTTTAACACCACAGACTCGTTTGAGATAAAGATCAATGTTACACTGAGTCATAAAATGATTTATTGCATAACTGCACTATATAGCTAGCTTTGGAGTGCAACTTAGCACATTGTCTATTGTATGAATTTACTTTGTATTTCTGCTACTTTTACTGCTGGTATATGTTTTTCGAAGCTTATTATACAAAAGCTATTCTATTTGCACTGTATTTTGTCCATTAACATACAAGACTATTAATATCATCATCACATGTATTGACATTTAACATGCTATGACTTTGGGCCTTGTGAATTTATTCATTCATGTATATTTACTTTAATTCAGAATAAGATTTATTGCCAAGATTTGACATTACAATTAAATTGTCTTGGTCTCCTAGTGCAAAATTAAATTAATAAGGACATAAATTAAGTAATATAAAGACTATATATAAACAAAGGGTTAGCATGAAAAAGTAAATCTTAAAATACAACTATACACTAAGAGAAGAAACATTAATACAACATTTAGAAACTTATTTGAAGAAGTTTCCATATACCTGCCATTTACGAGGAATGAAGACCTTAGGACTCATCGTTCTCTATTGTAATACGCCCTTTTCACCACGTAACGGCAGCAGAAGTCGAGGTACAGCAAGTATGACCTTTCCCATTTACTTGAAATTCTCAGTTTCTCTTTAAAGTGTTTGGAGGTCTCGCTGTGTTCATCTAAAATACAATAAATTTGGAAACAATCGAATATAATCGTTAGAGAACCGACGGAATGTGACCGTTAGAGCAAAGCAAACAAGACATGTAACTGCAATGTATGTGGCAGTCACTTACTCATTTACGCTCGGACTTCTGAGCCTCCAGAGTCTAAAAAGGATTTTGCCGCACTTCATTTATTTTGCTTTTCGATATTTCAGGAAAAGTCTTATTTAGTTTTTTTAATTGAGGGCAAGTTTCCCTATTATTATTCATTCATTTATTTATTTTAACATGGCGGAAATAAGTTTCACAAATGGAAAGATGTTTTTTAAAGATTCTTTTGTGACAAAAATAATGTAAAAAATTAGACTTATTGATTACATCAATGTTTAACCCAAAAAAATCCTCAAATACAGACGTTAACTTTACAATTAACATCAGTTATCTCTATTCTTCTTACTCTTTTACATAAACAACGTAAATTCCGAGCTTTTGACAGCACCTGAAGGCGTCATAATTCATATCCAATGAGCGCCCGCCCTGCCCTGGCCACCGTGTCCTGCTGACCGTCACTCTCATCTGTCTACACGGCAGCGGACGCGCCTACTCTCGCTAGCTTCCATGGCGACCAACTAGAAGAGCATTTTCTCATGACGACCAGCCGGTTAGCTCCTTTGTGCGAGCTAACAGGCATATTACAAAACGGGATAATGTAGCGGGACAACTGTTTGGACGAACCGCGCAGTATATAGAGCATGCTAAGCTTAGGTGGAGCCGTTAAGGAGAAAGCAGCCCGTAACTAGAGCGAGCTAACGGCTGTGAGCTAACGTGGGCTAGCATTCACCTGCGGGCTGTTTGAGCTAACTGGAGCTAACGGGATGGAAAGTGTGAAGGAAAACGGGTCTGGTGGGCTTTCAACTTCATCAGCACCACCAGATTCGGGTGCTGATAGTGTTTCCGTGAAGTCGGTAGGATTAACGCCTCTGTCAGCCGGGAAAAGACCCTCAATCGGGGAGGATGACGGTGGGGGAGCCGAGGCGAAACTCTTCGGGAAGGGACTGGCAGCCACCTCCCTTCTTCAGATTGCGATCAGGAACGGGATCTATCAAAACCAAGTTGCCAATGCTATCGGCGGTGCAGCCAAAAACATAAACATTCCCGCCGTGAAAACAGCCAACATTTACAGCCTGACATCCGCCAACAGCAACACTTCTGTCAACTCTTTGCTGAGCAGGAGGCGGCACAGACACAAGAGGAACCTGTCTCTCGGGGCTCCGCCGACCAGCAGCTCGCCCGGCGTGTCCTCCACAGAGGCAGCCAGCCCTGCTCCTTCAGCCTCGCCCCTGAGCACCCTCAGCCTGGACAGGAGGACTTTTCTCCGGCAGAAACAGTCCAAGCAGCTCCAGGCCTCGGATAAGACATGGGTGAGATCAGACCTGCGGCGTGGCTGCATTCACGTCCACGACTGGCTCACGCCCTCCTACCCACGGCCGGTGCTGTGCACGGTGGACACTACTGCTCAGGAGGTGGCCAGTAAGCTGGAGGGGAGCAAAGCTGGGGCTGTGTTGAGAATTAACTACAAAACAGCTGCTTCAGTGGACGTGAATGACAACTGTAAAGACAGTAGTGTACAGAGTGATGAGGCTGAAAGTCTCAGTGACAGTGTGGATGTCAAAAACCCCAAATCAGACGAGAATGATGACACAAAACAGTATTATCCTGATGCTAAACTGTCCTCTAACTTGTTGGATGATAAAACTGCCAGTAACTCCTCATCTGAGGTGTATCTGAATGACATCGGGGTGGATTTGAGCCTGAGCGTTGCTGACTGTTATGGAGTTTATTCTGGTTCAGACATGGAGAGCAGCACCTGTGAAGACTTCAGCCCAGGTGGACCCAGAAGCACAGAGCTCCGGGACTCCCTCAGTGAAGGTCTGGGCGCGGGTACCGACTCCTCAGCATTGAGCCCAAACTGTGACAGTGCCACAGAGGAACCAGATCCTTTTGAGAGCTCTTCAGATGAGGTTGAGCTCACCTCTTCTCCGACACATTCGGCTGGCACCTCCGCCTCGGACAAACAAGCAGATTTGCCCGCCACAGATCCCAGCAGTGCTTCCAGCCAAGCTACACCCAACCTGGATGACATCGATGGTGTAGGAGCTGCTGTTAGCGCAGACAGCCCCAAATTAATCAAACCTGCCTCTAAATGCCCCAGCAGCTCCCAGACTCGGCCCCTGACCAGCCAAGCATCTGTGCAGCCTGACCCGGAGATCCCTGGGGGAAGCAAAGCTTGGCCCGAACCCATCAATACCAGTCCGACCCCTGCTCTCTTTATCCAACTGCATGGAGGAGCCGTAAGGCGACTAAGAGATGAGGACAGGCCTCTGCAGATATTAAACGAGTACCTCACTAACCTCGGGTTTGAAGACCCCTGGAGAGTGCAGGCTGAGGGGATGAATCCTGAGATTGGCTGCCTCATACGCTTCTACTTTGGTGAGTGTCTTCAATGAATAACAAAAAAAAAACACTTCTTGCAGCAGCATTAATTTAAGAGATTCTCCAATACAGGATTTGTGGATCCAATATTGATTTTAATAGAACACAGTTCATCATTTGCTGACGTTTCAAGAGATAAAATGAAGTTTTAATTTGCATTGAGAAGACATATTGATTTTGCAACATTATGACTGCGGAGAGATGAATGATGAAACACTCTTGAGCAAGGATTGAGGCTGATTTATGATTAATACGCAAAACTCTGGATATTTTTATTCAGTGTATGGATAAAACTGTCTGTCATAAAGCAGAGATACTAACAACAGTCAGAAAGTCTGATGCCAGTGAAGAAATTAAATTGCATCAGTCGCTGATGCTGAACTCAGGTCATCATTTAAAGATAGAGGGTCACATGACCTCAGTTATACAGATGTTATTGGTGGCTCAGCTGGCAGCCCCTTTCACAGACTGGGAAAACATTACGTTTTCATTTTGTAAAAGTCTGTTTTTGATTATTTGAAGAATTGGATCCAAAAGCTGGTTTAATTCCTTGAATTAGCTCAGGCTTTGGTCAGCAGCAGCTCAGCTGGCTGCCTCATCTGACCCCTCGTTCCGGTTGAAAACAGCCTTAGTTGCACTGAATTATACGATTTTTACCTCATACTATTCATTTACTACTCCCATTCCCATCGTCTAGTGGTATTTGTCTGAAACTTATTAATAAAAAATAATTAGCGTTAATTGAATTGAGTGTATCAATAGGGATGTCCCAATCCCATACACTGATTGGTATCAACGCCCTATGTGGCTATTTTTTGGAGGATTCGATCGCATCGTATTTTGTTAAGTGATCAGGACAGATCCAGTTTTCAAGTGTTTTCAGCACCGTAATGCTTTGCAACTGCTGTAAATCAAACTATGTTGCAAACATGTCCGCTGTGTGGGACTCCTTTCTTTTTGGGAAACAGGATGAAGTGCCATCAGGGCTCACTTTATTACGACAAATGTGATTCGTAATTTATAACAGAATCACCTGGTGAAGTACAGTATTAATCAGAGAAAGGGATCGGTTAGGGGTGGGAATCTTCAGGCACGTCATGATTCGATTACGATTACGACTCAGGGGCTACGATTCGATTCTGAAACGACTATCTTTTTTTTCCCCCAGCTATTACACATTTCTTTTTGTCTCACTGTGTAACCACTCACCACTTTGTGTTTTTAAAATAGTAATAATGAGAAAAAATTCAATGAATTAACTTCCATTATCTTTTATTATACTAATGGAAATGTGTAAACAAGAAAACTTCATGTAAAGAACAAAAGGTAGTAGCATCCTAAGCTTTTAACATATCCTTAATCACAATATGTGAAATGTGAAAATATGTCCTTATGAACAACTGTAAGAAAATATTAAATCTTTAATTTATGTGCGATATAGCACTCAAACAAGTAAAAACTTTTTTTTTTTTTTCATTTTTTAGAAAAGGAATAACATATAATTCTGTTTTGGTAGCTCAACTAAAGTGCTTCAGACTTCAGAAAAAAAGGACCATGAAAAGGTCAAACATGTATAATTCTGTACAGGCAGCAGTACAAATGTACTTTCAAACCTTAGTTAACAACCAACAGCTGCCTTTACGGACGTAAATCCTTGGCAACAAATGAAGCGATGGACTTCGTGATTCGCCTTTTCCGATGATGGGTGGAGCTTTGTAATTACTTGCTGGATTGTTCTCTGTTTGGTGGCATCCCCCCCCCTCGTTCAGGTGAAAATGAGTGATGTGACTCCTCATGTTCGTGGTGTTACCGAAGTATTTAATCTTGGTGTGACACAGTTTACATATAGCGTGGCTCTTGTCCAGTTCAAGTCCACCCTCAACTTTAAAGAAGCCAAAATTCTTCCAAACAGTAGCTTTTAATCCGGAAGGGGCAGGGTGGATCTCGCGCTCAGCCATGCTTCTTTGTTATGCGCTCCCCGTTAAATGTCCCCCGGGTGACAACGCGCTGCAGTTCTGCCTATTTGACGTTATTTCACATTTAAAAAATCGGAATTTGGACGTGTGTGAATCGATTCAAAATCGTCCTTGCCTGAATCTATATGCATCTGAGAATTGATTTTATCCCCCACCACTAGTATCAGTATTGGCAAAACATTTAATTAAAAAATCAGATTGGAAGTCAAAATCTGTATCAGGACTTCCCTGATTATCAACAGCGATTCACGACACCACTGGCATAATGTCTGAATTGGCTGATGTGAAAGTTCAGTGCGACATTCATGACTAATGACATGTTGTGTTTACGCACACACAATAGCAGCTAATCCTTTCCAACAACAAGCTCCAACATGTTCGCTTTTTGAGTATTTCGAAGTGTCGGAAACAGAGCAAAATAGCTGTCTACAAAGCTTTTAAAGCACAGGTGATGAGAGGAGGAGAAAAACAACACTTCTTTAACACTGCCAATTTAGCTGGGCACCCAAAGAACCACAACTGAAAAGTTGGTGTCAGCAATCGCCTGTCAGAAGTTATTCAGCCAATAAATGTAGCGTTAAACAAAGTTAGTGATATACTTGGATTAGTTTGATAATCAGCCAAAATGCGTTTTTCATATATTGGCTTTGTTTTTCAGGGGTTTTTCATTATAAGCTTACTCTTTTACACGTTTATCTTAAATTTAATGTTGTGATGAATAATGATAGTAATTGGTCCATAAAAATAATATCCCCTTTCCCCCAACTCTAAGAGAAATTCTTAAGGCTTTTTTCTGCTGAAATGATTAAAATGGATTTAAGGTAGAAAATAAATGACACAGTCTCTTAATCATCCTATAATTATCTGCTGACTTCTGTGCCCCATTCATTTTACTGAAATGGGAAAATACGCCATGATTCAGATGTATGTGTCATAGATACACCAGCAGCCAGGCTTCAGCTCTTTAGAGGGTGAATCATAAAATATTCCCAAATAAGGATCCGTGTTCATGTCCTGTAATTTAATGAACTTCAGATGTGTGTTGAACGTGTTATGCCTCTCCAGTTGCGCTGCACCTTCGCTGTCTGAGAGCCACCTGCTCGCTCCAACACGCCTCTTTAGTTCTGCTCACTCATTGTTCATCCGTCCTCAGTGTACCGTGAGTGCTGTCTTTGTGTTTGCTCAGTCAGACTGTTAATCGAGTGTGTTCAGTTTTCCTGGTGGGACAATACCCACCGTGTAAACACTCAACCCCTCTGTGTACAGGCCTGTAGGGAGACACATCTGGAGGTAACAGGTGGGATCTTTTGGCACAACCATAGATTCTGTTGTTGTTGTTGTTTTTACTGCTGTTGTTATTGATAAAGATCCTGTTTTGCTGATAAGACGGGTAAGAGGATGGGAAATCAGCCGTGATCTCTTACGGGATTAACACAACTGGATACTGTTTTTGACCTTATTTTTAATGCCATCAACAAAGACAGAGGGGGTGAAGGGTCCGGATGGGGTGACAGGGTAGACGGACAAAAACAAATCCACCAGGATGAATGAATTCTTATTTAATTCATCTCTTGTCCTCTGAAGTCTGGGTTCAGTTAGGATAACTGTTTCTTTACATTGTGCTTTTAAATTCCTTGGTTGATCAGTAGCTTCTTTGGTGCTCTTAGATATTAGTGAATATTAAAAATTAGGGATGCATTGATATGAAAACTTTGGTCGATACCGATATCAGATAATATTCTTGCTATGGCCAATAACCGTTATTTACAGATATTTACCGATATTTACCGATATCAATATTGGTGATAAAAAAACAATTTGAGATGATGTGTCAAGTCAGTTCAGAGAGAAAGAGCAGCGCAAAAGTGCATTTTACTGCGTGTACCTTTGACTTTGACTTTTTAAGGACAAAGCTCAAAACTGTCTTTCCTCTACCCTCAAACTGTTTCATCGAGGGTTGAGCAGAAATTCCACCGGTTGCCTTCCCCTCCACCCTTGGCTCCCACGGTGACATGACAGAAGAACAAAGCATGACGTAGAGTCAGGCCCCTGAAGGCAGAGGCCCCCTCCAGCTACTGGAGACAAACACACACACACACAGCCACGAAACAAGCACTGAGGGGGTGGTGTGACAGGAAAGCTGTCAAATCAAGGACGACTAACAGGAAAAATTAGTGTGATGAAGATACGAGCTGATTAATAAATTCATGATCAGGGTTTGAGTTGTCAGGCTGGACAGCGAGTGCTTTGGACAGAGGCTTGAAGCCACATCAAGGGGCTTCCTGGCTGCAGGGGCCCTGTAGTTAAAGCACTCGGCGGTGAACACATCCTCCTGCATGAAGAGGGTGAAGTGCCTACAATTTTCCTTTGGTGCATTTTAGGGCTGCAACTATCCAATATTTTAGTATCCGAGTATTCTACTGAAAATCCCATCGATTAATCGAGTAATCGGATAAAATACATTTTTTGTTTAGTTAAAGAGAGTTTTTCAAATGAACATTTTTCTCTTTAAGAAATAGAATTTTCTGATACAGCATGTCAATAAGAGCACTTGCTTTGGTAGCTCCAAAATCTGTAAACACACTTTGACACATTTTTTGTGCCTTGTACATCTCATCAAATGTTGCGGACCCAAATGGCACCCGTTTCGTAGAATGACCCATTAGTCTCCAAACTCCAGAAAAGAAGCTAGATTTGTTGCTAGTTGCTATTTTGTCTAAGAGGTAGCTTGAGGGGTCTGAAAACTCTCTTAATATGGCCTCAGCTCTATTTGAAATACAATTCTTTGATCTTTTTAAAATTAATTAATTAATTAGATTCCTCGAGGCGGAGAAAATTACTCGAGTAATTTTTTTAATCGAGTTCGAGGAATCGTTTCCGCTCTAGTGCCTTTCCACAGACAGTAGGTGGTGACTTCACCAATCATCTGAAAAAATAACATTTGACACCAAAAACCAGCTGCTCAGGATGACAACATGATCCTGTGTTTCTTCCAAAATGTGAAACTGGAGCCAGGCGTCTGTCAGAGTCTAAATAATCTCAAACTTTTGGTTGTGATTAAGTTTATCTCTGCAGGGATACCAAACTCTGCGCTTTTTACGCTCGATCTGACAGCATCTACCACATTTCCCACCGCAAGAAGAAGTTTCTATCAGTCGTTAAGTTTCAGTTAGAGCTTCAGTCATGAGCGCTGTGAGTCATTCATATCCTCGAGTTTGCACAGACATCTGCAGCACATGTAAATGAAATGAGTCATAAAGATTAAACAGTGCTTCATTCAGTCTTTTTACAACCCTGATCATATCAGCCCTGCTCAAGTTCACAATCCAGGCAAATATCTGCTTGTTGAGAGATTTATGAGCCTGAAAGAATAACACCAACTCTTCATTCACCATTAGTTACTGTTACTCTGTGCTGTCCTGCTCCCCCGGTGGGTGCAGAATGAATTGTTTGCTTATATCGATGCTCACTGTTGAGCCAAAGGAGTTTGACTCAGCATAATCCCTGTGGCACAATGCGCATAGCCAAGTATACTCTTTCTCTTTATGCACACACACACTCACACACACACACACAGACGCTGTGTTGACAGAAAGAGAAAGTGACCTTAGCAGAACTCAGATTTCACCTCCTCAGTGTTTCAGATCTGCCGGGGACCGATGCAGAGCCGCAGTGCTCAGAGGTCACTGCTTAACTTCACAAGGTCAAACACTTGGCAGTGAAATGTTTCTGATACCTGTGACCAAAAATTCACCAGAAACCTTCAAAACATACCTGCATAAATACCCGCAGGCTGTTATTTCATCCAGTTTAATAAAATTTTCTTAGATTTAGCTGAAATCCTGGACGCAGCCTCGGGCGAATTCTTGCAGCTAATAAGAAAGAGATGGACGAATGAATGCCAGAGCCTTTGTGTGCATGCATTGGCGAAGCTTTTCGAGCTAAAGATGCACCAGAAACCGTAAAATCGTGGCGTGGACAGGAAATGGCTATTGGCAGCTTGATGAGAGACAGGATGTCTCCATTCAGAGAAACAGACGGAAGGAAAGGGCATGTATGTCGTGTAGAAATGAACACGCTACATCTCTCCTGCACCGCCCAGGGAAGGGTGGACCCCGACAGTACACACATTCCACGTTATTTAGTTTAAATGGAGTCGTACAGAAAACACGATCCATTTCCGTCACGTGGGAGCTTTACGTACGGACTCTGTTAAATCATGATGTGACTGTGTTCTGTCAGCTCTGAGCGAAGCATGGATTGTTCCCCTTCACTGGCTCCTGTCGTATCTTTATTTGTGTTTGCTTACATCATCAGTCTGGTCTCTCAGGACTCCCTGTTCCTGTTTGAACTCAGGGTACGTACAGAGCACATATAATGGGGAAGTTTCATGTGGGCAGATTGAGAAGGTGTTCGGGAAACTCTCTGCAAGTCTTACCCTTCAGTTTCTATTCACTTCTTCTAACTTTTCAGCCTCAAAATGTAAGGCTTTCTTCTTTTTCCTCTTCTACAATCTCTTTCTTTTAGGTCGAAACAAAAACTGTTTTTTCGCTCGCTTTGCTTCATAACATTACTGAGTATATATTAGGGCTGCAGGGGGATTGATACGCTCAAGACTTCCAAGTCGATTTGCATTTTGTCTGAGGCGGATCGTTGAATTTTTGGGGCTGGATATTGTAGCAACAACATAAAAGAATGTAAACTTGACTGGGGGTGGGTATTAGAAAACGATTCCTGTTGAGAGTCGATAAATGTTTCAATCCATTGATATCACCTTTTTGCTTAACATTTCCCATATCTTAGCCCAGAAGTTAGATAACATTTCCCAAGAAAACTGTGATTTAGGATTTTCAACTTTGAGTTTTACAAAAGAACTGAACTCACAAAGAAATGTTCATTACTCCCTCACAGGAGATTCCTATTCAGTACATTCAACATGGTATAAATCGAATTATTTACCAGAAATGATATAAACAAAACAACGCTAGCTTGATGCTTATATATATAGGAAATTGCATTGATGTGCTAGCAGTTAGCATACAATGGTATAACTTTGGCTTCAGAATAGAATTTCAACTTTCATCACAGAAACATATCACACTTACTCTTTGTAAAAAAATACTGTCAAAATACTCACAGGTTATGTACAAGGTTCTAAACGACTTAAAATAATGCTTTAACCACTTTGAGACACTAGATGGCCTCGTGAGCCGGTAATATATTACAAAACAGTACATCAGTGTCACATGACTAGGGATGGGTACCTTTCACATTTGAAACAATATGGTACTAATGCCAGGTACTTGGCAATCTGTACTGGTACTCAACGGTACCAATTTTCAGTACTTTTTTGTGTTTGTGTGGTAAAAAATATCATTTTTTATGATAAAGTATAAAAAGTTTTTCAATTTAATATTCTTCAATATATAACCTTGCAATGCTGTGTTCATGTCCAGCATGGAAAATCACCAACTCTTCCACTCCCTCACAGTCACAAGGATGCATTTGGGTACCTAAACAATGGTACCTTTTGATTTTACGTGAATCGGTACCCAGTACTTTTGACAGAATTCGGTCGGTACCCACAATAGTACCTATTTCGGTACCCATCCCTACACATGAAGTGCAATTTTTACTTATTTCTGTGTATTTATGTCCAGAGATATGCAGATCCAGTGACCAATTTCACATTTATTCACTTCTGAACTCAATTTAATTTTGACCCAGAAAACCTGTAAAACTACTTTTTGTACAGCGAAAATTCTCAGGAGGAAGTGATACGATAATTGATGAAGAAGTGGATTGATAAGCCGAATTAATGAGGCATCAGTGTCGATAAAATCTTACAAACTCATCTCTAAACTTAACATATCTTTCTCAAAATAACCCTCCGAGACATTAGCTCAGCTAGGTTATTCACTCTGTTAACTTTTGAAAGCATTAAACTAAAGAACAACACCACATTTTTGGATCCCAGATGCAACACAGAAAGCTTGAGACTTTCGGCACATTTGACAGGGTAGAGTCTCATTCAGGTTTTTCTAAAAGTTTGCTGTGTTTGACAGGATACTGATTCTCCAACAGCTTTTTTGTTTGTATTTTCTTAAGAAGTGTGAGCTCCTGAATGTGGAATGATGTCCAACCAAAGGCAGAGACTTTGTTTGGACACTAACAGCCCATGTGTCGAACCTTAGTCATCACTGCTTGATCAAAGAAGAGCTCAAAGAGTGTAACAAAGTCCCGCAGACAGATTTCAGACGTGTTAAGGTTCAGTGTCAGCTTTGCTGAGGAGCTGGTTAGTCCCTGTGAAATGTTCTGTCTGAGTGAAGCTGTGTGTAAGCCGGCGAGGGAGGCAGCAGCGTGGACCGAGGTGCTGGTGTTTAAAGACGTTACATAACAAGCTAATCTGATTTCAGGCCTCTCACTGGCTCAGACTCTTCATCTGTTTCCCTCGCTCTTGGTCTCTGGTTTGTGTGTGTGTGTGTGTGTGTGTGTGTGTGTGTGTGTGTGTGTGTGTGTGTGTGTGTGTGTGTGTGTGTGTGTGTGTGTGTGTGTGTGTGTGTGTGTGATCACTAGAGTAGACAACAATACACACAGAGACTGGAAAATACAGTGTTATAGGAGAATAATCACCTGTATCATGTTTCATGAGGTTTCACTGGGTTTGAACACACACACACACACACTCACACTCATGCCCGCTCTGTCTGGCCCATTCCCTGCTCAGCTCTGTGGCTTTCACTGAACTGTGGCTGTGTTTGCATCAGTAAAGGGTTAAAGTAACAAACCACGGCTGAGTGACTGCTCTCTCTTTCAGCCTACAGGCTATTAGCTTCAATTCACTTACATAACTGCACTGCTCGCTGTCACTCTCGCCATCTGAAAAGAAAAACCCAGCATGAGAGTCGGTTCACAAAATCCCAGACCGCTAAAAATAACACGCCCCATTGTGTGAGAAGGCCACTATGAAACATAAAGTCAGCATGCGTGACGATGATCAGCTGGATTACAGTATGACATGGTTCTTTCTGTCTTTCCAGGTAAGCCGCGAAGCGTGGGAGGTTCTGAGCGCGTCCAGCTCTCCGGGGTGTTCAACGTGCGGAAAGGGAAGCTGGCGCTGCCGGTGAACCGCTGGTCCAAGCGGCAGGTCACTCTGAGTGGAACCTGCCTCATTGTCTCCTCTGTGAAGCACGCCCACACCGGCAAGATGCACATCCTCCCTCTCATCGGAGGAAAGGTATGCCTGGCTTGGTATCCCTCCCTGTGGTCTAGAGGTTTTCCATCACTCCTGTGTTTATCTAACATGTAATAAATCCTTATGTCTTTACAATGACAAAAAGTTCAGGAAATGCTCATCACGATCCAAAATTGGACATTAAAAATGAACAACTGGTAGTTTTATGGTGAATTATTTGCTGCACCAGAAAGTGGTGAAGATACTGTCTACACCAGGGGTCTGCAACCTTTACTTCCATTGGAGTCATTTTACCTCAGCTCTCGTGGATAAAAGTCATTTGGGAGTCACTGAATCTACTGTACCTTCACAATAAAGACAATAAGGTGTATGAAATTCTACACAGAGATAAAATCTAGTGAATAATTATCTATACAAGTTTAAATATATTTCTTAAAATTTATATTTGATTTTGATTTATATTTTGAAATTATACATGTGATATCTTAGTTTTTTATTTTTAATAAATTTGCAACTATTTAAAAAATGGAATTAAAAAAAAAATGAAATTTTTTGGAAAAAAATGCATAAATAAAAATTCATAATAATAAATATTAAAACTATTTTAAAAAATGTATTTCCAGAAAAAAAAAAAAAGATAAAAAAGGTAAAAAAAAAAAAAAACATGCAAAAATTACATTATAAACAATTTTGAAATTCCAAACCTAAAAACATTAAATAAATTGAATCTCATTCTTTTTTTGTCTTGTCAAATTTCAAGCACAGTTATGAAGCCGACACATAGGCAACTGAATGAAGCCATTCACACAGAATTTAAATCAGTATTTTCTTCCAGATTAGTCTTTTTGTAGATGTAGTTATCTTCCCAGGGCTGTAAAACTTGAGGTTAGCCACAGGTGCATGGAAAGTTGGTGGGCTGTTGATGTTGTAGGAGGTGAAGTAGAGCGGTGGCAGGCTTTATTGACAGATGGGATGAAGATTTAGTTCAACTAAATGTCAACACAGGATTTTATTTAGTGTCAATGTTTTTAAATCATCAATACCCTCTGTAAGAAAAATAAAAGTTCTTTATTTCAATGATATTTTTTTAAGTTAAAAGGAGCCACTGCAAAGGAGTCAATGAGCCGCATGAGGCTCCAGAGCCGCAGGTTGAAGACCCTTCAGTTTACACCCATACACAATACAACACATCCCGGAGAGTTCAGTAGAAAAGAGGGTCAGCTGCGTCTTCAGGTTTCTGTTTATGTGTCCCTTAAACCCTGTCACTGAGGTAAAGTGTTTTTTAAAAGAGAATGATCCGTGTGGACGTAGCCTCAGGGAGAGGACAAAGATCCTGGAAGTCTCTGCCCCCCGGCCAAACTAAAGAAGTTCAAACACGCAACTCCCTGTTTTTACAAAACATACTGTATGGCTAACTAAAAGGTCACAAGCGAGGAATTATTTTTTTTAAAAACAGACCGCTGTCAAGCTGACTTAGTGTCTGAGGATTTAAAAAGATAAAAGTCAACTTAACTTTTCTTGTGGTGCAGGTGGAGGAGGTAAAGAGACACAGCCACTGTCTGGCTTTGAGCTCCGCTGGTCCTCAGAGTCAGACCTACTACATCAGCTACGACTCGTACACAGAGCATCTACGCTGGCACAGGACGGCATCTAAGGTACGTTCTACTTGTGAATCTGTGTCCACAGTTTCTCCATAGCTTTATTTTTATCATGGCATACATTTAAGGCCATGTTTTCCTTGTGTTTGTTGCCGTCTCATCCTGGTGTTGTATCTCTCCCCTTGTCAGATCGCGTCCCAGAGGGTGAACTCAGTCGACCTGTCCTGCTGCAGCCTGGAGGAGCTGCCCACTCAGCTCTTTTACAGCCAGGACCTCACACACCTCAATCTCAAGAACAACTTCATGTCCCTGCACAAAGGTGTCCCAGCACTCACCAGGTGAGTTTCTGCACACACTTCAGCCGCCCTGTGCGTTCATGAACAAGGGCACGAACAGGAGGAGCTGACAGATGAAACGCTCCATTTTCCTCTTTATTATCTTCTCTATTTTGGATGTGGAACATCCCCCTTGGTGGTTTTTACTGTGCTGGGGAGCTACCATATGGTGTAACGCGGAAGCAGCTTAGATCAAATTGCGGATGACGTGTGTGCGGGCGGCCTGGAGGTTCTGATGATTAAATAGAGCTGCGGTGCTGATGACAGATTTGACATGCAGATATCCAAGTTAGGAACAGGGAGGTTTGTTCTGGAGCCCTGGGTCAGTTTGTCCAATGACGTCAGTCTTATGTAGTCATGTCACTGTGTATCAGTCAATTTTAAGTATCATAGTCTTTACATGTGAAATGATGCTTCAGACATGAAAGTTTTAAATGCTGCATAACAACAATCACACCTGCATGAAGCTGGAAATTTTCTGCATGGTTCTCATATTTGGCGTCATGAGGGGGCGACCATCTGTTCTCAGAATGTGCGTTCATCCTTTGACTCTTGACCTCTGTGTGAGGCGCCTAGCTTTCTTCACACAGCGTCTGTGGCAAGAGCACGAGTCTATTTTATTACTTAAGCTACAAACTGTGCTGTTCTCTAAATGCCAACAGGCTGGGTAACAACTGGGTACAGGGGGTGACTGTTTTATAACCAGGAGTTACTGTTTCTGGAGGGCCGGGTGGATCTGCATTGTTACCATGGTGTATATGCAGGTTTGGGGGCTGGTTTTGTAGCAAATTATCAATTACTAGTTGCCCGGCCCTAGATCATTCATACACTCTCATCTTTTTACTGCAAGCTAAATTTTTAACTCTGGTAAAGAAGACTATAACCAGTAATTCAGATCTTTATTTTTATAGATTTAGAGCTGCTTCATGGCCAGTGAACTTATATAGTAGCCATGAACTGAACTAGATGGATTATTAAACCCCAAAAGATTCATAATTAAAAACATAAAAATAACAAACAAAATAAATACCATTTGATAAATAACAAATATAAAATATGGCCATTAAATTGTAAAATACAGCAATATTGTTATGAAATATGTTTCATTATTCTTTAATATCAGACCTAGTCATTATGCTGAAAAACAACTTTTTGAAATAAAAAGGCCAATGTGGAAAAGGACACCATGGAATAAAAATTGATTTTGTAAAAAGTTGTTTTTATTTATTTATTTATTTTTTTAATTAATCAAAGCTTGGAAAATAGTTTAAAAAGTAATTATTTCAAAAAGTATGAAATTGTTAAAATAATCATTATTAAATATTTTATTATAGTAATTTGGTGTCCAAGTATAATAAAACATATTTCATAATAGTATTGCAGTATTTTACAATTAAATGTTTATATTATATATTTGTCTGTTAGTTTTTAAAGTGGTATTATAAATCAAAAATTAATTATAAATCTTCCGGGGCTTAAAATGGATTGAGCTCAACAATTAATTAAATTGAAAATGGCATTGCAATGCAATAGAAAGCAATCTTCAAATCGTGACGACTGTAATAAATTTAAAAAAGAAAAAAGATGTTTTTTTGTACACAGACCTGGAGTGAATACAGTAACTTGTACTTGGTCTTCCTTAGAACCAGCAAAAATCAATATGCTAGTTTTTATGGCAAAAAACAAGGCCCAAAGTTTAATTAATCAGTCAATATTCTGCTGTAATTGTAATATTTAAACAAAGATATGTAATTCATATCAATTAACACATCAGTTTATCTCATTTTATCATAACATGTAGGTCTGGCCGACAGGAAAGAATTGTTTTTAAGTTAACAGTATCCTTTGTTGTATTGGTCAAGCTATTGAACGGTTTATTGCTTGTGTTAAGTCAATAATGCAGAAGATGAACTTCCCCCAAAAAATTTGCAATATTGGTCCAAAAAAACACAATTAGATTACTGTCCAAAATCGTTCAGCTCTGTCACACACACACACCCATTGTTCCTCATAAACACACACTTCCCAGCCGCTGCTTTGAGGGATGTGTTTTCCCCGTCTTGCGCCCGGAGGAAGGACGTGGGTCTGGGCTCAGCCTTCCACCCTGAACCCTCTGTGAACTGGATTACAGTAGGAGAGCCAGGAAATACACACACACATATACACACAAAGAGAGAAACACACACTGATACACTCACAGACTCCTGCCCGTTCCACGTGCTCTTATGTTATTGTGCAAACTTTCTGTTATGTAAACATTTAGCTTAAATTAGCATGTGCGCTCTGAGTGCCTCGTGGGTTTCCGCTCCTGTCGTTCTCTGTGCTCGTGACGCAGGTATTTGTTTTCATGCCTTTGGGAAGCTGTGTCCAGAGGCCATTTTCTTAATGTTGTCTGTGTTTGCATACCTCTGTCAGTACGTCGGTCCTGCCTATCCTCATAAATCTGATATATCAGGAAGGTCCGGAGACGTTGCAGAACAAGCTGAATAGCTGATTGAATCTTGCTGGTCAAAGCTGGAGCTCACTGTAGATTTCAAAAGGCATCAGTCAATCTTAGAGATGTAGTCTTCAGTTCATTTGACTGAAATCATGCCAAACAGTGTAAAATGCAGAAATGAAAATATTTCTGTCACATTCTTAAGGACATGATATTTTAGGAATGCTTGAAGGGAAAATCTTCAGATGTTTCTGAAATGGACAAACTGATCAGATTTGGAGTTGATCCCAAAATTGATCCATTCCTGTGAACACTGCAGCAACGTCAGGAAGGAATGCTTTTACTACGGATGCACAATATTGGATTTTTTGCTGACACTCGATATGCAGATAAGGGATGCACCGATAGGAAAATTTTGTTCAATACTGATATCCAATATTAATATTAATGTTATGGCAAAAGAAGAGGGTCCACTCTTCTTAGGTAATTTTGGTGTTTACTTTGGCATAGAAAACAACATTTTTGGGTCTTTAAAGATGGTTCAAGATGCTCTGCTCAAAATGGGCAACAGTTAATGAGTAAATATCAGCCCACTTTTACACATCGGCCGATACCAATATCGATACCAATATATCGCGCATCCCGAATGCAGATATTTAACAACTCACTTAGCCGATACCAATACTGATAATTTTTCTGTGCACATGCTGCTGAGATCATCAACTCTCTTCTGTATTGGAAGTAGGGGTGCACTGATCACAATTTTTTGGCCGATCTCCTTAAAAAGCCTGATCTGCCTATATCAATTTGGGCCGATACCGATTTTTATTTTTTATAACTGACAGTATATACTTTCAATTTTCTAATCCTATATTATTGAAAATCATTGAACAATAAAATCTTTGTGTTTTAGCTTAAACAACTAATAAAGTGTCCTGAGTTTTAGGTCCCAGAGCAAAAAGCAACAATGGCTGGCTGTCAGACCTTCCTGGAGGAATATAAGATCAGATTTATATGTAAAGATGGGCTGATCATGATCACCCATCACTGATAACGATCACTGATCTCCCAAAAGTAAGAAAATCGGCACCGATCGATAAGTGCATGTCCAATTGGAAGTAGCATACTGTACTATGCTGCATACTCTTATCCCATTTGTTTTTTTAAATTCATTTCTTGTGCTAAAGAAGAAAAATATATACTTGAAACTGTAAATGTATTTATTAGAATTGGTTTCAAACAAAAAAAATCCAAAAGATAAATCCTACTTGAAAGCTGGATGATGCTCTTCCTGAGAAAATCATAGCATTACCCACAACCAGGGCAAATTTGGCCAACCTCATAACTAGGAATGGGTACTGAATTAGGTACTTTTATAGGTACTGACCAAATTCTGTCAAAAGTACCAGGTGGTTTTCCATGAAGACAGCATTGCAAGGTTATGTTTTGAAGAATGAATATGTTAAATTGAAAAAATATATACTTTATTATTAAACTAATGTATATATTTTTTTACCACATAAACACAAACAAGTACAAAAAATTGCTACCATTGGGTACCGATACCAATTGCCAGGTACTGGGCATCAGTACCATATTGTTTCAAATGTGAAAGGTACCCATCCCTAATCATAAATGACCATGAGTAAACATGACCTCTGTTCACAGGGAACATGTGAGAAGTGCCGGACTGCTGGCTAAATTTAAACTGAACAGGAGCCAAATATGGGGCGGATCAATCTGAACTGTGCAAAAAAAAATCACAAAAGTCGAAAAAAAAAGTATGCAGCTTCAGCCCATTATTTTATCAGTTTGTTATATCAGCCAAAATTGGAGTGTTGGCCGATATTTAATATCTTATTTTTAAGCCAATATCAGCCGATAATATCATGCATCCCTAGTTGTTACAGCTGATTTACTGTACGACCAATACTCATGTTCTGCTATGATTGAACAGTGTTCATGCTCCTCTCTACCCTGATAAACTTAACTTCAAATTTCATCCTCATTTCTGAAGTCTCTGTTTTGAAAAGTCTAACCATGATTGTATCTTGAATTAACTCCCCTGTCTGCTCCATCGCTCTCTGTCCCTGTCTCCCTCTGTCTAGGTTTTGTAAGCTGAGAAGTCTCAGTCTGTCAAATAACGCTCTGTCAGAGTTTCCTCTGGCCTTGTGTGACATCCCCTCGCTCACGGAGCTCAACTTGTCTGGAAACCAACTCTCCTCTCTGCCTGCAGACGTCGGATCCATGCACAAGTGAGTGGTCTGACTGGCTCAAACCGCCTCCCTGGGCCTCAGCTATTAATGATAATACGGATGATAATTAGCCTCGCAGCACGATGTCTCCGCAGTGACCTCCTGCACTTTGCTGACAGAGGCGTCAGACGGGAGTTGTTGTCATTGTGGTTCCATCAGGGCAGATTAAATCCCTCTCTGCGTTAAGTGGTCGACTGGCTGCAGACCAGAGACTCATCCTGACAGTGCAGGGAGTTTGTTCAGGTGATCAGAGTGCAGAGTCATGCTGCTGCTGCCTCTGCATGAAAAGGGAATGTGGGGACAAGCCCTGAGCTATCATCCACCGTCAAATATGCGACTGCAAAGGGACTCTCTGCTGACATCAATTTTTCAAAACGTATCCAGTAAATGAAGAGATATGGATTCAGCCTGAGCTTAAGATCCTCTCTTTGTCTTGTCTTTACGTCAGCCTGCAGACTCTCCTCCTGGACGGGAACTTCCTCAGCTCCCTGCCCATCGAGCTGGGCTCTCTGGATGGCCTGACCTACCTCGGTTTGTCCTTCAACTGTTTCTACTGCATCCCTCCCGTCCTGGAGAGACTTAAAGGCATGGAGAGACTCTGCCTGGCAGGGAACCAGCTCTCTGTCCTGGATATGGCTGGGCTGCAGTGGCTGCCTGCTCGCTACGTCGATCTGAGGTGAATTTATCCACAATACTGGGACTAAACTCTGTGAAATCAAACTTTTCCAGAGATGTGAGCTGAAATGAAGCAGCTGTGTTAACTCTTTGTTTACCCTCTCCATGCCCTCTGACCTAATGTCTCTGTTCCCTTTGGTTCAGGCTGAACCGGCTTCACAACCTGACAGTGGGAGACTCAGAGCAGCTGGTCCACATTGCGCATCTGGACCTGAGGGACACGGGTCTGCAGGAGCTGGATGTCCGGCCTCTCTGCAGGCTGGAGCTCCTCCGCTGTGACAGAAACAGCCTCTCCCTCCTCAGAGTGTGTGGTCAAGCTCTCAAGAGCCTGCATGCTGCACGCAACGGTACAGACACACACACGTGTCACATGATGAAGAGATAACATCTGATGCTGGATGTGTAGATTGAGAAAGAATAACACATGTTGTGTTTGCAGTGCTGAAGGTGTTAGAGGTGCAGCCAGTGCCGGAGAATCTGACTGTTCTGGATTTGTCCTGGTAGGAAAATCAACTTTCTCTCTCTGACGGTGTGGAAAAGAGGTTAATGTGTGTCCTCTAAGATGAATCTCTCTTTCTCTTTCAGGAACAACCTGGGATGTGTCCCCGACTGGGTTTGTGAGAGCGGCAGACTGGAGGTGTTGGACGTCAGTCATAACTCTGTGACCGATCTCCCTGTTCAGTAAGCACAACACAGGAGCACCAACACTCATTTCAAATGATCTGCAGCATCAGATCAGGATGAGGAAGCTGGTTGGTCAGGTTGCAGCTCTAACAGTTTGTTTAAAGTGATACTCCGGGATGGATCAAGTTGGGTCCTATCACAAGGTTTAGGGCAGAAATTACCCCTACAGCAGTGTTTTTGTGCAGCAGAAGCCCAGAGCGCTCGCACCAAATACCTCCTCCCTGCTCCTCTGCCGGTTTCCTCTGCACTCAGACGGGGCCATATTTTACTGACCAAAAACACAAATGAACGGACTCCCACTGAAAAAATCTGATATACAACTTTTTCACTTGGTCCGGTGTTAAAAAGGCAAACTAAAAATCACTAATTTTAGAAATATTTAAGGTTGGTTGTGGAAACACAAACAGGATCAGGCTTTAACGATCCAAACCGTATCAAAGTGCACTGATCCAAACCGGACGGCTTGGTGGAAACGGGGCCTTAGAAAAGAGAGAAGAAGAAGAGGAATAAACAACACAGGAAACCTAGAAATGACGTTCAGTGAAGCTCTCCAGACACAGTTATTGAAAGATACACAGAATAAGATGTGTGTAATGTAAATATTTGTATTGTAACTGTAAAGGTTTAATGTGCTCTCAGAATCAAGAGGCTGTTTGGTTTTGTCTGCGTTCAGCATTTCTCTGTACGCACTGAGCACACAGGTACAAAGGAGTACAGCACTAACACTTAAACTCAGATGTATTATTATTCATATTGCATAAGCTTTTACCTTTAGCAACACGCCCACACAGATGCAGAGCCTTTCGCAGCCTGTGAGCTGATTTTTTCAGCACTTAAGAAAAAAAATCTGTGGCTGAAACATGATTTGATTTATGAGCAGACGTGACTTTAAATTTTGTTTAACATGAGACAAAGCTTGATCTCTGTGGAAGATAGGTCACTGTATCATTTTAAGTCTTCATGAGGGTAAAACAGTCACAGTAAATGCAGAAAGAGACTCTAAACTGGTGTGTTTGTGTGTGTGTTTCAGGCTGCTGTCCAGCGGGAGCCTCAGAAAACTCCTGGCAGGCTGGAACGAAGTGTGTCGGCTGGCTGAGAGGGTGGAGAGATCTCAGCTCGAGGTCCTGGACCTCCAACACAACCACCTGACCGAGCTCCCACACAACCTGTTCATCAAAGCGCAGAGGTGCTCACCACATCATCAAACCCATTTAGCTCCCTGCTCTCCTCTCCGTCTGCTTTTCTCCTTCAGTCTGTCACAGTTTTTCCCCTCATGTCAAGTGCTAAGTTTGTTCTCTCTCTTGGGATTTCGTGGCAGCCTGCGGTACCTAAATGTGTCAGCCAATAAGCTGGAGAACCTGCCCGCAGCCAGCCTATCAGAGGACAGCTTTAGCAGCCTGGAGGAGCTGTATGTCACCAACAACAGCCTGACAGACAAGTGTGTCCCTCTGCTGACGGGACACGGCCACCTCAGGGTGCTACACCTCGCCTACAACCAGCTGCAGACCTTCACTGCCAGGTGAAATACATCACTGAGGATGAAAAAGTGTCGTTTAAAAATAGATTCTGGGGAAAAAAACTGCTGAATGAACCCTCTGTGTTCCTTAAAGTTCATGTTTTAGCCTCTGACCGGCTAAACTGTTATCCTACGTGCCTGACGATGTTACAGGAAGGATTCCTACTGATAAAATCTGTTTTATTCTCAAACCAGAAACAGATGTTATAATCTCTAACTTCAAAGCCATCAGAGAACGTTGACAAAAACAGAAAATGTAATCAGCAGAACACGGGAGTCCCTTATCCAACGCAGCCTTAAACATTTTTATAAGCCCCTCAATAACAAAAGCAAACTGTCTCCTGTCGCGGAGGTTTTTTGTCTTTAAAAACAGGAAAACAGTCGTTGTTTTCCCTCTCTGTTCAGCTGCTTTTTGCAGCTGTCGGCTGAAAGTGGAACAGTTTCAGAAACTTACCTTTGTGTCGTCAGGGGCCAGGCCTGAAATAGCGACATTTGCTTCTCTCTGTAACATTTTTAGAGTGCTTTTAACTGAGGTGTGTCAAAGAAGGATGGAATCAGAAAGCAGAGACTACCTTGGCAAAAAACAAACATCTTAAAGGCTTTTGAGCAAAGTTCATCAATCCAATCCACCACAGCCTCAAGCATTTTTATAAGTCACTGTTTTTGCTTCAAGAGAGCAATGCAACGATTCGTTCTGGTTTAAAAAATGAGAAGATAGTCCTGATTTTTCATCTAATTACAGCTTAGATAAGACAAAAAAAATCAAAAATCCATCCATCATTTGGGGCCAAAAATATTATTATTTTTATTTATCTATTTATTCATTTATTTATTTATTTATTTATTATATTATTAAGTAATGCAAGTGCAATACAAGTGGTATATAGAAACTTAAAAGAAAGAAAAAATGGATATGAGATGAGAAGAGATAAACAGAAATAAGAAGACAACAAAAACTAAACACCAGAGACAACAACAGGAGGCGAGGACAAAGTGTGTGTGCCTGTGTGTTGAGGGCGAGAAGAGATTTTTGAGCAAAAAAATTGATAAATAAATGAAATTAAATTAAAATTATTAAGTACTGAAATAAGTAGCAATAGTAGTTACAATCACAACACTTATAACCATAGTAAAGAATTTAAGATTATCTAGTTTAAGTAATGTACAGTCGTAAAAATAACAATAATGACAATAGAAAATCCCAGATTATTAAACCCTGTTTCCACCAAGCAGTCCGGGCTGAATCAGAACCATAGACTGTATATATTTTATTTTATTTATTTATTTATTTATCTCAAACTTTAAAAAAACAGAAAACAAAAGGAAATAAAGAAATAAACATATGAGTGCAAACACATGCACAGCAACCAGTTTGAGAAGGAGCAGAATGAAGCAAAAAAGCTTATCTAGTTCTGCCCCTTTCAATACAAAACAGATACAATATCAAATTATAACTCAGAACCCGCTGACAACAGTGTTCATAAACATCCAACTCATAATACTTTCAAATTCACCATTGTATATCTGTTCAAAGCAACATTTTAAATTACTTACTGTGATTATTTACATATGTTAATAGTTATCAATGTTCTAATCCAAGGCCATGTTATTTTAAATTACCTGTATGAGTTTAGTAGTACTTTTTTATAGTGTAGTTTGAATATTTGCGTGGTAGTGCACATTTTTAAAGTGACATCCAGTCTGTTCCAGAGTTTGACTCCACAAACAGAAATGCACAAACTTTTAAGAGTTGAGTGAATGATTGGTAAAATGAAATTATGTTCACCCCTTAGATTATAGCCCCCCTCTCTGGTTTTGAATTTTTTTTGTAAATTACCGGGTAAATTATTGTGCAATGCTTTATATAGCACCTGAGCAGTCATCAGATTAACTATGTCACAGAATTTAAGCAATTTTAATTGTAGAAATAGAGGGTTAGTGTGATCTCTGTACCCAGCATGACTTATTAACCGTATAACTCTTTTTTGTAATGTGCAGATCTTTTGTAGATTGGTCTTATATGTGTTACCCCAGACTTCAGCACAGTAGGAGAGGTATGGCAAGATCATGGAGCAGTAGAGGGTGCGCAGAGATTTTTGTGGCAGTAAATATTTTGTTTTGCTGATTATTCCAATACTTCTTGATATTTTTGAGCACAGATATTTTATGTATGGTTTCCAGGACAGCTTATGGTCAACCAGAATGCCCAAGAACTTACTTTCATAGACTCTTTCAATAAGTATGTCATCAATTGTCAGCTCAATTACACCATCTGTCTTTCTTTTCCCAAATACCATAAATTTTGTTTTAGTAACATTTAGTGATAATTTGTTTCTGTCAAACCAGCATTTCAGTTTACACAATTCATTCTTGACCATATCTAGCAGCTGCTCGAGGTTATCTCCAGTACATAAAATATTGGTGTCATCAGCAAACACAATACATTTTAATAAGTCAGACACTTTATATATATCATTGATATATAGAATAAACAACTTAGGGCCCAGTACTGACCCTTGTGGGACACCACAGGTATATTGTATATATAGAGTGGACAGTGTGGCTCCGCCATTTATCATTGTACAGTTTTGAAGCCAAAATTCCCCCATCACAGGCGCAGCCATTGAAACAGTTGTGCAGCCAGAGTCTGCGCAGTAGAGACTGTGAGGGATTCTGGGAGAATCTGTGTGGAGCTGGGTGACAAAAAATAATATATTTTTTTTCTTTCAAGAGTCTTATCTCTTCCTGACTCTACCTCCCAACATACTTTACAATCCCCGAGAAAAATACACAAGAACAGCAGCTGTCAATCATCGTCAAACATGACGTAAAACCTCGTTTTAACCTTGTATAACTAATGAAAATAAAACTTCTCAGAAAAAAAGAGGACTTGAATACAAGGCAGCCAAATGATATCTTCAAATCACAACAACAATCAGACGTGAGAAACATTTCTATGAAGTGTATCAGTTTTTCAAAGTTTGACCACAGCCCATCTGGAATGACTGGGGAGATGAATTTTCCAACCTATACTGCAGCTAGTCACCAGGGGGAGCAGTTTTTGTGGAGACCTCACTTCGAGCCGAGCAAGCGGACATCCCTTTTTTTTTACGGTCTATGGTCAGAACGCTTTGGTCCAGGTTGGATCCTGTTTGCGTTTCCATAGCCAATGGTGCCCCCTAGTGGTAGGGGACGTGTAAACCGGATACCAATAGCTGTGTCAGTTTCGTAATAGCGTGACACCAAAGCAGTGCTACTCAGTGTGTCCCACCAAAAAATCCATGACATGACAGAGGAAACAAAGAGACAATGGAAGCCATCCAGTAATTTGTCTCCTTTTTAATTTTCATGTGGCTCTTTGTTACAAAGAGCATGTAAGCTTTGTTTCAGAGAAGACTGTGTGCCGCTGTCACACAGGAAGTGACGATTCTTTTGACCAATCAGCAGACTGCAGTGTTGTAGCTCCACCTTGTGGGGTCGGTTTAGTCTGGCACCCTAATGAAAGGATGCCAAAAAGTGGGACGGTACTTCTCAGTAATTTGGGTATCTGTCCCAGGATTGGTCAATGGAATCTTCACAAAATGTGGACCATGTTGCGACGAACCGAACTGAATCACTTGGTGGAAACAGGGCTTTAGTGAACGTATACATGAGGAAATTAAATCAGAAAAGACCTTGGAGAAGAGTTAGGCAGTGGCCCAAATTCCTGAAATCTGAAGCTTCAGCATCACCTCACTCAGTGCAGTCCTTGTACTTTAGTGTCTTTAAAGCATGAGTCTTTCCTTTGGTTTCATCAGCTGCTCTCAAATCAAACATGACACATTTTCCCAGACTGTAAGCCTACAGATCTGGGTTTGTGATCTCTGTCTATGGAGAAAGTTACCCATAAACTAACAACAAAAAGCTCTGGTTTTGAAAGAGACATGAGCAGCAGTCTAAAGTCTTCTTCTGGGTCTCTCCTGAATCAGGTTAATTGTCAGGAGAAAGATGCTTAACAAGATGAGTTTTTCCAGAACAGAGGTCACAGGTTCTGCTCTGATATAACTGTTCCTCCTCCGCCTCCTGCAGCAAACTGGCACGGCTGGAGCAGCTGGAGGAGCTGGACCTGAGCGGAAACCGACTGAGAGCCGTGCCCACCACCATCCTCAGCTGTCAGCGCATGCACACGCTCTCCGCCCACTCCAACTGCATCAACGCCTTCCCCGAGGTCCTCCAGCTGCCTGAGATCAAGGTTAGTAAGACACACGAGCGTTTCTTTAAGTCATTAAGCTGCACCGCTCCTCTACACGCTCCCTCTCGTCTCACACATCACCTTTAGCTCCTGTCTGGTTATTTCGAGGATAATAATCTGCGTCACTCCACGCTGAAGGGAAAAAAGTGCTCCTCCTGTCCCTTTTTTATCCCTCTGTCTATCCCTGTACCTCTGTGTTCGTCTTTATTGGGTTGTGCCAGATCAGGAAATCCTTTGTAATCTCCTCGTAGCTGCCTAATCTCTGCTTTTCTCTGAACCCAAATGACCACACTGTAGTTCTGTCAGAGCATGAGTTTGTTTGAATGAAGGGTGGAATCAAATAATACATTTTTTCCATAATGATTTCAAAATGATGATTTTTTAATAAATTAATGTAGGGTTCGAAAGAATTTATCCAAAACTTCAGTCATTAATATTCATGATTTTCCATCTTAAGTGTGTCACAGACTGAGAAACATCGAGACTCTTTCTGAATCATTTTTTGCAGCTTGGGTCTGAATCAGGGGTCTGCAACCTGCGGCTCTTTGACTCCTTTGTGGCTCCTTGTAGCTTTAAAAAAAATTGAAAAAAATGATTTTTATTTTTTCACTGAATTCACATCAAGTAATAAAGGCTGCCACCTCTACTTCACCTCCTACAACGTCCACAGCCAATAACTTTCCATAAACCTGTGATTAAGGTAACTAAATCTACAAAAAGACTAATCTGGAAGAAAAACACTGATTTCAATTCTGTGTGGATGGATTCATCTAACTGCAAATGTGCCGGCTTTATGTACATGCTTGATATGTGGCAGGACATCAGCAAACAACAAAAAATGATGAGTTGGGCATTATTATCAATACGTTATGAAATTTAAGTGTTTTAGGTTTTTAAATATATTTTTAAAATGCCTAAGTTTCAATTCGTTTTAAAGTTTTGGCAAATTTTTGAATTTTAAAATTGAAATTTTTGCATTTTTTACATTTTAATTTTTTCGAGTTTTTGAAAATTTTACAATTTTTTTGGCAAATTTTGAAATTGTAAAAAACAATGCAAATTGATTAAATTTCATTTGTATATTTATTTTTAACAAAATGAGAACATTTTAATATTTTCAATATCTTTTGCAAACTTTTGAAACTTAAAAATATTTGAAATTTTTAAGATTTTTGCAAATTTTCAAAACTTACATTTTTAGAAAAAAGTTGCAATTTTTGCAAATTTTTAACATTTTTGTGAGATTTCTTTTTTTGCAACATTTGTAACCATTTTGCCAATTTCTTTTTTTTTTTTGTAAATTTATTGAAAATTTAAAAAACAACACATTACATGTACAATTTTATAGATTAGAATAACTCCTTGTTTAGATATTTATCCACTAGATTTTTTACTTTGTACAGTATTTTATACTATATATATATATATATATATATATATGTATATATATATATATATATATATATATATATATATATATATATATATATATATATATATATATATATATATATATATATATATATTTTTTTTTTTTTTTTTGTCTATATTGTGAAGATAAAGTAGATTTTGCGGCTCCTGAATTACTTTAATCCAGGTGAACTGAGGCAAAATGGCTCCATGAGAGTAAAGATTGCAGACCCCTGGACCCCTGAATCAAACTAGGAAAACTGTAGGATCCAGAGTTTCTCCCTCTTGTGGACTAACCATCTCTTTATTTCTGTTCTTCCTCCTCAGTGTGTCGACCTGAGCTGTAACGAGCTAACAGAAATCACTCTGCCAGAGACTCTTCCTCCAAAGCTCCAGGAGCTGGACCTCACAGGAAACCCTCGTCTCAACCTGGACCACAGGAGCCTGGAACTCCTCAAGTAGGAGCCTCAGAGACGCTGCACGTCTGATAACCTATGGGAAACATTCACACTCCAGAAATCAACCTGCTGACCTCCTTTTTGTTTCTTTTCCTGCAGTAACATCAAATGTTTCAGAGTGGATCCGTCTCCTTCTGCTCCGTGTGTGAGTGAGAGCCACGGCGCCCCTGCAGTCTGGAGCCACGGCTACACTGAAGCCTCCGGGGTCAAAAACAAGTCAGTCCTCAGCTGATTTACTTTCATCACCTTCTTATTCTTTTGGGATGAAAAAAGTCAAGGATGTGATTCTGAATTATTTATCACCAACCTGCTCTCCTTCCTGTTGTTCTCAGGTTGTGTGTGGCCGCTCTGGCGCTGGACAGCTTCTGTGGGATCCGTGAAGCTCTGTACGGGGTTTTTGACGGTGACAGGAACGTCGAGGTGCCTTACCTGCTGCAGTGCACCATGGGAGACGTGCTTGCAGAGGAGCTTCACAGGGGCCAGAGGCAGGAAGACTACATGACCAACACGTTCCTCACCATGCAGAGGTAAAAACAAATCCTGAGACTCCCTGAGAAGACAAACAGAGACAGCTGTCCGACAGATCATCTTTAACTCTGTGTTTGTGTGTGTTTCCATCCCGCAGGAAGCTGGGCACAGCGGGCCAGCGGATGGGAGGCTCTGCTGCTTTATGTCACATCAGACACGACCCTGTGGCTCCAGGCGATCACGGCGGCTGCTTCACCCTGAAAGCGGCAAACGTCGGCAGGTGTCAGGCGGTTTTGTGCCGTGATGGTCAAGCCCTGCAGCTGACCACCACTCACACGATCAAAGAGGGGCCGGAGTATCAGAGGGTCCGACAGCACAATGCCATCATCACAGAGGTAAAGAAAAACAATGCTTTTTTTTATCTGGACATTATTAGTCTGTGTCTGGGTAGCCCTGGGCAAAAAAAAAAACATTAAGAAATATATCACAAAATAACCTTTCCTTGATAGAAATATGAGATGTTGTGGATAGAATCTCGATAGAATTTGTTTGTTCATGTTTTGACAGACATTTGATTAGCCAATATAATCAATTAGCGCTTGCAGAGTGATTTATCAGACCTGAAACTCACTGTTATTGCGTCTATATTTAGCACGTTTGAAAAGCAGCGTTGCACACAAACGGCTGAGGTGCCGCTTATCAAAACAGTTAGACTGTCGGAAATAAAAAATAGTGGCGACATATTGTTCACCTGTCCAACAACGCCATTTCTGAGCTTTGATTGTGTTTTTGCCAGCTTCGCTAGTCCCCACCTGTGCATAGTGAATGTTTATCTCCAGTGCTCTTCAGAGAGCCCTGGACCTGTTGCCAGGGAATTTACGATCAGTGTCAGCCCAGACTCAGCACCGACCAGCTGGGTTGTGTGCACAATGATGGCCTGAGTGTCACGGCGGAGGGAGCACGTCACCTCCTGTGCAGCAGCCTGTGACTCATACATCTGTTTCTCAACCTCCATGGCTTCAAACTTCATTTTTTTGTTTATGACCTCTCAGCTCTCCTAAACTCTTCATGGTGACAACAGGTAGCACGGGCCAAATCCTCATTTAAAAAGGTCAGGATGCACCTGTTATCACCTACAACACGCCCACTAACAAAATAAAGTAGATGTACCTGTTTTGTTTATCTAAAGTAGTTGAATAATGTTCTTCAGTCGAATCGGTGCCCTCAGTGGGCGCCAATTCAATTTAAATTTTGATTCTTTGATATTTCCAATTATTGCCATTTTTAATTTGTTTTTTAACACCAGACCATGGAAAAAAGTTAAATGATGATGATAATGTCTACAGACTAGATCAGGAGCCATATTTCCCCAGTAAAATGCACATCACGAGTCAGAGAGAAACATTACACCCTCTGCTGGAGAAAAGTGGTAACGTTTTTCCAATCTCACTTAATAACAAAGACAGAAATTAAGAATTTGAATTTGAAAAAAAAAAGTTTTTTTTTTAATAACGAATCCTGATTTTAGTACTATGAAACCAAAAATCCCAATACACATGTGAATTGATTTTTCTCCCACCCCCAATGTTCATAACCTGAAACGCCAGACAAACAGTGTCGTATATCCACCACAGAAATATTTCCTTAGACCATCTGGGTAGAAGCTCTTCGGATTTGTTTTTAGAGGCGGGACCTTCAAAAAAAATCAGCAGCTTGTGATTGGACAGACCAATCCACATCAAGGCACAGTATGACATAGCTCATGTGCGCCGCTGCAGAAGAACAAAAGACAAACAACTACAGGAACACAAGAAACTGCCGTGATAATGGAGTCAGACGACTACTGCCGTTTTTGTAAAGTTAACTTAAGAATTAAAGGACCGCTGACAAGTATGAAAGTCTGCTGACGTCACGTCTGCTCATCACTTCCGTTGCTCCTGCCTCTCTTCCCTGATTGGGCCATTAAGAATTTAGCCGGGATCCATCTGCTCTGCAAGGTTATACTGTTCAACCTCTGACAAAAAATAAACCAAGTCAAAAGCAACCTTCTGACGTCTTCACAACTCACTTTTATGAGTAACGGAGAATTTAAGCTTGACAAAATAGCGTTTTGAATTGGATCAACAGATTGAAGTTACTCTGAAAAAAAAATAAGAGAGATGAACCCAAAGCTGTTTTAAACAGAAGTGACTCTTAATAGTAAGCTGAATTTTTAAGAGCAAAGATAAAATGACTTCTGCGGGAGTCATACATGTCGCCTCCTGCTGGACATTAGGAAGAATGCAGCATTAAGGCACATCTTGTGTTAGTTTTAAATTAAAAATAGAGGTGGTGTCAACCTTTTAGGCACAGAAATCAGTGAATATGAAGAGTTTTGCATCCATATTTGATGCTTTCTGAGTAAATAAACCGTCTGTCTTCTTCTCCTCTCAGGATAACAAAGTCAGCGGAGTGACCGACTCCACCAGGATCATGGGTTACTCCTTCCTCTGTCCGTCAGTGACTCCCAGACCCCACGTCGCCACTGTGACTCTAACACCACAGGATGAGTTCTTCCTCCTGGGGAGCAGGGGATTATGGGACATGTTGTCTCCCGGTGAAGCCGTGGAGGCGGTCAGAAACGTCCCGGATGCTCTGGCTGCTGCTAAGAAGCTGGTGACGCTGGCGCAGAGCTACGGCTGCTCCGACAGCCTCAGCGCCGTGGTCGTCCAGCTCAGCATCACAGAGGACTGCTGCTGCTTCTGCGAGCCGCCTCCCCCGCCACCGAGCCCTGGCCCCGGCACCCACGCCACCACACACCCCTACTCAGGGAGTGGTGATGGAGGCATCCCGCTGCCGCCCGCCTCCTCGGGGACCGTCAGCGAGCTGAGCAGCGAGTTCAGCACGTCAGAGATGAGCAGTGAGGTCGGATCCACAGCGTCCTCAGAGGAGCCGCCGCCTCACGCCGAGCCCCTGACGTCCCACTTGAGCCTGCCGGGGGGGCGAGCCGGGATGAGGAGACCGCCGTGTGGGGGAGGGAACTTCCACAGACAGTTCTCTGGAGCTCTGTCGGATAACGGCGTGGACAGCGAGGACGAGGAGCCCATCGCTGGTGTCTTCTCTAACGGCAGCCGTGTAGAGGTGGAGGCTGACGTCCACTGTCTGCACCGCCATGACGCCTCAGCCCCCCAGACACACCCTCAGCCTCGCACACACACCCCTCCCGCTGCTGCCTTGCATCACGAGCCTTCGCCTCTTCCCTTCTCCCCCTCTGCCTCCCCCGTCCCCCCCTCCTCCCCCTGCCTGGGCAGGGAGGCTCTGTCGGGGACTCTGGGACGCCGCGCTCGAGCTAACGGCTCCGTCGCCTGCCAAGCAAGGAACCAGGACGTCATAGAGGAGGCGGGGGACGCCCCGGTCAGGAAGCAGGGGGGCTACTTCAACGCGCCGGCTCAGCCCGACCCTGACGACCAGCTCATCATCCCGCCGGAGCTGGAGGAGGAGGTCCGGCAGATCATCCAGCAGCAGCAGCAGGAGCAGATCCAAGCACACAACCAGCAAGCACACAGCTTCCAGAAACCTGCCGACTACTTCATCACCCCGCTCTAAGCTCCGCCCCCTCTACCGCCACGCCTCCTCATCCAGGAATCAGATGTCAGAGATCCTCCTGGTTGGAGAACCGTGGATTAAGACTGTTAAGACGAACCGCTCCCTCCAAAAACCTTTAGCGTATCCTGAGCGTGCTCCTGGACCACAGACTGTTTTCTTATTCTTTATTTTCTACTGTAACTCCACGCCCCTTCAAACGCAATGCAATTTTTTATAACACTTTACGTTGATCAATTCTTCACATGTAACTGATTTTTACCATATCTTTAATTTGGAGAAGCACTTTGAATGCTTTTTATTCGACTTCTGAGACTCATTTTATGTTGAGGTACTGTTCCGTTTGTCGTAGCAAAAGTTCGTCGTCACGGCTGATGGCCTTACCGTTGTCGGGGTTGGTTAAAAAAAACAAACTGTTACACTAACTCCGAGGAGTTTAATACTTTAAAGTGACCTAGTCACTGAAGCAAACTAATGTTCTCTGAGAGAAAAGATTATTTCAGACGGCTGATATTCCAGGTTAGTGTTTTGGGAGTGTGCAGAGTTCACGGGGTGCTGCAGTGGTGAGATGATGCTGAAGGGTCGGGGAGGGGGGGTCATTACCAGCTCAATGAATGTTCTCGAACAGTGTTACAGACTTCGCACAAGAGAGCTACTTTTGCTATATAATAAATGAACATTTCCAGATAAGCACGCTGTCATTCTTCTTATGGTTGATATTTCTACTCCTACTCCAGCTGCTTTAATCTTTTTGAAGGCTGACCTCTCAGACTGCAGGAGTTACTAATAAAGGACAGGTTTACATTTTTTTTCTTGTAGCTGTATCTTCCCTTAAAAGAAAAGACGTGAAAAATCATGCAGCAAGGTTAAACAGTCAGATTTTTGAGCCATCGACTAAAAACTGCCCCCCAGTGGTTGGGTAGGAACACTGCTGAACAACAGCAGGAGCAGTTTGGGTTTCAGTGTCTTTCTCAAGGACACATGTGACTGCAGGAGCTGGGGGTGAGTCTCCACTCCACTGAGACACAGCTGCCTCACACTGATGCAAGGAGCAAATTATACCAAAGAAAGGAGTCAGAAATCATCTGTCTATCTGTTTTGTGTAACACTTAAGTTTGAGGCATGAGACAGTAAAGTTAAAGGGGCAGGAGGAAGAGAAGGACGTGCCGAGAAGGTCAGGAATCAGTGGCGCGCACAGACCTTCTGAAGGGAAAAAAAAGAGGCACATACAGCGCACACTTTGGCTCCCAAGAGGGCACTTTAGTGTACATTTGGCTCCAAAGAGGGCACTTAATGCATGTGTGGCTCCAAATATGGGAAGTTAAGTCTGTGTTTTAGATCCCAAGAGTGTGCTTTTGGCTCACAAGAGGGCACTTTGGTGTGTGTTTTGGATCCCAAGAGGGCACTTAAGTGTAGATTTGAGTCCCAAGAGGGCACTTAAGTGTTTGTTTAGCTCCCAAAAGGGCACTTTAGTGCACATTTGGCTTCAAATAGAGCACATTGGTGTGTAATTCGCTCCCAAGATGGCATTGAAGTGTGCTTTTGGCTTCCATAAGGGCACTTTAGTGTGTTTTTTAGATCCCAAAATAGCACTTTAGTGCACTTCTGGCTACCAAGAAGGCATTCTAGTGCGTATTTAGATCCCAAGAGGGCACTTATGTGCACTTTTAGTTTCAAAAAGAGAGCAATTTAATGTGTGTTTAGCTCCCAAAAGGGCACTTTAGTGCACATTTGCCTCCCAATAGAGCACCTTAGTGCGTAATTAGTTCCACAGAGAGCACTGAAGTGTGCTTTTGGCCTCTAAAAGGGCACTTAAGTGTGTATTTAGATCCCAAAATAGTACTTTAGTGTGCTTTTGGCTCCCAAGAGGGCACTTATGTGCAAATTTAGTTTTCAAGAGGGCAATTTAATGTGTTTTAGATCCCAAAAGGGCACTTTAGTGCACATTTGGCTTCCAATAGAGCACTATAGAGCGTAATTAGCTCCCAAGAGGGCACTAAAGTGTGCTTTTGGCCCCCTAAAGGACACACTAGTGCGTATTTAGATCCCAAAATAGCACTTTAGTGTGCATATGGCTGCTAAAAGGGCACGTTAGTGCATATTTAGCTTCTAAGAGGGCGCTGAAGTGCGCATTTAGCTCCCAAAAGGGCACCCTTGGTATGTGTATTAGATCCCAAATTGTCTCTTTAGTGTGTGTTTTGGCAGAAAAGAGGACACTGTAGTGCATGTTTTGCTCCAGAGAGGGCACCTTAGTGTGCATGTAGCTCCCAAGAGGGCACTTTAGTTTGTGTTTTAGATCCTAAGAGTTCACTTTATTGAGCATTTGGCTCCAAAGAGGGAATTTTAATGCAAGTTTGGCTCCAAAGAGAGCACTTTTATTGATTTTTGGATCCCAAGAGAGCACTTTAGCACGAGTACTTTAGTAGCACTTTAGTGTATTTTGGGCCCTAAAGAGGGCGCTTTAGCTTACAAAATCAACAATAAGGCGACTGCCCTTCCTTTCCTCTCTTCTGTGCACACCAGTTTCAGGAATAACTGGTAAATCCTTTTGTTCTTTGCTCTCAAAATACAGAATAATGAAGAAATGCCACTTTTATACAGTAGAAATAGAAATAGGGCCTCTAGAGGAAGGAACCTGTGTTATTTTTATATTTATTGAATAAGTGACTCAGCTGTACTGTAGCTGTTAATGTAAGGAAGAGTTAGTTTTGGCCTTTTCATTCTTTCAGGATGTTTCTTTGGTCTTTATTTGCGATGAACCGACTGTTTGAGATCTCAAGGTACATGCATGGATTCAGGATTTCAGATGACCCGTGCACTTGTCTCTGTCACTGTCTCGTTGTCTTGTTTGTGCAGCTCTGAAAAAATCAGCCCTGTGTTGTCAGAAAGGGTAAAATTAGAACTGGTGTAATTACCTCACTGTGGAGGATTTCTTTTGTCACTAATTGAGTCTTGACTGAACGGCCCCACAGTTACATCACCGCTGTGTCCTTTGTGTGTGTGTTTGAGTGTGTGTGTTAGAGTGTGTGTTAGAGTGTGTGTGGGGCCCTTTGTGTGACAGCACAGAGGGGACACACAGCAGTGATGTCAGGGCTGGCAGGAAGCCTCTGGAGTGGACACAAACAAGCAGGACGGAGCACAGGGAGGGCCGGGCTGTGGCGCCCCCTACAGGCCGGTTCATCACAGGAACGAGAGACGATTGGAATAAAATCATTGAGGTGGCAGTTTAATTTGAGTTTAAGCACAGATTCAGTATTGAACACGTCAAACTTTGATATAAAAACAATTATTAACAAACACACAAACATGCACTTCAATATGAACTCACAGAGAAAAGTGAACTTCATTCAGCTCAGCACTGATCTCAGGGATTTAAAACCAGCGCAAAGACACATCATCATGGATGAAAGCTGAGTATTTAATGGAACATAAAAACAATCTCCCAACTATTTCTTTAGTTGAAAATAAAGCTGATGAACCTTCTTTCTAAGTCCACAAAGATTCAATACTCAGTGTATTCTCCTCCTGAGCTGAGGGAGAAAAAGCTTTAAAATATTGATCAAATGAGGCAGCTTAACCTTTTCTTTCACTGAGTTGTTGGCAACATTTGTCCGTCCCGTTATCAACACAGCCTAAACCAGGGGTCTGCAACATTAAATTAATAAGAGCCATTTTTCCTCAGCTCACCTGAATTTAAAATAATTCCAGAGCCACAAAATCTACTTTATCTTCACAATAATGACAAAAAAAGTGGATAGGAATCTAAATAAAATCTGAAATCTAGTGAATAATTATCTAACAGAGCAGTTGTTTTTTTGGGAAAAAAAAAAAAAAAACACATGAGGTTTTACACTGTTGAAATTGTAATGTCTTATTTTCTATCTTTCAAAACTGAAAAAAAAATACATAAAAAACTTAAAAATAACCTCTTTTTTTTAAATTTCTAAATGTGCAAAAAATTATAAAACATGAACTTAAAAATGTCCTAAAATTTAGAAGATAAAACTGAATTTTCAAATTAAATAAAAATAAAGAAAATAAAAAATTTGCAAAAAAATCTATTTTTTTTAAACTTCAACATATTGCAAAAAATTGCAAGAACCTTTATAATTTACAAAAATAGCCAAAACTCCCTACATTTTTGTGATTTCAAAAATTTCAAAAATGTATAAACATTTTGCAATTTCGAAAATTTTGCAGAACTTGAAAAAAAAAGAACTTCAATACACTTGCACATATTTCAAAAATAAAAAAAAACTTAAATATGCTATCATATATTGATAATTTTGCTAACTAATTTTTTGTTGTTTGCTTATGTTTTGCCACATATCTAGCATGTATTAAGCTAGCACATTGACAGTTGGGATGAAGAAGATTTAGATCAACTAAATGTTAACGCAGGATTTTATTTAGTGTCAGTGTCTTGAATCATCAAAACCCTCTGTAAGAAAAATAAAAAAATCTTTATTTGAATGATATTCTTCTGTAGCTACAAGGAGCCACAGGTTTCAGACCCTTGGTCTAGACAAAGGATGACAAGAAAAAGAAAGACCCTGAAATGCCTCAGAGTGATTTTTTGATCTCATTGCTGTAAACACACTCTACATGTGTGAGAATCAGAAGGTTTTTGGAGTCTTGTGTTCTTAAAGCTCAACGTTGACTGCTGCAAAACAGTTTGTGTAGCATCCAAAAAAACAGGACGTCATGGTGGAACTGAACAAAAACACAGCTGAAATGGTCAAAGCTTAAGATGACTGAGCATTTTCTAAACCTCACATGCAGATATCTGAGGAATCCTCCAGCAAACAAAAGCAGGATGAGACACGTTGTCCTCCCTGCAGGGTGTCACAGCTCGTGTCAGGGTCCTGGACCAGTTTGACGAGAGTGGAGTCTCTGCTTTTCTGCATCAAAAGGTGTGAAAAGAGGTTGTTCAAGCATCTTTTGAGGACGGATTCTGTCCTGAGCACCAGCCCCAAAAGATGCAGATGATTCATTCCTGAATTAAAAGTCATCAAAGCTTTGTGCTACTGGAAAATGAAGGCTCCCTGCTTTTGGAAAAGGATTATAACAAAAGTTTAACGTGATTACTGTGAGTGTAAACTCCAGAGCAGGTTAGTTTAGAGTCATTTCCATCTTTTCAGTGTCTTAGTGAAACGGCTCTGTCGGCCCCCCTCACACAGAGGTGGTCTCAGCCCTCAGCGGGGCTCTCTGAGGCTGGCCTCTGGCTTGCTGCCTCTCCACCTCCCTGCGTTTCCTCTCCTGCTGGTAGCGCCTCACCCCTTTGATGGTCTTGATGGTGAGCACTGTGCCGACGGCGTACAGGATGGCCGTGATGAGCCCGAACAGCGCCACGGCTGCATCCGCCCCGCTTACGTCACAGTTCATCCACGAGTAGCCGTTGCGTGCGTATATCCTCTCACGCTGCTGACACACGTCGGTGGAGTTGACCCTGATGATGAAGTGCAGATAGAGCCCCACAGCCACGACGTACGCCACTGCGCCCACCGCCTGGAACACCAGAGCGCCGTATAAAAGCTTTTTGGACATGAGGTGGGGCGGTTTGCTTCCTGCCACCACAAACAGCAGCGAGAGGACGCCGAGCGTCAGGCTGAAGGCGAGGCCGCCGTAGATGCCCGGCGCCCTCATCTGGCTGTACTGCATGTCCAGTTCTCGTACTTTCTGCAGCTCGGTGCCCTGCAGGTTGAAGTTGGTGTTGATGTCGAAGCCGCCGAGCCCACCCATGGAGGACATGCCTGATGTCACCATCTGAGCCGCGACCACACAGATCAGGACGAGGGCGTTAGTCAGGACGGCACAGATCAGCACGATGCCTGAAGGGAACAGACACGCGCAGGGAGACTTAAAAATGATATTTAAGTTTAAAAAGAACAAGCTCTTAGTGTTCAGACGACATTCTTGATAGGATGGTGTGAAGCTTGAATCTAAGTCCAAAAGAAAAAAACATCTGGGCTCAAGGTCACGTTATCAAATGTTCTGTCTGCAAACAGAGACATAATCCAAATAAATCACAACAGCAATAAGACCGAACTAAAAGAGAGGAATCATGGTTTCCAGGAGCTAGACCGAGGGTCTTCAACCTGCTGCTCTTTGACTCCTTTGCTGTGGCTCCTTGTAGCTTTAATTTATCTTGCAGAGGGTATTAATGATTACAGACATTAAATCAAAGTAACATCTTGCGTTAATGTTTAGTTGAACTAAATCTTCATCCCATCTGTCAATAAAGCCTGCCACTGCTCTACTTCACCTCCTACAACATCAACAGCCCACCAACTTTCCATGCACCTGTGGCTAACCTCAAGTTTTACAGCCCTGGGAAGATAACTACATCTACAAAAAGACCTTCCTTATTGAAATATGATATCAAATTCAAGTATTCTTGCAGAAATTTATATATCATTTTTTTTGCGAATTTAGGATTTTTTCGAAATTCTTTAAAACTTTGGGAGATTTAACGATTTCAAAATTTTTCAAATTTGCAAATTTTTTATCCAAAAAATATATTTTTTGTAAATTTTTGATATTTCATTTATTTCAATAATTTTTTTAAAATTTCAAGAAAATTTACAAAAATTTTTCTTTTTTTGCAAATTTTCAAAAAAAGTATTTTGATATTTCTAAACTTTTTTTTTTTACAATTTTTGCAAATTGATCAAATATTATTTTCAAAATATTTGCAGATTTTTTAACTGTCTTTTTTTCCAAAAATTTTTGTTTTTTTTATTTATTTATTTTTTTAATTTTTGCACATTTTCTAAATTTTACATTTTTCTTTATTGTTGTGGTTACATTAAATTAAAAAAAAAAAAAAACCAAAAAACGAGACATCACAAGTTCAACTTATAAATTCAAATAGCTTCTTGTTTAGATGATTTTCCATTTTAGATTTTATAATTTATATATTTATATGCACTGTATATTCTTTTTTGTGAAGATAAAGTAGATTTTGTGGCTCCTGAATGACTTGAATCCAGCTGAGCTGAGTCAAATATAAAAGTACAGGCTGCAGACACCTGAGCTTTGACTATAAACATCTATTTTCCTGTGTCCTGACCATCATAAAGCTCGAAACAATTAACTCAACAACCTTCACAGAGGACTAACCATTGTCAAACCAGGCATATCAAATGCCCAAAGGCCTGTGATTAGTCTTTAACAGAACCTCCACTCTGAGAGGCCTGTATACACAGGAGAACCGGTCTGTCCAGTTATGGCAGCAGGAGGAACTGAGCTGCAGGGAGACTGAAACTGTGACGCTGCGGCTCCCGCTGAGAGATATTTCATTTGGTTTGACCCAGATTCGTCCTCTCTGATCCAGACTCACCTCTCCTGGAGCAGATGTTGGTGCATTTGGAGTCATGGTGCTCCACTCGAGGTGGGGAGTCCCGAGAGTGATGCTTTGGAGGGCGGTCGTCTTCTCGGGGGTAATACGGGGGTCGGGAGGAAGACCTAGGATGGGGGCAGACATGCATGAAACTGGGGAAGTTTTCAACAAACATGAAGAGCTTTCTCTAGACTCAGATGGAGAAAAAGGAGATTAGATTTGCTACTTCTCTTGCTTAAATCACAAAAAGAGCTGAAGTTTAAAGAAATGATCTCACCGAGTGGGTTTAAGTTGAACAGAATGGAGTCAGACATGTTGGGCCGCAGTTCTTTTTATTAATAAATTTGTGATTTTAGTGAACTTGGACAAAGTTGCAGACAAGTTTACAAGCTTTCTTTTTTTTATTCTGTTATGTATTTAACCCTGGAACACTATCACCAGCTAATTTTCACCCAAACAAATGTATTGACATGATTTTCTTTATGTTGTGTTAGTCTGAGTTTTATGGGTTTCTGGGCAGCTTCAGGCCGCTTACCGATGTCATCAAAGGTAGACGTGTTTCCCTGGGTTTTTCAGCAGACGTGTGTTTTAGTGATCAAGGGTTAATTTTTTAAACATTATTTATCACTTAAAATTATGAAATTTTAGGATGGGTTGACCGAAGAAAAAGTTTCCAATTCAATTCGTTTTTGGGGGGTTTTTTTTAGGATTTTTTTCTTTTTCTTTTTTTTTTTTTTTTTTTTTTTTTTGATGACTGACTGATTTTTCACAAATTTTAAAGCCTTACCTTTTGAGTCCGTTGATGTTATTTTTTTCTTTTTATGACACTTTGTATTTGGAAAACTTAAAGAAGAGTACTTGACTTTGTTGTACTTCAATATATTAGATGAGAAATATTTTTTATTGGGACCTTTGTTTTCTTTATTTTACATTTAACATAATGGAAAGTGAATTAAAATAAATAATAATAATTTATTGGTTTATTTTATTATGTTTCTGTAATACCACACCTGTCAGGTGAAGATCGCCTGTCATCATGAGAGTCCCGGTAGTGTCGGTGGTCTCCATTTCTCTCCCGGTGTCCCCGGTTTGAACGGGGCGGTTGGCTCATAACGTCACCTAACGTCACAATAAAAAAAACAAAATGACCTTTGAACAAAATATAAAAAGTATTTCTCCCACTAAAAGAATTGAAATTGCGTACAGAGTTAAATTAAAGGTCCGGATTAAATTATCTAATCCTAAAACAAAAGGTAAAATAAGATTTCTGGAAGAAAACTGGCGTTGACGTACGATTACGTCAGAACGTCGAACCTAACGTTTAAATTGTAGTTTGCTAGCTTAAATATCAGCCACAAAGACTACAGATGAAGAAAAACTAACCAAAAAGTATATTTTTAAAAACGTTAGGTGTCTAAACTTCTGGTCAGTAATCCTTAGAGCGGGTTAGTTGTGGTAAAACGAGAGATAAGAGTGAAAGACGAGGACTTTGTATTGAGTCAGCAGGTGAAAGTCGTTAACTCAAGCTAAAAACGCTAAAGTAGCTCTGACATGCGCAGTGTGAACCGTCAGAAATGAACTTACCGTAGTTATAACTCGATAAAAGCCGATAAAATTCCTCTATAAAGCCATTTTAATCCTCGAATTCCTCTTTCTGCTGTGTTTCACCGTCCAGGTACAAACAGCTCCACCCCACCTGAAGGAGGAGCAGGAAGAAGGCGGAAGACACGCACTCAGGTTGAGGGCAGGTGGATGTGGGTCACAGCTGGAGCTCCACAAACCACTGAATGAGTTTAGTTTTTGGATGAAGATCAAGTCATTGCCAGCTCATCTGAATCAGCTGCTTTGTCTGTTGCCAGTCCCATCTGTGAGGCCAAAGAAGCCTCTGTTTATAGTCTTCTTGTTTTAGGGGGTGTTGGCCTGTCATCATGAGGACTGTCTGTCTCTGTGTCTGTTTGTCTGTCTGTTGCTGTGTTATAGCAGAGGAATGTTGTTGTTTATGTGCTTCTTTTATCAGCCAAGACATTTACATTCAGTCCCCTGAAGAGCTCTGTTGTGCTCCCTCAACAGTATTGCTGTCTACTGGGAGTACACTATCATAAATTTTAAGTTATTATACAGTATGTAGGCTGCTGGCAATTTTATTGCACCAATTTCTTCAAGGCCTGTGACATAATGCAGTCAGCTGGGAAACTAACAGAGAATCAAAAACAAGATGTGGTTTTTCAGTATATATTAGAGTTTGTTGTACTTCTTCAGCTTTATTTGTCTCTTTAACCCTTTCCATCCATCTTTGTATATGCAAACCTGCTTATTCTGAGCTTCAATGTGACTTGAGTATGTAAGAAACCCTGTCATTATTCTGGTTTCTTTTTGCTTGTGAATATCTGCAGTATTTTACTCTTTGTTTCCATTTTAAACACTTTCTGTATGAAAAAAAAGTCACAAAAGAAAGTGAAGAACCACAATGAATTTCTGACAAGACACAATTTTACAGGAAATAAATATAAATCACAAGAAGCACAAGTCCTTTAAGCTGACAGTTTAAAAAAGCATCACAATCTATTGTCCATTCTGAGTCATACTATCATAAAACATTGAGACATTAAAGTCACAGATATAAGATGAAATCTAGCATGTGAGTACCTTTCATTTCGTAATGTGTGAAGAATGCAGAAGAGAATCTATATTGTAAAAATTATCAGAAAAGTACTAACAGTGTCTACTAGGTGCCAGAATTTTAAAAGTGAATGGTGTGTCAACGGTTTACTTACCTTTTTATCAAAAAAATGATATTTGAATTGTTTTATGTTCTGTAGAGTGTAGTGCAGGGGTCTGCAACCTTGAACTTTTTTTTTTAATTTTTGCATTTTTTTTTAATTTCTTAAATGTTCAAAGGTTTTTTTTTTTTTTTTTGCATAGTTTAAACATTTTTTTGGATTTTTTTCTATAAGCATTTTTTGACTTTTTTTTAATAAAAATAAAAATTCAATTTCTTTTTAGATTTTGCAAGTTTTTAATTATTTTTGCTAATTTCATTTTTTTTATTTCTGCATCTTTTTGTATTTTTTATACTTTTTTAAAATTAAGCAGATTTTTGTTAAAACAATTTTTGAATCTTTTTGAAAATGTATGAAATTCTTGCAAATTTTGAAATTTTAACATTTTGCAAATTTAAAAAAATTAAGATACATCATTTTTTTTTAAATATTTTTCCAATTTATTGAAAATTAGAAAAAAAAAAAACTTAGTCATCACATGTACACAAAAACTCCTTGCTTTGATATTTATTCTCTGTTTGTTTTTTCTGCGTATAGAATTGTATACACTTTTTTGGTCTTTATTGTGAAGTGAAGCAGATTTTGTGGCTTTGGAACATTCCATACCAGTAGGTGGCGGTAATGCACCCAGATGCTGTTTGCCAACCGCTAAAATAACCAAAGAAGAAGTAGACTGTTTACTTCCTCCAGGTCGTAACACACATAAAGATGAGGTGAAAACTTGCGTCTCGTCAGTAAATTAAACCTAAAAAGAGATTGACACCAGTCTTTCTCTTTGTTTTCGTGTTTATTCCGGAACATATCAGATTTCTGTGCTCCTGTTCCGTCATGCTGCTCCTCCGGACCGCTGCTCTCACCGGCAGAGCCCTGACCGCTCTCCGCTGCCTGCCCCCCGGATACACAGCCTCCAGAACCACCGCTTCATACATCCAGGGTCAGAGTCCCGAACCACGAATCCGGGAATACTTCTACTACATCGACCACCAAGGACAGGTGAGTATTCATACTGACACGACCAGGACTACGTCATTGACACTAAAGTCACCTGTTCTGACATGTTGGTGTGTGTATGTGTGGTTTACAGCTTTTCCTGGATGATACCAAAGTGAAGAACTTTGTCACCTGCTTTAAAGGTAAAAAATAATACATCTACCATCTCTAAAACAGCTGGAAAAATAACCTTTATCTGATATTTTCTTAATGTTTCAGACTAGGAAGGTTTGTAGACATTAGCTTTAACACAGTATCATCCCTGCCTGTTTTTTTTTTCACCAGATAAAAAGTTCCTGGTCTTCTTCTTCAGTCGCCTGCGTTCAAACCAAAGTGGTCGTTACGAGGAGGACTTCCCCTTCCTTTCCCTGTGTGGCAGGGAGAGGAACTTCCTGCGCTGCGATGACCGTCCTGTAGTCTTCACACACCTGCTGCAGAATCCAGACCAGGAGCTGCTGTCGTTCTGCGGCGGTGCAGAAAAGCTGACCGCCCCGTTCCGACCGGACGCTCTGTACATGCATCCTGTCACAGGACGAGTCTACCATCCCTGCTCCGAACAGGGAGGCAGAGTCGGCCTGGTCAGGTCGGCACTGGCCATTGAACTCAGCCCCTTTTTTGTTTATGATTCCGAGCAGGGCCAATCAGGAGAGCCGACACATTTTCTGTGGGGAGGGCAGAAGCACAAACTGAGCAATGAGCTGGCAGGATGCCTCCCTGCTGTGGAAAACAGTGGACAGCAGGGAGAACTGGGATAAATAGATCAGTTCGACTTTTGATTTTTAAATACCTGCTGTAGGAAGCGATAATTACCTGCTAACAACATGACTGATTCTGCTGGAAGCCTGTGCTAATGATCCAGAACATTCAGTTTCATCAGTGATAGCGGTTCTTTTGAATGCTTATGTGAAGACTCTTCAAGCCAAGCTTTGTCCTCTTGACTATATTTATGATTCTGGAGTTGCAGACCAAAGGCTGGAGAGACAGGAAATCAGTCTGAAAGATTAATCAGATATTAAGGTCAGGTGTTTTTCCCTTGTACTCTGAGTATGACAAATCTATCACCATGATCCACTGTGAGTTGGAGTCTAAATGCTGAAATGTACATGCAACAAAAATTTGTGAGGAGTCACAGTCCCACAGATGTGTGTGCATGTACAATAACACCCATTCATATACAAAACTGTATGTGCCACAAGTAATTTAGCTAGTGTTTCTTGGTTTGCGAATACAAAAAAGGAAAAGAACAGCTCATATGTGTTGAATTGAAACGATTGACAGCGTCTGCATGCTGCTCTTGAACACAACCACAGAACGGTCCATCTCAGCGGTAGATTTGGATCAGACTTTGGTGAAGAGTGGTGGGACCACGGGGGCAGTGCATCTAAAGCAGAAGAGGAGGAGAAATTTCAAGACAAAGAGGAAACAAGAGAAAACATCTATGATATTATTTAGACGATTAAAGGTTTCCTGTCAACCAAAACTGGTTGGTGTGGATGTTTTGTCTTTTTTTTTGCTCAGATTCATTCTGGAAACAAAACTTTTCATCTAGATTTGCTCTTGGAGGTCTCTAATATCTCCATGTGGTGTGCAGGTTTGAAATAAAATGATTTGATTATCAAATGCCTCTGTCTTTACTCCCCTGAGATGAACTTCCAGTTATTGTTGAGTTTGGCGCCCCTTGTGGACAAAGAGGTGCATCTTGTATCTCTATAAAAGTGGTTTTGGACTGATATCTCATCTGCTGTCTTCTAACACTGAAATGTCGTATCTCTTTGTGGACAAATCAGTCAGTAAATAAACTCAGTCACAAACAAGACTGTATTTGTTTTTCTTTTTAATATTTTTTTAAAGAATTTTTTATTTCATTTTAATAATAATAATAATAAATAACAAAAAATAAATAATAATAATTATTATTATTATTATAAATATTATACATTATTATTTTGTTAATTTTTATTTTTATTATCATTATTAATATTGTTGTTATTATTATTTTAAATTAATAAAAAACACTGTTTTTGTTTTTAATAATTTTTATTTCATTTTAATTTTATTATTATTATTATTATTATCGTTGTTGTTGTAATCATATTATTATAACTGTTGTTGTTATTGTTATCATTTTAAATTAATAAAAAAGACTATTTGTTTGGAAGTCTATTTCTGGCGGTTAAAATATTAACAAAAAAATCTCAAAATTAGTGCTTTTTATTGCTTTGATTTTTTTCCCTCATAATTAAAAAAACAATTTATCCCATGATTTTGATTTTTTTTTGTGTCATCAAGTATTTTTATCTTGTAATTTGACTTTTTATCTTATAGTTTTGACTTCTTAACTCATTTTCTTGGATTTTTCCTAAAATTGTGATGTTTTGGGGTTTTTTTACGTTTTTTTTTAAATCCCATAGTTGTGAATTTTTATTTTATAATTTCGGCTTTTTTTATCTCAAGATTATGACTTTTTATATTTTTATCTCAAAATTTTACACTGTTTTATCTCATAGTTATGACTTTTTATCACTTATTGTGATTTTTTTCATCTCATAAATATTTTTTATCTTATAATTATGACTTTTTTACTTTATAATATCGACTATTTAATTTATTTAATTTTCTTAATTTTTTTTAATTAATTAATTAATTTTTTGATTTTATTTTATTTTATTTTATTTTTTGGAAGGGGTGGAATTGGCCCTAGTATTTATGAGGCTTTTTCATAAAACCAAATAAATCAAAGCGTTTTTATGGACTAAAATCAATACAAATGAAATTCCTGGGTAATGCTCAAGCTTTAAAACTAGCTCTTATAGTAGTTTAACAGCGGGGTCTCTGTGTTTGTGAAGCCTTTGAGTGTTTCTGCACAGCTGATCTCCTCTCAGGGCTTCTGAGGACTCCATGAAAGAGAAACATGATTCTTGAGTGACTGCCTGACTCCACATGAACAGGCCTGAATGCCAACCTCTGAGTCATCTCATGAAGTATTTGTTTGTGTGAAAATGCCAAGTGAAACTGGAACAGTGGGATTTCCACAGCGCATCGTGCCTTGCCCTGCCTGTTGGGTATTTGTAGAGTCCTCTGTCAGTCGCTGCCTCAGTCGGTGAAGGAGTCAGCGGAGGCTTCCAGGAACTGCAAGTCCCAGAGATCCCAGCATCAGTGAACCTGGAGCCTGGGCTGTGGCAGCATGGCAGCGCCGAGCGGTGACACATGCGGGGCTATGGAGCGCTCTATCCGGGAGCGGGTCCCTCCGCTGCTCACGGACCTGTACCAGTTCACCATGGCGTACGCGTACTGGCGGGCCGGCCGGCACCAGGAGCCCGCCGTGTTCGAGCTCTTCTTCAGGGACAACCCGTTCGGCGGCGGCTTCTCCCTGTTCGCCGGGCTGCACGACTGTCTGCTGTTCCTGCGCAGCTTCCGCTTCACAGATGAAGGTGAGGACAAACTTCTCATCATCCTCTTAATTTTCATTTACAAACCTCCAAATTTAATGAATGACAGCGCTATTTTTTATCAAGTCAGCGTGACTCTGCGTCCCTCCCCCTAACTCCTTTTACGCATACCAGTGTGGTTGCGCAATACCAGCCCGTGTGAGGGTCTCAATGGGAAAACGTGAATACCAGAGGAGTGCTGGAGTGCTTTAACTGTAAACTTAAGCACAGCAGGTTTACGTGTAATCTTTCATGTGTTGCAAGAAAAACACAAAAGAAACGTGGCACACACACTCACACTCACACTCCTTCCAGGAAAGTTCATAGAAACTTTTCCTGTGCGCATGTGGCAGCAGGCGGTCTGTCAGGGGGTTTTGTAACAAGCTCTGCTTCAAATTAAAACAGAGCAACTGAGCTACAGTGATTCAGATCGATTAAGAGTTGGACAAATGTCAGTCAGAGATTTGGGACAGAGTCAAGATTGTAGCTGCATCTACAACTCCACAGAAATGTTGGATCAATGAGGCTGGTATATTATGAAAGCAGTGGTTTAAGCTGTACCTGGCACTTTGCTGAATTTCATCACGCAGTTTTATTCATGCAATTTTGTTTGCTTGATCTAAATATGCAAAGCAAAAAATGTTTGTCAGTCAAAAATTAAATAAACTTCATATTTAATGTGTTTTAAAGTTAAATTTAGATCAGAGTTTCATAAAACATTAAAATCCATTTTTGAAATAGGCATTCTACGGAAGCCCTAAAAGGCCATGATTTTATAAAACATATTTTCTTAGTTTTCTCGAGATAACAATAAAAATAAGCTTCATTTTCTTGAGATCTAAACTTATTGTTCTCATTATCTTGAGAAAACAAAACTTAATTTTTTGAGATCTTGAATTGATTTTCTGGTTATCTTGGGAAAATGGAGCTTGTTTACTCGAGATCTTGACTTAATCTTCTCATTATCTTGAAAAAACAAAGCTCGCTCTCTTGAAATCTCAACTTAATTTTCTTGTTATCTAGAGAAAAAATAGCTCGTTTTCTTAAGTTGTGATATATTTTTCTTGTTTCCTTGTTTAGATCTTGACTCTTTTTTGTTTTATCTTGAGAAAACTTTTATTTCCCAGAGATCGCGACCTAATTTGCTTGTTATTCCTAGAAGCTTGTTATCTGGAGAAAGCAACTTATTTTTCTCATTATCTAGACAGTGCAAGCTTTTTTTTCTCAAGTTGCAACTAATTTTTCTTGTTATCTTGAGAAAACAAGGCTTGGTTTTCTTGAGCTCTCGACTTAATTTTCTCATTATCTTGGGAAATAGAAGCTTAGTTGTCTTGAGAGCTTGACCTTATTTTCTCTTTATCTCCTCGAGATAATGAGAAAATTAAGTCAAAATCTTGAGAAAAAAAACTTTTATTAACTTGTTATCTGGAGAAAACTGAGAAAATTTATTTTATAAATTCATGGTCTTTTAGGGCTTCCATAGCATATCTCCACAATTTGTCACTTTATTTCTTAGAAAATTTCTATTTTCAGTTAAGAACAGATATACACGTTTTTGCATATTGACCTCTGTCTGTAAAAAAATCACTGGACACTGGTTGCTTCCTGAACTCCTCACAATACAGGAGTGGATTAAAACTGTAAGTAATATTGATGCTGTGTCAAGAATTACTCTTCGTTTACGTATTCAAGAATAAGTTTTCTTTTAACTGTGGACCAACTGGGTTAAACATGTCAAACCCATTCAGACAGATTTTGTAGAGGTGACCATTTAAGGAGTTTGTGGTCCCGTATAATCTTAGCTAATTGTTGTGTGATTGGGGTTTTGTTTTGCTTTTGAAAGTAAACTAAAAATCTCAAAAATGGTATCGATTAAAGATTCTCAGTTTAAATCGAATCAGCACCCCAAAAATTGTAAAAGAATCAAACCGGGAGAAAAGCATATCGGCTCAGCCCTGATGTTAGCACAAGCTAATCATGGGTATGTGACACATACTTGTTTAGCAGAAAGCTAACTTGCTTTGCTCTTCATCCTGTGCTGCTCTAAAAGTTCCTGAAAGTGGGTAAAAGTCAAGCCAAGCTTCATTCTCGTTTTGGAAAAAGCTTTATCTGTTTGGGGTTTCCTCACTGTGGTTGTGTTTTTCTTCCACTGTGCTACGTACGCTGTCGTAGCCGCTTAGGCTAGCTTCATCCACTCACTAACCAACATGTTAAGTCACTTGCGCACTGGGCACACTATGATTGGCTGAGTTAACCACGCTTACTCTCCACCTAGAAACATCCCAAAACAACCAAAACAACCAAAACATCAATATACAGGCTGAGGAAGGGGTTCAAGGCAGACACAGACACTGACACACATATACAGAGGCCTATAGGAGACAATTGAGCAGAATTAGTCCTATAAAAATTGAAATTTTACTTTTTGGAAAATCCTGTAGACCCTAACTTTAAAAGCTGTTAAATTTATTGGAATATAAGGTCACATTATTTCTAAATAAGGCATTCAGTTCAAAATAATGATCAACACGCGAAATGGTTAAATATGTAATGTTATTGCTTTAATAATGAATTCATGATGTAGATGTTGCTATATTAAGCTAAATCTAACAAATTTAGATTTGTCAAAGCAGTGATTTATGTTTGTTTTTGTTCAGTGAGCTCTTGTGTCTTGTAAATACCAGAACACACCTCATTGAGTTTCTTTCCACCAGTTGTGGAGCTTTAATGTCCACACTCAAAGATGTAAACTTTGGCACAGTCCCGTCGTTGGAGTCTGCTGGAAGATTAGATTAGCTGTGGAGTTATGAGATTTAGCTCTTCTCTGAGCTGAGTGTTGGTGTGTTGTGAAAGGACCTGAGGGTGGGGGGGGGGGGCACATGGAGCACATGTGCTGCTTGTGTAAGAGCACATGTGCTGTAACATGAGGGATGCCCTCTGTTGTTGCTCTCTCTGACTCCGTCTCAGCTGTTGTGTTCATGTTGTGTTTCTCTGGATCCAGATGTGGACTTCCTGCGCTCCGTGCTGCCTCCAAACACCGACCCGGCCTTCTTCAAGTTCCTGCGGGAGCTGGACTGCTCAGGCGTCACGCTCCGATCCGTTCCAGAGGGCACTGTGGTGTTCGCCAGGGTGAGGGTCAAAAGTCACCTTCATGAGTGGCATCAAAGTGAATGGTTCAGGTCAATATGCTGCAGTTCCTTGAGGGTCCACTTGAGGCTTTCCCAGAAAAAATGAGGGTTTCCCATCAGGGTCCATGTTTATTATAACAAGCCTACTTTAACATGAGAAACAAACATGTTCCTGTTTTTGCTAAAACTGCAACACCACCCATGTTTCTGTCAGTCTGCAGTGTTCATGCAGGGATTCAGAGGGGCTAACTTGTGCCCCCTGTCTGCAGGTTCCTCTGATGGAGGTATCTGGACCTTTGGCCGTGGTTCAGCTGCTGGAGACCAGTTTACTGTGTCTGGTTAACTATGCCAGGTAACAACCATCTTTTAAACATATTTATATTTATAAACTGGATCCACTGACATGTTCAGCTGAAGGTCTCCAGTTTACAGGGTCACTCTTTAAGATAACTGAAGAACAAACCGTGCAGCCGTTTTGACCCTGTAGTCCTATTTTATCTTTGCACGTCAATGCTTTGCACCAAAATGTCCTTTTGATAACGCTCTGTTCATGTTTCTGTCGTCTCCCTCTTCAGTCTGGTTTGCAGTAACGCTGCCCGCTTCCGCCTGGCAGCCGGCCCCAGGAGGAAGCTGCTGGAGATGGGCCTCAGGAGGGCTCAGGGACCAGATGGAGGCCTCACCGCCTCCCGGTACACATATATTGGAGGTGAGGGCTGTGTGCAGCATGTGAAACAGCCATCTACTGTCACTACTATCGGTCATTTTCTGTACATTTTTCTCATGCATGTGTGTCTCTCACATTTTAGAAACATGCATGACTACATTAGCATTATTCCTGTTTTCTAAATGAATTTCTAAAACAAATTGACATAATTCTCCTTTTTTTTTCCTATATGAAAATTCAACACTCTGACCCTCCAATCTGTCCCTCAGGGTTTGATCTCACCAGTAACGTCCAGGCTGGTTTCCTGTTTGGGATCCCTGTCGCAGGGACCATGGCGCACTCATATGTCACATCTTTCACCTCCCTGGAGGAGGTCTGGCCTCAAGTGAGTGACTGTTTCTCTGCACATTCAGTGTTTCAGGTAGATTTTCTGACATATAATGTGTCTTGAAGTAATTTATCCCTTTTAGTGAATGTTCACTGTGTTTTCCTATCAAAGGGTTGGTCATTATTTTAGAATTAAGGCATCTGAAAGCCTGTGAGAGGAAATGAATCCAGTCCAACAAATGAAAACATCATTTAACTTTTTAGATTTGACAATTTTGTTTTTTGAAAACGGAAATGTTTAAGGGTTTTTTCCCCTCAGAATAACAGAATTGCAATAATAAGTCTTCCTTCTAGATATACCTGATTGTATTTATTTTACCAGATTAAAGCTCATTGTGATATAAAATCTCTTTTGCAAAAGCGACCTGGCCAAAGGTTATCAGAATTTGTCTGTAAACAACTCAAAAAAATTTATACAATTAAAGCTACAAGTACGAAGGTCAGGTCCTTGCACTGCCACCTGCCCCTTCATGCCTCTCAGGAGACTGAAGTTCTAAAAAGGTCTCCTTGTAGATGCCCCATTTTTGACCAGATTGCTATAAAAATAAGAAATTTTTGTTGTAAATTTTGTCAGGAATCCACCCATGTGATTTTGAAAGCTGTACAACTTTTACTATTTGGTCTAGTGGCCCAAATACCGCAGCTTGTGTAAGGCTGGATCCTCCTCTCCCATTCATTGTAATGGAGGGAGCTCAACAGGCTTCTTTGGGGTTCACTGACTTTGAGGGCTTGTCATTTGAAAACTATTTGAGAAACAACAAATTCCCGAATAGCTTTTGTAGAGCAGGGTTCACTCTGTCATCTGAGTGAATTTCAAGTCGATACCATTTATGGCGTCAGAGTAGATCATTTTTGGTCAAGGTCCCAAAATTTGGGCAAATTTTATAATGAAAGGCAAATTGCTGCCTTCCTGTTTGAGCTCGATCAAGGGTGTTAGCACATATTTTGTGCTTCTCAATGAGACAATGAGACAAACATTTTGATGTTGGTTTGATCTCTCTCCGACATTCCTACTGCCTGTCTAGAGTCATTCTAGTGTGCCTAGGTGGCGCTGGAGAACACAATTGTATAAGTATATACGAGGTCAATTCTTGTATTATATTGATTTTTTTTCTTTTTGCTAAATATTGAATTGTGTCCTTCAGGGAACTCCCTGAGTGCGAGGACCCTAATAAACAAAAATAAGGAATAAAGGTTGTCAGCAAGATAAAGAAAAGGGTGTCATCTGATGTAAATACAGAGACAAACTGCGGATTTGATTTTTTTAATTCAAAAATTTATGTCAGAAAAAAAATAAAAACATTAGAAATTTTAACATGTCTCACTGACCTTTTCTCCGTACAACTTTATTCAAGGTGGCTTGAATCTTTTTTGTTTAAAGGCTCAAATGTAACTTTGGAATAGAGGATAAGAACAAATGAGAATCATAATGTTACAATAATAAAGTAGTTATATTTTGATTGTTATATTAAAGTAAATCTATGTAACATACAAACTTATTCTTAAAATCTGCTCAGGGTTATTCTTTAACATGGGCTTTATAACTTTTTAGTCTAGATGCCCAAATACAGCAGCATATGTGAACTGGATCCTCCTCTCCCATTCATTCTAATGGGGGTAGCTAAATGGGCTTCTTTGGGGTTCACTGACTTTGAGGGCTCGTCAATCGAAAACCATTTGAGAACCAACAAATTCCCGCATAGCTTTTGTAAAGCAGGGTCCACTCTGTCATCTGAGCAAATTTTAAGTGGATACCAATTATGGCGTCAGAGTAGATCATTTTTGTTTAAGGCCCCCAAATTTGGGCAAATTTTATATTGAAAGGCAATTTGCTGGCTTCCTGTTTGTGACAGGTCAGGGGTTTTGGCATACAATTTGCGTGTCTCAATGAGACAAACATTTTGATGTTGTTTTGATCTCTCTAAGACATTTCTACTGCCATTGAGAGCCGTTTTAGTGTGCCTAGGTGGCGCTAGAGAGCGCTTTTTGGTGTATTGGAGGTCAATTTTTGTATTATATCAATTTTTTTTGCAGAATATCAAATTCTGCCCTTCCCTGAGTGTGAGGATCCTAATAAACAAAAATAAGGAATGAAGGTTGTCAGCAATATAAGCTAAAGGGTCTCATCTAATTCAAAAACAGTTACAAAATTGCGTCCTTCGTCAGATACAGAGGTTTGATTTGAAATCATAGTTTTTTTTTAATTCTAAAATTGAAGTCACAGTAGAAAATAACAAAAATATAAATTTTAAAAAAAAATCACTGACCTTATCTCCTACAAACTTAATTTATAGTGGTCCTTAAACAGATCAGACAAAAGAAAACTCTGAAATCTGAGATCCTCATGTCCAGTTTTGACTCAGGCCACTTGTTTCCCCGTTCCCTCTCAGACTCTTGTGGCCGTGAACGGGGACCCTGATCCAGTTGACATCATCTCTCTGACAAAGGGCTGGTTGAGTCGTGTGTGCGAGCTCCTCAAGGCGCAGCCGGGGAAGATCCACGAGGGCGAGCTGGCTGCCTTTTTATCTTACGCCATCGCATACCCTCAAAACTTCCTCCCCGTGGTCGACAGCTACAGCGTGAAGTGGTAAATATGGGTTAGAAGTATGAGCTCCTTTTGGATCTGACCAGCAGATGTCACTGGTGTGGCCTTATTTCCCATCAGCACATTCAGACGCTCTGACTCTGTTTGTTTTATTTATTTGAGAATTGTGTGAAATAACTGAAACTCCATCATTCATTCTCATCGTCTCATTTCAGCAGCGGCTTGTTGAACTTCTGCGCCGTGGCCCTGGCCCTGTGTGAGCTGGGCTACCGGCCTGTAGGAGTCCGTCTGGACAGCGGGGACCTCTGCAGGCAGTCCATCGACGTCCACCACGTCTTCAGACTCTGCAGCGAGCAGTGAGTGAGGTGCCGCGCTGCGTGTGTGTGTGTGCATCACGTCGTCTTTAAAACCTCACTCCAGAAACATTTGATTCACACTTTGTTCTCTGCAGTTTCTCCGTCGCCGCCTTTGATTCTCTGATCATCGTCGGCACCAATAACATCTCAGAGGAGAGCATGGCCGAGCTCAACAAGAAGGTGGTTTAAAAACCGACCAATGTGAAGCTCATTTCACTGTCCTTTAACGTTCGTTAGACATTCTCCTCCTGATTGTTCTGTTTCCGTTTCAGGAGAATGAGATCGGCGTGGTCGGTGTAGGAACACATTTAGTCACCTGCACCAAGCAGCCCTCACTGGGATGTGTGTATAAGGTAATGTGCTCACGAAACAATCCAAACTTCCTCTTCTATTACCCTTTCAAGAGATGCATGGTGTGATGTTTCCTGTGTCAGCTGGTGGAGGTGAGGGGGACGCCCAGGATGAAGATCAGTGAGGACCCAGAGAAGAGCACCGTCCCCGGGAGGAAAGCGGTCTACAGGTTGACGGACGCTGAAGGTGAGAGGAATCTTTCTTTGTCACAAACTCAATTTTTTTTTTCTTTGGCACATTTGAAGAGTTCACGTTTTGTTTCGGACCAGGAGCGACCATGTTTGGACGACAGGCTGGAGATACATTTTCACATCTGACTCCCTTTCAGGTCTCTGTTGAAGTGACTTGGTAGCAGAATAAGACTTTAAACATGCAATGAAACCTTTAACTTGGTGAATCAACCTAGAAGTAAACTCAACCTATTACCCACCTATTCAGGGTGCAGTCATGTTGGCAGCTGAGCAGCTTTGTGAAGAGGTCTGTTTGGTCATACAAAGTCCACATGGCAACCGCAACCCCATCTTCCCACCATACACTGTAAACGCCAAAGTTCAGATTACTCCTCTAGATTAAGATATAAAAACTTTCTGAGTTTTCAGTGTTGAAAATGATTATTTCTGAGTATATTTAACTTTTGTTACTGTTTCAGTAAGCACCACTTAAAATCATTAGTTTCTGTGTTTCTGTTTTGTTACCGTGAGTGAGGAGGGGACGCAGTGGATATGAGACCCTGCTGTACCTTTAAACATTCAGTAGTAGTACAGGTTCTCTGTTCCTCTCTTTACACTTAATTTCAAAATTGGCCAAAACAGCATAATATTCCAGCCAAAATTTCATTTACTGTATTTTTTCCGCACTACAAGGCGCACCTAAAAGGCTTCAGTTTTCTCAAAAGCCGACTGCGCCTTATAATCTGATTCCACCTTATATATGGATCAATATTGATTAATCATGGCTACCATAGTTAGGGGGCGTCGTCGGTGAAACAGCGGTAAGCAGTACGAACCTGTAAAGAGGAATTCTGCTAAGTGCTAACATTAGCTCACAGGCTGGCCCGGGCTTCTTCTCTTGTTTATTGTTAGAGCAATACAGCGCCCCCAAAGGTCTGGCATTTGAACTGATCTCTGGAAACGGCTTTTGCGGACGGCAGAAACGGCTTCGTCTTTACAGAGCACTTTTTTGGAAAACGGCACAGAAAATAGTTGGATTGGAAAATGTGCGGCTCCATGTGGATGTAGCCTGAGTTTGACTGACTTTCTAACTGTTTTGTTGACATTCCCTTTAGCGCAGCTCTATCTAGTGGATGCATAACAGAACCCCAGCCACTACTGTAGCTTCTACTCTATGCGGCTTATAATGCGATGCGCCCTATATATGAAAACAGTTTTCAAATACTCCGAAGCACCTTGTAGTGCGGAAAATACGGTATTAAAAGATTAACCATTAGGCACATGCTGCAAACGTCAGTAGGTACAAGACCCTTGTGCCATGGAGCACAGAACACCAGTCAGTGCTGTGGGGCTCAGACAACCTGTGCCCCCTGGAGAACAAAATTTCAATGTATAGCAGGGTCTCTTATCAACTGCCTTCCCTCCTCACTCACGGTTACTAATATGGGTGCACCGATCACTATTTTCTGGCCAATCACCGATCTTTAAAAAGCCTGACCTGCCGATACCGTTTTTTATTTTTTATTTTCTATAACCGACAGCGTATACCCTCAATGTCCCAATCTTATTTTGTTGAAAATTATTGAACAACACCTGTGAAACAGTAAAAACTTTAGGTTCATAAGGTCAGTTTCATATGTAAGGATTGGCCGATCACCGATCTCTGATCCTTGATCACTGAGCTGATTTTTGTTGTGACAGTGTTTGTAACCATGAGTGAGGAGGCAACACTGTGGATATGAGATTTAAATCTGCTTTACAGTCACACAAAGCACCAAAAGCATCAGTCAGTTTTCATTAACTTTATCAGTGACTTTCTCTGAAGGCGCCCAGAGAAAATTTGTTAGTTTGTCTTATCCTGGTAAACCTCCCATGCCTCTCTCAAAGAGTCCCACAAGCAAACCTGAGGTGTCATTGTTCAGGGCCTCTTCTTAGCACACTTCACCTGGGAGCTGAGTACATCCTCTTGTTCTTAGCCTCAGTTTTTCAACAGTTGTCACAAACCTTTTAGTCCTGTCTGTAAAATATAAACACCACTGGTTCCTGAAATTCAAGATGTCTATCCATCCATTTTCTCTACCACTTATCCTGTGGCTGGAGCCTATACCAGCTGTCATTGAGCAAGATGTGCAACTCTAAATAAAATCCTTTAATCTATAAAACACAGCTCCCTGTTTCTGCTTTAATCTTGTCGTTTTAACTCTGCAGGTCATCCGTTCCTGGACCTGGTGAGTCTGGCTGAGGAGTCTCCTCCAGAGGCTGGAGTCCCTCTGAGCTGTTTCCCTCTGGGGTGTGAGAACTCCTCCGTCTCAGTCACTCCGGCTCAGATTGGCTGTCTGCGTCAGGAGGCGTTTACCAAGGGACAGGTGAGGATGGACTTCTTAATAAATCCCTTATATTATGGTTAGGGTCAATTTGACCCATTTCTGTTTTCATGTTGACTAAAGTATTTTATATTCCTCCTGTAAGGTCTGACAGCCAGACATTGTTGCTTTTTGCTCTGGGACCTGAAACTCAGGACACTTTAGTGGTTGTTTAAGTTAAACATAAAGATTTGATTCTTTCACAGGTATTGTTCAATGATTTTTAATAAAATAAGATTGGAACATTGAAGGTATATGCTGTCAGTTGTAAAAAATTAAAAGTAAAAATCGGTCTAGGCCCAAATCGGTCTTGGCAGGTCAGGCTTTATCGGTGATCGGCCAGAAAATTGTGATCAGTGCACTCCTAGTTGCGGGCCATTTGACCTGGACGCTTTAATATGGGTAAGTTAGCTGTTCAGATCCAAAATAAAGAGGTTTCTTTGATGTAGTTTATTTTCATTGCCCCGTTTTTATATTTTGACTGCCTATGGATAGAAATTCAGACTCAGATACCCAGGTGTGTGTAAAGGAGGAACTTTCTCTTCCTTGCCCTGTCAACGTTCTCATGTCATCTCTTTGACATATACACCAAAAATTAGCTCAGGTACGTTTATAGCTGAAGAAGCTTCATCACAGATTTTGAACTGAGAAAAAGTTATTCACGATCCAGATTGTCATTTTTCCTACAAAAAAAGAGGAATTCAGAGGACAATTCTGCCATCAGAAGGACATGGGCATCTAAAGATGAAAATATAAAATGGTCAACATTACCAGTGGTGTGTAAAAAAAAAAATGACGCGGAAAAAAAAGGAGAGTGCTCAAGCACGCTTTTTTTTTCCACCCCAAAGGGCAGTTTATTTTGTTTTAGCCAGCTGAGGGGGCAATTTTAGTGTGTCTGCAAACCAGGAGGGCATTTTAGCTCAGGTTTTGGCTCCAAAAAATGGATTTTAGTGTGTGTTTAGGACCTCAAAAGAGCTCTTTAGTGCCTGTTTGGGCTCCAAAGAGAGCACATTAGTGTGTGAAAAACAATGTGTTTGTGAAGAGGGGAAAACTTTACCTAAATAGTCATTAAATATAGTTTGGAGTTTGTTTTATTTGTCTCTTTTCTAAATATTTATATTTTCTAAAACAAAGCTGTTAGTGGTTTTACCTGTTTGTTTTTTGGCTGTTTGCAGTGAATTTACACAGTGCTGATCAAAATAACCTTCAATCAGGTCTGGTCTGCTTTCAGTCCCCAGAGTAAGAACTAAACATGGAGAGGCAGCATTCAGCTTCTATGCTCCAAATATCTGGAACAAGCTGCCAGAAAATATTAGGTCTGCTGAAACTCTTAGCTCATTTAAATCCAAGTTGAAGACCCACCTTTTTACAGCTGCTTTTTATTAGAGCATTTTAACAAATCATTTTAATATCATTTTAATATCTTGTCTTTAATTTTGCACTGCAAATTTTATCTTAAAATCTGTTGTTGTTTTTTTAAATCTGTTTTAAAATCTGTTTTAAAATCCATTTTAATCTTTTGTTTGTTTGTTTGTTTTATTGTATCTTTTTAATTAATCTCATTTTAAATTGAATTTTAATTGTTTACTATAATTTGTTCTGCCTGTAAAGCACTTTGAATTGCATTGCTGAAATGTGCTATAGAAATAAACTTGCCTTGCCTTCAACATATCCAACATATTTTTTTCCAACACAAAACAAGAGCTATGGATGAAATCCTCACCACCAAACCTCAATTTGAAACCTTAGAGATTCCAGCAGCAAGTTGAACATTCTGTGAGAGTTTTATGATGGAAATTCACAGTTATCGTGCTGTGCCTGATCAGAAACAGAAGATTTTACGTCTTTATTTAGTTTTAAAGGGGAGTTCAGGTTTGTTTACAAACTTTATCCTAACATCTTTGAAACCGTTGAGGATCCCAGCCACGCAGAGCTCTAAAAGTCTGCAGGATTCCTCTGAGCAGAAGTTTCGTCTTCATGAATGTGTCTCCCACCCTTTCTAGGTCACACACCCTCTGTGCAGCGCTGCAGAAACTAGAGCAAAGGTCCAGAGCTCGGTCCAGACTCTGCACCCTCGACACAAGAGGCTGCAGGACCCTGACTCGTACACGGTGAGCTTCACACACACACACATCATCTGCATTCAAAACCTGCAGCTCAATCCTTCAGATGTTACTTTCTTCACTTTATGTAAGACTCTCTTCTCTGCGCCTCTCCTCCACCAGGTGGCGCTGTCAGAGAAACTCCACAGCCTGGTGACAGAGATCAGGAGAGGAAGTTCCAACAACAGCAACTTTCTCCTGGCAAACTAAACGTTATCTTCTTCTTCTTCTTTTTGTCTTTTAAACTTCACTCAGTCAAAGTGCCTTATGAAAAAAAAGTGTTTGATAACAGTGTTCACTTCCTCTTTACGTACAAAAACACACACATCTGTTGCTCATGTCAGTGTATAAACAGATTTTCAATAAACTCCAACCTGTCGTGAGTTTGAGAAAGAAAACAGTTTATTCTCTCTGACTGTAAAAAATATATTTAAATGCAGAAATTCAGAAAAATAAGTTTCTAAATTCTTCTAAAAGTTTGTTAACATCACCAGAGACAGAAAACTGACCCTTCAGCTTTAGAAAAGACGTCTGGCAAATAAAATCTCTTCATATTTAGTTTTTCGGGAGTTTTTAACAGCATCTGGCGGCCATGTTTAGCCAATAAAAAGCGCTCTCTTTGACGTAGTTATGCTCATTTTTAGTAAATAGACTTAAAATCTGAACTTAATCAGCATTTTCACTAAATACTTGGGCTGTTTGAAAAGTCTAATGTGCAGTTTTTGTTGCCTAATGCCCCTGAAACATATGAAGAATGAAGTTGCATTGAGAAGAAATGACTTGCAGTGCAGTTTGAAGACTTGTTGCATCACAAATGTGCAAGATTTCAGTGTTTGCATTTTTTTTTCTCAGCTCTAACTTCTGGATTAACTTGTTAAATGTGCACAGTGATCATTGTAACGTGAAAAGCAGACACACTGTGCAGGTTTCTGCCTCTGCAGCTCCAGGACAATGTGAGAAGTGTTTCCTCCGCTCTGATTGGCTGCCAGCTGACCGGCAGTCGTAGAAACCCTCACATGTGGAGCTGGTTAGACACGGGGCGGCTGTGATGTCACCAGTGTCTCTCTGAGGTGGTCAGGCCCCGGAGGTGAATCTCACACTCAGCCTTCAGCTTCACTTTTTCATTTCACAGCCTCAGAGCAGATGTGAGGATCTGCTGCACGGAGCTGGAATCTGTTTGTGGTGAAGACTCTTGATTTATCGCTGAGGGCCGGAGGAAGAACTCAGGAGGTGTGGAGGAAAAAGGAAAATCAACAAATGAGATTGACTGCATTTTAATCTCATTTAAAGGAAAACTATAGATTTTGAAAGATGATCAGATTGCAAACAGCAACATCTGAAACTCATATTTCAGTCTGGGATGGTTAAACTAGCTGTATATGCAGTAGCTTCTTTGAGTTTTGGCTTTAACCATTAGCTACACTGGAAAAAACTGAAATCTTATCAAGTGTTTTTGTCTTATTTTCAGTAGAAAAAGTCTTTTGAGACTTAATATGATCAACATTCACCTAACCAGTCCAGAAAAACATTGTTCTTTCTTGTTATTTTTCTTGTATCTGACAGTGTCAGACAGAAAAAAGACAGTAGAGCAGAAGAAAGAGAAATAAGCGAGAGAAAGAGCATGAGCTAAAGGCTAACACAGGAGCTAAACTGTTTATGCTAAGGTTCATTCCAACCCACAGTCAGCAGTTATTCTGCAGTGGTCTGTTCAAACTACTAAACTATAAACAAACTACTAATGTTTACTTGTTGTCACGTTAGCCTACAGATACGTCGGAGCACCAGGCTGCCGATAGCACTACATATAGCCGACTGCTTGATGTCACATTTCAAACTGTAGCGCTACGTAACTGTACTGATAGATACCTTACCTTGTTACGTTGTATCCAGTAAAAAGTTGACTCGAACAAAGAAAATTTGTTATGATCCAATCTCCATTTGATACTAAAACAAACGCACGCCTCACTAAAGCTGCGTTTCCACCAAGCAGTCCAGTTCGGTTCAGTATGGTTTGGTTCAGTTAAGCCTGATCCCGTTTGCGTTTCCACAGCAAAACTGTGCCCTCTCGTGGTGGGCGGCGTGTAAGCCAGATGCTGAAAGCTGCAGCTGTTAAACAATAGCGTGACGCCGTGGCAGCTTACCCCGCTATTAAATCCAATGAAGAAGAAAAACGCGACACAGTAAGTACAGTAAGTCAGTGTGCCACCAGGAGAAATACAGCAGCTGTTGGGGTAAGTGACGATTCTTTTGACCAATCAACGGTCTGCAGTGTTGTAGCTCCACCTTCAGAGAGCGGATTGGTTCTGGCACCCATATGAAAGGGTCCCAAAAAGTGGGATGGCTCGTCTCGGTTATTTGAGGATCTGTCCCGGGATAAGTCAGTGGAAACGCAACAAAATGCACACCATACCGAGACGAATGCTTGGTGGAAACGTGGCTTAAAAGTAATTTACGACACTGTGCATGAGACTCCAAGCCACAAAGTGGCATGGGAGTGCAATTAAAACAGATCCTCTTCATAGCATATTTAAAGGGGACATATCATGCTTGTTTCTCCTTTTCACTATGCCACACTAGGATGCCTGTAAAGCATTTCTGCCCTCAGTACAAGTCATTTAGTTCCTTCATTGCCCCACAATAGTGTTCTCAATATCCTCAGTTTAGGCCATTCTGAAGATCTTGATGAAACGCTCCGTTTGGAGAATGACCTCCAGTAACCTCGCAACGTCACAGCACTTTGTGCTCTGATTGGTCAGTTCTATCAGAGGGGCGGAGGGGGTAGAGCCAGGGGGCAGTTTTTGCAGCATGGCAGTATTTACAAAATCGCCACATTGAATGGAGCAGACCGAGCGAGTTTGCTGTTTGCCAAAACTTCACCGTAAGGCATTGATAGCACTAATAAAATGGCAGAGTGTAGGATACATCCTTTTGTATTGGACCCCGAGTCAGACCCGGACGGTTCTGCAGCTCAGGAGGAAGAAAATCCACCTGGACACAGATCATCTCAGGACGCTTCAGTGTGGCGAGTCAAAGCGGTACTGTAACATGCATAGTTTATACGTTTATACTCGGCTCTTGGTGGGTGTATCCCTCGGTGGCGGTTGTGTGACTAACTGACATCACAGAGGAGGAGCTGCTTTATCAGATTACTCCAATAAAAAGAAAGGATCCTCGTGTCATCACGACGGTCGAAATCTCGCGGCCAACTGGCAATGACCTATTTTTAGAAACATCAAATCTCGTTCTAGGATATCAGAAAAAATACAATATCTCATTTTTTGAAAATTCAGGGGGTGAAAGGTCTTGTTTTCAAATGTAGTATATTATATGTAAGTATCAAATCAGGGATCAGCATGATATGTCCCCTTTAAGGTTGTTTTTAAAAAAAAAAAAAAAAAAAAGCTCCTGTGAGGACTGGAATTGGTAGAGATGCTTTTTTGACCTATAAAAGGAAACAAGTCAGTTGATGTGATTAATAAATTCTACACTGAAGATTTCAATAAATGACATCATTGTGTAAGATTTTTTTGCACCCCCCCCCCCTTCCCTTCTAACTTTTATTTACTTTTTGAAACTGCTTTTACTCTCTAACAGTGAAAACACAACTTAGAAATGTACATCAGGGGATTTCAGCAAAAAGAACAGACTGTTTTCAACAGGGGGCGCCAAAGACAACACTAAGAAAAAGTTCCTCACAGGAGCTTTCAATGAAATTTTATTACATATCTTTGATAAAAGTTTATTTTTGTTTTATTTAAGTTTGTAAAAGAACTGGGATGCTAAATAAGAGTGATTCAAAAGTAAAAATGAGTGAGAGACCTGAGAAAGAGAAAAAAACACAAACAGAAGAGACCAAAACTGTTTTAAAACTCCTAAAATTTGAGTTTGTTTTGCTTTTTGTGAATAATACAGGTGAATTTTCTGTCGATACAGATGAATCTTTTTAAAAATGTGCATATTATTACAATTTTTTTTATTGTAAATATGTTAATTAAAAAAAATTGGTTATATAATCTTAATATCTGCTCAGTAACTCGGTCTAAATGGAGGATTTTCTGCCTCACATGTCAGTGACCTCTGCTTCCTGACCCTGACTTCACCTCCTGACCTGACTCCTCACCAGAGAGAAGGAGGTGTCTGCTTTCCTCTGCTGCAGCTCTCCTGGAGCCCAGAGGAGGTCGCTCTGCTCTCCGCCTCCTCTGCCACCTCTCCCTCCTCCCCTCCCTCCCTCCACCCTCCTCATCCTCCCTCAGATACACCACAGCACGGAGAGGAAGAAAAATCTTATCAAGCTTTTCCGGTCTGCTAGCCTTAATTTCCTCTCAGGACCTCTGGCGTTGGAGCGGAGGGAGAGCGCGCAGACCCGGACTGAGACCGAGAGGAGATCCAGGACGAGGAGAAAGTGGGGCAGCCTCCACCACGACCCCGCACGCCTCTGCACGGAGAGTAATGCATCCTGTCGGCGGTGTGCTGCGCCCGGGGAGGAGGAGGAGTGTGTGACCGGGGAGCAGAATGCTCCTGCGGATGGGAGCGCTCTCGCTTCTCGCCGCGGCTGCTCCGCGCTCCACCGTCCGCGCGTCTCTCCGTCAATCCGCCTCGCTGCGCCCGCCGGCGCCCGTGCTCCTCTCCGCCGCCGCGCTGCGCCCACCTCCGGGGACTATTTGTCCGAGGCTCCGTTACATAACCCGGCGTCTCTCGCTCCAGTCCTCCTCAGAGTGAAGGAGCAGCAGCAGGAGGCGACTCGGCCACTTTCCAAGCCGGATTTCAAGCCGGACTGGGCTGCTTTCTGCTGTCGTGGACTAGCAGGAGGGTGGAAACCTGAGTCCGGCGGTGATGAGAGCTCACTCCGGGTGGATTTCGCTGGTGTGCTGCCAGAAGCATCTGGAAAGGATCACACAGGGATCTGCTCCCCCTCCAGAGGACCAGAGGATCCTTCTCCTCTCAGACCGCTCTGTGGCTCAGCTCTGACGGCTTTCACTGGACAACTCTGGCACTGACAGCTCTGTCTCACCCTGAGTGGCACTCTTTGACACTTCCTCAGCATGCTGGGTAACCGGTGCATGCAGTAAGGGGACACAGAGACCCAGAAACCAGGACCTATTTCTGCACAGCCCCCCTTTAGCTATGCAGTGAGGATGTGTGCAGCCAGGTTCAGTGGCTGCATCAATGGCTGTGCAGAGGAGGCCACAGGGGCTGCTGCTCCTGTCACAGCCTCCAGGATGCTGGACTGGACAGAGGCCGGTCCCCGCATCCTCAGCAGCCTGGAGATGGGGACGGTGATGACCATCTTCTACCAGAAGAAGTCTCAGCGGCCCGAGAGGAGGACTTTCCAGATCAGGCAGGACATGAGGCAGATAGTGTGGAGCCGAAACCCGGACAAGATAGAAGGAGAAGGTGAGTGGAGCTGTTTCACACACTTTTCAACCAGCAGCAGCTCTTTACAGCTCGGCATCATCTGAAAATGACCAAAAGTTTTCTTAGAAACACCACAAAGAAACTTCAAACCACTTCAGAGAGACAGAGACTGAGCAAAAGCAGATGTTATCGACCACAGACGCATGCAAAGTGACCTCAGAGGGAAAAATAACAACAAGCAAGAGTAAAACAACCTTAAAGTGACTCAAACAAGAGAGCAACACAACTAAAACGAGCACAAAGCAGCTTCAGAGAGAAATGAAATGAGACAAACGGATGTAAGCATGTGCAAAAATGACCATTAGATGCAAAATAGAAACAAAAAAACACAATTTTAATCTGAAACGATAGTTTTTCAAAACATAAATGTAGAATTACTTTGAAGAAATGAGCAAAAAAGGTTAATCAGAAGACAAATTAGCTCTGCTGAGATGATCGCAAGAAAAAAGCAAAAACACCAAAAAATGAAGAAGTTTCACAAGAAAAAGTAAAACACAGCTAAGTGGTTCTAAGATATTTAAAAGATGATGAGAAAATAAAGAAACACAGACCTGTTTGTGCACAGTTTCCTCCTTCAGCATCCTAAAGACCCAGAGACAGATCAGGAGATGCTGATGCAGTAGTTCTTCTTCTTCTTCTTCTTTGGAATTGTGCTGGATCTCTACCTGCAGGACTCTGACTCATGGTTGACAGATTTTACGATTTTAACAGAAAGAAATGAGAAACTCTTAAAGTTTTCTTCCATCTTCCTCTGCACGTCACGTCAAATTTACGTGGTTATCTCAGCCACTAACACCAGACGGTAGCTGTTTTAGGTTTGATCTGCTGTCATTCAGGAGGAGGAAAGAGGATGATGATGATGATGATGATGATGACTGAAGATGCAAACCTCTAAAGCTGGTTGAATGAGAGTTGTAGTGAAGGTAAAAAAAAAAACAGAAATAACTGCCTCACCAGCTTCCCAAAAACTGTCCTAAAGCTTAATTTTGCTTAATTTTTTTTTTTTTGAAGCTCTTTGACTCTTATGCAGTGGCTCCTCATAGCTTTAAAATAATATTACTAATATAAAGATTTTTTTCTTACATAGGGTATTGATAATTCAAGACATCGACACTGAAACAACCATGATTTAACATTTGGTTGGGTGAGGTTACCTTAACCCAGGGGACTTCAGCCTTTACTTTCTTAGGAGCCATTTAGCCTCATATCATCTGGATTCAAGTCTTTCTGGAGCCACAAATCTACTTTATCTTCATAATCAAGACCTATAAAGTGTATACAATTCTTGACAAAAAGTCCAGTAAATAATTATCAAACTGAAGCTTTTTTCTTGTTTTTCTTTTATTTTTAAATAAATAAATAAATAAAAAGAATTGCAAAAAAATGGAAATTTAAAAAATTAAAAGAAAAAAATTAAACTGTTTTGAAATAAAAAAAAATGCAAAAATTTTGAAATTGAGAAAAAAAAAAATCAGTTCTTAAAATAATTCCCCAAATTAAAAAAAAAAAATCATGTTGAAAGTTCAAAACCAAAAATGTAAATAAAAACCCTGAAATTTTGAATTAAAAAAATATCAATAATTTGGATTTTTTTTTTCGAATTGTGAAATTTCAGGGTTTTTATTTTTACTTTTAAAATTTTTTTATAAATGTCAACATTAATGATATTTATTATTATTTATTTTCTTATTTGAAAAAATTGTAAAAATTTTGAAAAGAAAAAACGGAAAAAAAATCAAAGTTTTTAAAATTCCCCAAATTAAAATTCATATTATTAATGTTGAAACTTACCAACTTAACCAATAAAAGTTAAATAAAAGCCCTGATATTTCAAAATTTGAAAAACATGTTAATAATTTGGAATTTTTTTTTTAATTTTGAAATTTCAGGGGTTTTTTTCTTTTTAATTTTTATTTTGAAATGTCAACATTTATTATATATTTTTATTTATTTATTTAGTTTTAAATGTCTCTTGGACACAGTGGAGAGACTATATCTTTCGACTGGCCTGGGAACACCTTGGTATCCCCTTTAGAGGAGCTGTGGAAGTGGCGAGGGACAGTGGCCACTGGTCTTCACTGATGGCACTGCTGCCCCCGCAACCTTGATCTGGCTAATCGGTGGAAAATGAGATGAGATGATATTAAAAAATGTGAAGATAAAGTAGATATTTTGACTTTGGCGAGACTTAGAGGTGAGATAAGGCAACATGGCTCCTTTGAAAGCAAAGGTTGTAGACCCCTGGTCCAGATCCAGCTTCTGAAACAGTGTCGGTGACATTAGTTTGACCTCTTAGATATTAACTTCTGACATAAAAAAAACTTGATGCACAATTAAACTTTAACTGCACATTTTATTCATCCATTCAACCTTTATTTAATCTGTAGATGTACAGCTCGTTAGCCTATCAGGTGGGTCAAACGTTAACTAGAAAGGTATGAAGTGGCGTGACGCTCCTGGAGAGGGAAGTGAGCGGTTAAAGAAGTTAGGGAAATGTAAACAAGAGTGATGTTCAAGTTGAAATAAAACTGGGCTGGATCGTCACTTTTCTATGACTTGATTTGAAGACTTGCTTGTGAGGGACTTCCTCCCGGCTCTGCTGCAGACCGTAGACTGCATTGACAGACCATGAAGCATCAAGGATGTAACACAGCTGTGTGAGACGCTGAGGAGACTGTGTCAGCTGATCTTTATAGCTGACTGTCACTGCAGCTCAGAGGTTTCTCAGGGGTCACGTCTCACCCTGAAGGTGGTTTTTAGATGAAGCTCATGAGGAAAAAAGAAACACAGCTTTGTTAAATCTTCTCCAGCTTCAACAGCTGCAAAAAGTGTCGCTGCACGTGAAGACCTGCAGGGCTCAGCGTCCTCTGATCCTGACCCAGACTCAGAGCTGAGGAGCTGTCACGGCCTCATCAGCAGAGCCACGTCCTGACCCCGTGACCTCTGCTTCCTGTCTGTCAGCGCCTCAGCTCCTCTCTGGACTCTGCTGCTGCAGGAACTGTCTGTCCTGACTGACTGACACGCTGCAGGCTGTAAGGACTGGAGTCTCGTGTCAGTGTTACACCGTCAGCCTGTCGCAGCACAGCTCAGCCCGTCTGGGGTGTGGAGGCTTTTGTCTGCGTCCTGGATTTTGTGGCCTGGGGGAGGATTTGTTACAGTGTCTGTTAGCACCGAGAAAACTTATGGCATTCACAACTGGCACGATAGAGTTTCCTTCTGTCTGCCATGTGTTATTCTAACGCTCAGATGCTCCTGCTCCAGAAGTCTTTGGGTTGGAGACAAAGATTTTTTCTGCTGCATTTTAAAAAAGAAAAGTACCAAAAGTCTGCTCACCTTTGGTACTGGTGTATTTTTCACGCATCACCTTATTTGTTTGGTTTTACCAAAAATGTGTTCCTAGGTTCAGCTTTTGCCCACAAATTCCCATGGATGCTTTCGTAATTTACACTTTTTTAGTTACAGTGGGGCAAAAAGTATTCAGGCAACCACTGATTTTACAAGTTCTCCCACTTAGAAAGATGAGGGCTGTGATTTTCATCAGAGTTACACTTCAACCATGAGAGACAAAATGAGAGAATAAATCCAGGAAATCAGATTGTAGGATTTTTAAAGAATTTATTTGTAAATTATGGAAGAAAATGAGGATTTGGTCAAAAATAAAAGTTCAGCTAAAACTTTGTAACTTTTGTTGGCGATGACAGAGGTCAAAGATTTCCACACTGTAGCTGGTGTTTCTCTGTATCTCCTCTTGAGCAGTGATGTCTTGGGGCCGTAGCTGTTCAACACAGACTTTCTACTCCCTCCACAAGTTTGGGGTCTGGAGACTGGTTAGGCCACTTTGGGATCTTGAAATTCTTTTTACAGAGCCACTGTGGACCCACCACCTGCAGGATGATCCATAGGGGTCCGGTGCAATGTGGATCGGGCGACAGTCGAAGGCAGAGACCTTGGCGGCCTGATCCCCGGTTACGGGCTTCCTCCACAGGGTGTCTAAGCTCAGCCTTAGAGATAGGGTTCGTAGCCTGGGAGGGCCATCCAGGAGAGGCTCGGAGTAGAGCCGCTGCTCCTACGCATCGAGAGGAGCCGGATGAGGTGGTTCAGGCATCTGGTGAGGATGCCTCCTAGACGCCTCCCTTGGGAGGTGTTTAGGGCATGTCCAACTGGGAGGAGACCCCGTGGTGGACCCAGGACATGGTGGAGAGATTATATCTCCCAAATAGGGATGGATACCTTTCACATTTAAAACGATACGGTACCGATTTCCGGTTCCAGACAATTGGTATCGGTACTCATCGTTACCAATTTTCGGTACTTTTGTGTGTTTATATTAGGAGAGATAAGAATATTAATGAATTGATGCATCGAAATATTTCCTCGCCCAATCCAATCCATTCAGCAAATCTTCTGAATCAATTCATATCCTGGCAGGTGAGGAGGACTGTGTGTGTTATTTGCATTGTGTGGACGAGGGCCACTAGAGACCAAACAACAAAAAAATGGCAGCCAAAGCAGCAGCAGCAGCAGCAGAAAGCCAGATCCTTTGGCTTTAAAGTCTGACGTTTGGGTTGTTTTATTGCTCCAAAACATAAGGTGACATACCACATATGTTCACATGGGGCATGAAAATTGATCAAATTGAAGCATTTAAATCAATATCCAATCGAATCAATATCGAATTAGAATCGAATTGAATCGTGAGCTTCTTGGAAATACCCAGCTCTAGTTTATGTGGTAAGAAATATATCAATTTGTTGGAAGTGGCCGAGGACAGGGGTCATTGGTCTTGGCTGATGACACTGCTGCCCCCGCAACTCGGACGTGGATAAGTGATGGAAAAATGAAATGAAATGGTACCCGGAACTTTGACAGAATTCAGTCGGTACCCATCCCCAATCTTCCCCTCATTTGTTTTTGAAAACACTTTCGTCCACACGCAGCGGGCAAATCTGCCAATGAGTGCAGCTCCAGACGTGTCAAACCCATATTTGTCAGTGTTTCCCTGACCTAAAATCCGTGCCAGCCAATCAGAATGAGCCTCGTCATTCAGCTGTGACGTCTGAGACCCAAAAACCCTGTGTACTGGCATCCACACGAAACCATTAAACTGGAGTTTTCCTCGCTTGTTCGTGGATTTGCCAAATGCTTATTTTCCACCATAACTTACAAATAAATTTAAAAATCCTACAATGTGATTTCCTGGATTTGTTTTCTCATTTTGTCTCTCAGAGTTGAACTGTAACTCTGATGAAACTTACAGACCTCTCTCATCTGTCTAAGTAGGAGAACTTGTAAAATCAGTGGCTGACTGAATACTTTTTGGCCCTCCTTGCTTTCCGTCCCTGTTAGAAAGTGGAGCTCTTGGGCCTGAGCAGCTTTCACCTCAGTCGCTCTGGGACCAACAGCTGCTTCTCATGTTTGGCTTTTTTCCTGCTCAGGGATCTTTGTCGATTATTTATCCATAATCACAAACCCCACAAGCGGCGCCGCTGCTAATCTGAGCGTGCAGGAAACCACGGCGCACACACACACACACACACACACACACACCTACACGGCTCAATCACAGCGTTTGGATCTCACACGGATGAAAACTCTCCCTCCACACAAACGCACACTTTCATAAGCCACGAACGCCCCTCTGCAAACAGCCTCCCACCGGACAAACCGACCGGCACATTCCAGGAACTCAGCGGGTCTCTCCTTCACTTTATCTCCCACAGCTCTCTCCTCCTCCTCCTCCTCCTCGTCTCCTCATCCCTTCTCCAGCTGTCCTCTCCCTGCCTCCTCCCCCACGCTCCCACCTTCACACCCTTCTCGTTTTTCACGTTCCCCTGACCCCCCTCTTCACTCCCTGTCTGTTTTCTTTCACTTTCTTTTTGGATTTCAGGGTCATTCATCTGCGTTTCTGCTCTTTTGTTCTCATAAATCTCGCTCCTGTTTATCGATGTGACCCCTCCCCTCACCTCCTCCTTCACCTCCTCCCTTCACCTCCTCCCTTCTCTCCTGCTTTTCCTCCCTTTGTTTTTGTTGCTTGATACGTTTTTTTCCTTCTGTTTGTTTTGAAATTAAGCCTCTCCCTCTGTGTTGCCACTCACGCACGCACACACACTGGAAATCAGTGTTTTTCTTTGAGATGAGCGCTCTGGCAAACAGTGGAGGTATTAAATCCTGGGGCGCAGGAAGTGAGGGGTTATCAGGGAGTGTCTCCCTTCCTGTCTCTGATTGAAGGACTGGCTGGCTGCGGGAAAACAAAACCTCGAGCATCTTCTGCAGGAAGCAGAGACACGGACCACAAATGAGGCGTGGGATGCCTGACAATCTGAGAGGAGTTCGCTGCGATGAGGAGTAATTTACAACACGGTCAGGGTTGACCACAGCTCGCTGTACTCACTGCAAACATCCAGCGTTAAATGAAGCTGTGGTGAAATTCAGAGTATTTAAACCTAAGAAAAGGGACATACTTCATCAGAAACTGTTTAACTTTTTAAAAAACTGCTGACAGAAAATATCTGAGAGAGCAACTCATAAACATCTTGAATCATCCCCCTGGTTGTAGTCCTCCATTTTCCCTTTAAATGACCTCACCGCTTATTTAAGTGATAAATCATTTAGGTAAACGTTCACCTCAACTTTACCCTTAAAGTTCCTGTGAGGAGTTTCTAAGTGGTCTTGAAAGAGTCGCCGTTCTAGATATGTGTCTGATTTTAATCCACTCTTCAGATTAGATCTTAGCTTCCCGATCAGGTCAGACAGGACCTGACTGAGAAGAGAGATCTGTGTTTTTCTCTGCCGAAAACGATTTCTGTGATTAATTTTGTAGTGATGATGGACACTGGAGCCTAACTGTCAGACAGAAAAAGGATAGAAGAGAAGAAGAAGAAAGATAAATAGGAGAGTGGTAGAGCACGAGCTAAAGGCTAACATATGAACTAATGGCTAAAACATAAGCTAAAAGCTAAAAAATGAACTATTGACTGAAACATGAGCTACAAGCTTTATCAAGAGCTTAAGTCTAAAACACATGAGCTGAAGACTAAAATGTATGTTCAACGCTGAAACATGAACAAAATGCTAAAAAAAAAAAAAGCTAAAGGCTAAAACAAATAAGCTAAATCACAAGAGCTTAAGGCCAAAACACATGAGCTAAAGGCTAAATTACAAGCTGAAGGTTAAAACACCAGCCAAAGGCTTAAATATGAGCTTAAGGCTAAAACACAAGCTTCAGGCTAACATTCAAGCTGAAGGCTCAAACATGAGCTAATAGCTAAAACATGAGCTAAAGGCCATAAAGTAAAGTAAAGGCAAAAATACAAGCTGAAGGATTAAACATGAGCTTAAGGATACAAAATGAGTTGAAGGCTAAAACAAACATAAGCCTTAATCATAAGCTAAAGTTTAAAACACAAGCTAAAGGCTAAAACAAATAAGTTAAACACAAGAGCTTAAGGCCAAAACACATGAGCTAAAAGCTTAAACACAAGAGCTTAACACTAAAACATGAGCTAAAGGCTAAATTACAAGCAGAGGGTTAAAACACCAGCCAAAGGCTTAAATATGAGCCTAAGGCTAAAACACAAGCTAAAGGCTAAAACGTATACTAAAGGCTAAAACATAAGCTAAAGGCTACAAAATGAGCTAAAGACTAAAACAAACATAAAAGACTTAAACATGAGATAAAGTTTAAAACACGAGCTAAAGGCCAAACACTAGCTTAAGGTTAAAACACAGGCTAAAGGCTTAAACACCGGCTAATGGTCAAAACAGAAGCAGAAGGACTAAACAGGAGCAAAATGCTTAAAAAAATGAGCTAAAGCCTAAAACACATTAACGAAAAGACATGAGCTTAAGGCTAAAACACGTGAGCTAAAGGCTAAAACATGAGTCTAAGGCTAAAACGTGAGCTTAATGCTAACACATCAGTTCATGGTTAAATTACAAGCTGAAGGTTAAAACACCAGCCAAAGGCTTAAATATGAGCTCAAGGCCAAAAGACAAGCTTCAGGCTAAAATTCAAGCTGAAGGCTCAAACACGAGCTAATAGCTAAAACATGAGCTAAAGGCCACAAAGTAAGGTAAAGGCAAAGATACACGCTGAAGACTTAAACTCGAGCTAAAGGATACAAAATGAGCTAAAGGCTAAAACAAACATAAGCCTTAATCATAAGCTAAAGTTTAAAACACAAGCTAAAGGCTAAAACAAATAAGCGAAAACACAAGAGCTTAACACTCAAAGATGAGCTAAAGGCTAAATTACAAGCTAAAGGCCAAAACAAACATAAGCCTTAATCATAAGCTAAAGTTTAAAACACAAGCTAAAGGCTAAAACAAATAAGCTAAAACACAAGAGCTTAACACTCAAACATGAGCTTAAGGCTAAATTACAAGCTAAAGGCTAAAACAAACATAAGCCTTAATCATAAGCTAAAGTTTAAAACACAAGCTAAAGGCTAAAACAAATAAGCTAAAACACAAGAGCTTAACACTCAAACATGAGCTAAAGGCTAAATTACAAGCTAAAGGCTAAAACAAACATAAGCCTTAATCATATGCTAAAGTTTAAAACACAAGCTAAAGGCTAAAACAGAAGGTGAAGGCCAAAACAGGAGCTAAAGGCTACAAATAAGCTAAAGGCATAAAACAAACTAAAGGCTAGAAAAACAAGCTCCAAGCTTGACTAAACCAGGAACAATGATATCTTTGGAAAAAGATTAATTCAGAAAACACAGGAACATGTGACCACTGGTAGCCTGACTTCTACAGATCAGACAGATTAAGGATTTCAGGCACTGTTTGGGTCATTTTTTTATTGACCTTCTTCCATGTTCCCACTGCAGAGGTGTGCAGGTCTCTGGTTCTGCTCTTTCGTGGGGATTGTGAGCAGAAAAAGTTGGGGGAACCCCTGGGTTACAGTTACCTTAAACGAAAGACTTGCGTTGACATTTTGATATTAGTGTAAATTTGTGTCTTCTCTGGTTTGGTAAATGTCTCTGGCGATGTATCAGAATCAGATATTAACTGATCCACGTGTTTACGACTCGTGTCCTTCAGAGGCTTCATTTATGAACTTATTGACTGTCAGGTCAGCAGCTGATCAAAGCTGATAACTTTAAGCGCTCTGTGTGTCAGACACTGAGGAAAACAGCGTTTACAGCCTGGTGTGAATCTGAGTGAGAGATTTGAAGAAGTTTTTGACCTGGTTTATTGTTTTAAAGTGATTTAATCTCCTCTTTACCCCAGCGTCTCATCAGTCTCTCTCCGTCAGCAGTTTATCACCTTTTATAACCTCTTCATTCTGCTCTCTGGCCTCTGATTGTTCGCTTCCTCCAGATTTATAACCTCCCAGTCGACTTCTGCCATCTGGTCGGGGGTGATGTCACCGGCAGCTGTACCAGGAACAGTTTGTTTCACTGGAACTGCTCTGCAATTATCAACGGCTGGTGGTTTCAGGTCAGCAGGGCACACAGCTCGCTGCGCCCAGTCCGAGCAGCGCCGTGAGCTCTGAGAGGAGAGAGTGGGTTCGTTTACGAGCTGTAACCGAGACTTCAAAGTGTGTTTTCTTTCTGTGCGACTGTTGAGAGTATCTCAGACTCTGATGTTCCTCCAGTTGGCCCTCTGCACGTTTCTTTTCAAGCCTCCGCCCGGTCACGTTCATCAGAGTTCACGTTCAAAGAAGCTGTGTGTGCGTCTTTATCAAAATCATGTTTACAGCCTGGACGGGGATCTGAGGCCGCGGTGGGAGGAATCGTGCTCTGCGTGTGTGTGTGTGTGTGTGTGTGTGTTCTCTCCTTATCTATCAGTGTCTGTGTTGTGTAGAGAAAAGAGCAGTGTGTGTTTGGTGTGTGTGTTAACACAGTCACGGTGAGCAGAGTGTGACGCTTTGCGGGCTGAGCATGTGTTTGCCTCATTGTCCAGCGTCCAGACTAAATGGCAGGAAGTAATAAAGGGAAAGACCAGAGGAAAGCAACCAGCAGCCTCTCAGATATTTTTATTAATAGTTTGGGAGGAAAATGAGTCAACGTGAACGACTTTGGACCAGCAGGACCAACTTTTACTCAAGACTAGAGTCAATTCAGCAAAAACAAACGTGTAAACAAACACTTTCAACATTTTATACCCATGAACCATCGACAGCTGCCTTCAGGTGGTTTCTGCAGCTCTGAGATCAAAACTCTGGTCCAGGTAGTCTAATAAACCCTCATCAGTAGATCTATATGGTTCACCTGTTTTACTCCTTCACAAATATCTTATCAGCCAATCACATGGCAGCAATTCACAGCATATTATACTCATAAACTGTATATAGAGTGGACAGCATGGCTCCACCATTTACCATTGTACTTTTTTTTTTTTTTTTGTATTGAGGTTTTTATTCAGCGTAAAATTGAAACATGTTTTGCAGCAAGACAAAGTTACATTCATTTTTCAGAAATAAGGAAAAACAGAAAGACAAGTATAACATGTTGTTGTCTGACCATTGTTATAAAATGTGGTAATGATAAAAAAATAGAAATAAAAATAAAAAATGATTAAAATAAAAATAATAATTAAAAAATGAATAACATAGAAATAATAATAAAAAAAAATAAAAATAATAAAAAATAAATAAATAAATAAATAAAATACAAATAATAAAAAATAAATAAATGAATAAAACAAAAATAATAAAAAATAAATACATGAATAAAATAAAAGTAATTTAAAAATGAACAAATGAATAAAATAAAATAATAAAAAAATAAATAAATGAATAAAATAAAATAATAAAAAAATAAATAAATGAATAAAATGAAATAATAAAAAAAATAAATAAATGAATAAAATAAAAATAATAACAAAAATAAATAAATGAATAAAATGAAATAATAAAAAAAATAAATAAATGAATAAAATAAAAATAAAAATAAATGAATAAAATAAAAATAATCAAAAAATGAATAAAAAATTTTTAAATTAAAAGGAAAAATATATAAATAAAAAAAAATGAAAAAATCTTTTGTATCAAAATTTAGATCATTGGGGACCACAGTACGGTTTTGAAGCCAAAATTCCACCGTCACAGGCGCAGCTATGTGCAACAGTTGTGTAGCCAGAGTCTGCGCAGTAGAGAATGTGAGGGATTCTGGGAGAATCTGAGTGGAGCCAGGTGACAAAAAATTACAATTTTTCTTTTGAGAGTCTAATCACTTTTTGACTCTACCTCCCGACATATTTTACAGTCCCTGAAAAAAATACACAAGAACGGCAGCTGTCAATCATTGCTAAACATGACGCCTCGTTTTTAACCTTGTATAAGTAATGAAAACAAAACCTTTCAGGTAAATAGAGGACTTGAATACAAGACAGCCAAATGATATCTTCAAAACACCACAACAATCAGACATGAGAAACATTTCTTGGAGGTGTATTAATTTTTCAAAGTTTGACCACAGCCCATCTGGAATGACTGGAGAAATGGATTTTTTGACCTATACTGCAGCCAGCCACCAGGGGGAGCAGTTTTTGTGGCGACCTCACTTCAAGCCGAGCAAGATGACGTCCATTTTTTTTTACAGTCTTTGGTTATACTACACTATTAGTGCCTACTATTGTGGCTGAAATTTATGCAAACAATGCACAGCGCTAATGGTGTAAAGTTGGATTGAATTGAGTTCATAAAGTTTTGCAGATTTTCTCGTCTTACAACTCAAAACAGCAGATCATCTCTGCACCCTCCTCCTCCTCCTCCTCCTGGAGTTTGGACACGTTTCCATCTGAGTAGTAATAATGGACTCCTGCATTTATCTCCTGCCAAACGTGCCGCCTGTCGTCTCCTCGCGCAGGAGCCTCTGACTGAAAACACATTTCTGGATCTCCTCTTGGGTTTGACTCAGGATCAGCCTGGTTTGAACTTCACCCTCTGCCGTCCACCTGTTGGACCGATAACAGCCGAGATAACAAAGTCTGAACTCATATTTCACTGAAGTTTCTCTGTGGGTGATTAAAGTGAGTGTGTGAGTGTGTGTGTGTGTTATAGAAGGCCTGTGTTTGGCATCAATGAGGTGTGTTTATGTGTGTTTGCAGAAGACATCTGCTGTGTCAATAAGCGGGGGTTTTCTTTGTGGGTGTGTCGACTGCTGCAAGTGTCGAGGCAGAGTCCAGAGTTTACATCACTGGCTGTGGTCTGTCGCGCGCTCATAGCCACGCCGTCAACCCTTTAAACGCCGCACAAACCCCGATCCCTGGTCTCGCCTGTAAACCCTGAGGTCAAAGATTCTTTCTCCTGGACGTTAGGGAAATGTTTGTTTGTTTGGCTGCTGCGGCTCAAAATCCTCGGCAGACTTTTCAAGCATCCTGCCACTGACAGCTGAATGTTTGTGTGTCTGTTTTTGGGCTCACACACACACACACAGAAACACACACACTCATAGAGAGAACATTTGTTGAGCTTTCCGGCAGCAGATTTCTGTGTAATTGGCGAGGAAATGAACAACGTGCCAAACTGTGATTTACAGTCGTGCATATTTGTGTTCATGCAACATTATCCTTCCTTCCTCTCCCCCCTTCTCCTCCCTCCCTCCCTCCCTCCTCCTTTCTCCTCCCTCCTCCAGTCGACATACGAGAGATCCGGGAGCTGCGGTTGGGGAAGGGCTCCCGTGATTTTGAGCGCTACCCTGAGGAGGCCCGCAAACTGGACTCCGCCCACTGCTTCATCGTGCTTTATGGCCTGGAGTTTCGCCTCAGAACGCTCAGCGTGGCCGGTTAGTGTCTGTGTTTACTCCCTGAGGTTAAAGGTCAAACCTCATCAGATTAGTAAAGATAACTCAGTAACCTCTGAGCTTTTTACAGCCTGGTTTCAGTGAAGCTTTATGTTTCTGCAGAGAAGTCTCCATTTATGTGTCTGTGTCTTTGCAGCCTTCAGTGAGGAGGAGGTCAACATGTGGATCTCTGGACTCAACTGGCTCATGATGGACACTCAGAGAGCGCCTGCACCTCAACAGACCGACAGGTGTGCAACTGTCTCACACATTCACACATTCACCCAACAACTCACACTTTCTTTCCCTGGGGGTTGATAAGTTGTAGAGCCAGTGGTCCCAAAATCTCTAGGGTTTACAGAGAATGGTCCCAAAAAGAGAAAATACCCAGTGAGCGGCAGTTCTCTGAGACAAAATACTTTATTGATGCCAGAGGAAGAGCATCTCTGAACACACAACACGTCCAACCTTGAGGCAGATGGGCTACAGCAGCAGAAGACCACACCGGGTGACCCTCCTGTCAGCTAAGAACAGGAAACTGAGGCTACAATTCACACAGCAACACCAAAACTGGACAATAGAAGACTGGAGAAACGTTGCCTGGTCTGATGAGTCTAGATTTCTGCTCCACATTCAGATGGTAGGGTCAGAATTTGACCTCAACAACATGAAAGCATGGATCCATCCTGCCTTGTATCAACGGTTCAGGCTGCTGCTGCTGGTGTAATGGTGTGGGGGATATTTTCTTGGCTCACTTTGGGCCCCTTAGTACCAACTGAGCATGGTTTAAAGTCCAGAGAAAAAAAAAGGGAAAAAAAAACAGAAAAAAAAACAGAAAAAAAGAAAAATACGGGGGGACAAAAGAAAAAAAAGACAGAAAAAAATAGGAAAAAAATATTAAAAAAAGGGAAAAAAAGGAAAAAAAGGGAGAAAAAAGAAAAAAGAAAGAAAAAGAAAAAAAAGATAAAAAAGGGGAAAAGAAAAAAGAAAGAAGAAAAAGAGAAAAAAAAAAGGAAAAAGAAAAAGAGAAAAAAGGAAAAAAAAAAAGGAAAAAAAAAACACAGCCTACCTGAGTATTGTTGCTGACCATGTCCATCCCTTTATGAGCACAGTGTACCCATCTTCTGATGGCTACTTCCAGCAGGATAACGCTCCATGTCATAAAGCTGGAATCATCTCAGACTGCTTTCTTCAACATGACAATGAGTTCCCTGAACTCAAATGTCCTCCACAGTCCCCAGATCTCAATCCAATAGAGCACCTTTGGGATGTGGTGGAACGGGAGATTCTCATCATGGATGTTCAGACGACAAATCTGCAGCAACTGTGTGATGCTATCAAGTAGGCCTGTCACGATAATCAATAAATCGATTGACTGAACGATAAATAAAAACGTCCTCGGTAAGTTTGCCAGCCTCGATAAACTGACACGTGCATGCATGTTTGTTTTCCTCCTCTCTTTCGACCAAAGAGGCTGAATGAGAAGATGGCTCACTACGTCTATCTTTCCTAACATCAGGGTGCATAGGTTCTATAGCCGATTTATAGCCGAGTGAGCATCTGTCAAAAATGCGATCTTTGGGGTGAAGACGGGCTGCTCGCTCGTACACACGGAGAGAGCTGAAGCGAGCGTCCTGAGGGGTAAGGAGGAAACACGCTAATATGAGTGATGGCACCAAAGATACGGTTCTTAAGCCGCCTGCCACAGTCCCAGTGTGGGAATATTTTGTTTTTTATCAGAATGAACAAAGTGTGAGCTCATGAACACCAACGAGCTGATATGTCGCATTTGTTTGAAAATAGTGGCGAAGAAGAAGAAGAAGGGGAGGTGCAGCAGAGCCTTGTTCTTTGACAATCCGCTCTTACTGAGGCTTTTGGTCTGCAAAGTAAATAGAAATAAAAGTGCCAAATGGTGGCGCTCAAAGACAGATACATTACCAAAGAAATGCAGCCCTTCAATACGGTTGAAAGCCAGAAATGTTAAAAATGTTTGACAGACAGTACGGATTGACTGGGAAAAAGTACATGTTACAAACAATTCAGGAACTGTATAAACTCCCTTTTGTTTAGGTTATAGTTTTTATTGTTGTTTTTCATTTTTTCTTTAGAGACAGGGTCTATGTTTTATTGTTTTTGATTAGTATTAATTATTTTCATTGACACGTTATTTTTTCTAAAAGAGAGTCCATTTCATTTTCATTGTATTTTTTTCTCTTTCTTGTTTGTTAAATTTATTATATTTTTTGTTCAATTTATTTTATTTCAAAGATCCTGACCTTTTAATTACAGTTAAATACGCTTAAGAAATTAAAGTTTCTTGCTTTTGATATGGTGTACTCACTTTATTATCCCATTTTTCATAATTACATCAATGAAAAAAAGGGAAAAAAATCAAAATAATATTGACAATAATATTGTTTATCGGCAGTATTTTGGAAAATTATCATCTAGCAAAATTTTCTAATCGTGACAGGCCTACTATCATCAATATGTTAATGTGGACCAAACTCTCTGAGGAATGTTTCCAGGACCTTGTTGAATCTATGCCATGAAGGATTAAAGCAGTTCTGAAGGGAAAAGGGGTCCGACATAAACATAAAATGACTGAAAACATTTCAAAGAATCATCAGATCATCTCCATCTCCTGTCTGTGCATTAAAAACAACACGCAGAGGTTTCATCCTGGAGAGTCAGGAGCTGCTCCGAGCAGAGAGTAAACGTTTGTTTTGGCTCTGAAGTATTTGCTCCACATGAACGTGTGGGGACGGTTTTTGGTGAGTGTGGCGTGAGCCGGGGCGCACGGAGAGGCTGCGAGGACGTGAAGGAGGGTTTTGTTGTTGACACAAAGTGAGCGGTGGATGTTTGGAAACGCTCAGAGGAAATGAAAAAGCTAATTTTGTCTGTTTATGGCTGTTGTGTAAACTGTTTAGGGAGTAGATTCGTCAGATGAATGGAGTTTTATTTTCACTTTTTCTGAGGGAAACACACAGGCTCCAGCTCAGACGCTCAGTTTATAGCAGAGACTGTGGCTGTGGTTTGTAGAGATGACAGACGACAGCTGCTGTGATTCTTTCTTTCTTATATAAATGAAGATAAATGTGGATAAATGTCATCCTGTCTTTGTTAATTAAAAGAATAAATGACGTTTTCTTCGTCCCTGTGTCCGTAGGTGGCTGAGGAAACAGTTTGAAGTCATGGACAGGAGCCACGAGGGCAGGTGGGTCACTCTCCACCAACACGTCAACACCCGGCCGTGGCTTTAACAGCGGCCTGTGATGGATGCTCATTGGCTGCTGGGTCACAGCAGGTGGAGCGTGGAGCTGAAACCAGATCCAGATGTCATCAAAGAGCGTTTTAAAGCTCCATCAGGGATCTGCCCTGACCTCAGCCTCCACGTATCACACACACACACACACACACACACACGCTCTGTCTCCTCACTGTCCCGCTGGCATTAATACCTCCAGGCTTCTGTTTGGGTGGAAGCTGCTCCAGGACAAACAGCCTGCCATCGCCTGATAAGCGGCAGGAAGTGATGCGATGGGCTGGGAAAGGGCAGCTTCCTGTCTCCTGTGAAAATAGTAACAGTTACAGTAGCCAGACAGAGAGGAGGAGGAGGAGGAGGAGGAGGGAGGAGGAGGAGAGGATCAGAGCGGGCAGTAACGGAGGTCATCGACCCCTAAAACATGATCTCCACGTCTTCGCAGTGACCTTGCTCCTCTCTCCTTACCTGCTTTCCTCGCTTCCTTCCTCGTCCTCTCAGTGGCGGCTGATGTTTGCGTGCATGTGTTTTGTTACTCAGCAAAAGCGATTCTCCAGGTGCTGTTTGTGCGAGAGAGAAAAAGAAATATGCAACAGCGACGACTCAAACCTGAGGTCCCTTTAAGAAAAGATCAGATGGGGTTCAGAGTCCGTGCAGAGGAATGTGTTGGACTCTGCTCTGCAGCGACACGGGGAATAAAATCATAAATACCTCAGAGAAAACACACCACATGTCCTAATCACCTGTTCCTCAGAATCTGACCAAGAGATGAAGGTTTTTTATCTGTTATGAAGCAGTAAAGCTGATTTTACGACAGGTGGACTCTGCCTGGTTTTGATTTTTATCCGTTTTTATGACTCAAACTTTACCCTGGCTTAAAATAAAGCCTGAAACGTGAACCACGTTTTGATTTTATCACCTTGTGACTCATTAATTGAGCTTTATGTATTTGTGCTATCTTTTTTGTGTTGATTTGGCGCCCCCCTGTGGACAAGCTTTAAACTAAAGCCATCCAAACTGAAGAATCCTAATGTTCAGCACCACCCAGCGCCCTCTTGTGGTTGAAACCTTCTCTGTGCTGTTTCTTCCAGCATCACGGTGAAGGACGTGAAAGCTCTGCTGCCTCAGATCAACTTCAGAGTCCCCAACATGCGTTTCCTCAAAGACAAGCTGCAGGTAAGTCACCTTTCCGTCTCTTCTTCTCCACCTGAAGCTTTCCAGCTCCTTTAAATGTCTTCCTGATGTTTTTGTCTCCGTCTTTTCCCAGGAGGTGGAGGCCAGGAGCGACCTGTCGTACCCTAACTTTGCACAGCTCTACAGAACTCTGATGTTCGACGCACAGAAAAGTGTAAGTTTGATTTATTTTAAAACACAAACACACTCTCACAGAATTGTGCAAGAAGTACTTAAATCCTTTACATAGACACAAGCAGATTATCAGGATTACATCATGCATCTGATATTTTACCATATCACAACTGCAGGAAGTTATTCTACGTTCAGTTGAATATTTGCAGAAACATGCTTTTCTGCACTGATTCAGAAGAAAGCATTTATCTTTTTGGGGAAGGCGGCCTTTTTCATACGTTTCCACAGAGCGACTCCTCATGACTGTTACAGTTTTTTCCTGTTACTCAATAGACAGCAGGGCTACACGATTCTGGCAAAAATGTGAATAACAACTTTTTTGTTTAGAAATTAGCTCAAGTTTCTCTGGCACAATTTTATTCAAAAAATGTTTTTAAAACTGATCAACTTTGAGAAAACAAAAAAGAACATTCAAGCATTCATAAGGAGGAATATTAATAAATGTTTATGGTACAAATGACCTGATGGATTTTGCTTATCCGTCCAATTCTCTAGTGATTTCCTTATTGATGCCTCTTGTGAATGTTCAACATGTGTGTCAACAACATTTTCTTTAGTTTATAAGTGAATAAATATGACATTGATCAATGGATCTGGATATCTCTGGACAGAAAATAAATGATGATAAGTAAAACTCAAACTTCAGTTGATGCAGAAGTATTTTTATGCTATATGTTATTGACTAAAGTAGGCGGTCTAGTTTCCTGTAGAGGTTATAGCAATGCTTTCAAAGAGCTGTGAGGAGTTTGAAAGTGATCTGTAAAAAGTCTCCCTTCTAGATATCCCCCTGATCGCAATCCACACTTTAAAATGAGATTATCAGCACCAATAATTCTGGTTACAGGTTATTTCAAAATGCTACTTCGTAGCTTCCCAATAGGGTCAAGCAGGACAGAGCAGGTTGATTTACAGCACGTCCAAGTCTCTATGACAACACCACATTAGCTGATGAAGTTTAGTAGTCAGAAGAGAGATCTGTGTTTTTCTCTGCTGATTTCTGTGATTAATTTTGTAGTGATGGTGGACACTGGAGCCTAACTGTCAGACAGAAAAAGGACAGAAGAACAAAAGAAAGAGAAACAGGAGAGAGATAGAGCACGGGCTAAAGGCGAAAAGGGCTAATCTGTTTGTGCTAATGTTGACTCCAACCCACAGTCAGCAGTTATTCTGCAGTGGTCTGTTCAAACTTGAGAGTCTATCAATAAAATGAAGAGTGAGGTTACGTTAGCTCTGATTGGTAGATGACTGGTAGGACAAATGCTAAATACAAACTGATTGTGTTTACTTGTTGTCACGTTAGCCTGCAGATACGTCAGAGCACCAGGCTGCCGATAGCACTACATACAGCCAGCTACTACAATGTTTGCTGGTTGTCACATTTCATATCGTAGCGCTACGTAACTGTACTGATAAATACCTTACCTAGTTAATTCTGTTTCTGTGATGATGCTAACTGCTAGAATATAAATGCAATTCCCCATATACGTTAGCTTCAAGCTAGCAATATTTTTTTCTTTATTGATTTTGGCTCATTAGAAGATGTGTAACATGTTGGATGTATTAAATAGGAATCTTGTGGGGGCATTTCTTTACAATCAAGCCCATGAAATAAAATACTTTAGAATCATCCATGTTTAGAAATAATATCACTAACATGTGCAAACTGAGATTCCACGCAAACAGGTTCTGAAAAGTTGCCGGCCAGCAAAAACACTTGTTTTTCTTGTTGATAGTTTCTCGTTTTCATCAGTTCATAAGGACTTCCTGTAAGAGTAAAGTATTTGAGTACTTCTGCGCTCACTGCACAGCACTCACTTTGTCCTTTACTGTTTATGCCTCACCTGGCTCCTCTCACCTCTGTCACCTGGCTCCTCCCCCTTCTGTCCCCAGATTATTGAGCAGCTGGAGCTCTCCTTCCCTCTGCGGTGAGTCCCTCCACCTTCACTTCCTCCTCCTCCTCCTCCTCTTCCTCAGTGTCCACTCCCTGAGCCCTCACCCCTCCACGTTGAGTCTCTGCCTCTTTAAGTTACACCTGAAGTTTTTCTCCTGCTTCTGTAAACATGAATTCATTTATTAAACTCCTGAGGTCTGTTTTGCTGTCTGACGTCTTGAAATCTGTGGTGTTTGCAGGAACGTTGACAGACCGGAGCTTTGTCAGATTTCTCTCTACGACTTCCAGAAGTTTCTGCAGATGGACCAGAAGGTGCTGGACTCGCTGAGGATCAGAAATGCTCCGTAATAAAACCTGCTCCGTGCTCACGCTGCCTCTCTCTGGATCTCTCTCCTCAGGAGTCGTGGGCGTCTGATCTGGGTCGTGTCAGAGAGTTTCTCATGGCGTACATGCGAGGCGGCCCGCAGCCCGAGCCGATGCTGCAGCTCGACGAGGTAAAATACTCTGAAGATCAGAAACAGATTCATGTTTCCTCCTACCGTACAGTCTGATCGTGTTTCTGTGTGTTCCTAGTTCCTCACGTTCCTGTTCTCCAAAGAGAACTCTATCTGCGACCCTCGGCTCTCTCCTGTTGTTGCTGACGACATGAAGCGGCCGCTGTCTCAGTACTGGATCTCCTCCTCACACAACACGTACAACCTCACTTCAGAGAGTTTTCTTTCTCAGTTCATCCTCTGAGTTTGTCCTCTTTAATGATTTTGTTTCCGTCTTCCTGTCGCCTCAGTTACCTGACAGGTGACCAGTTTTCCAGTGAGTCCTCTCTGGAGGCGTACGCCCGCTGTTTGAGGATGGGCTGCCGCTGCATTGAGCGTAAGGAACGTTCTTCATTCATAAAAAAATAAAACAGAGGCTTCAATCAGTCTTCTTCTCCCTTAAATTCCTAGAAAGAAGAAAGTTGCCGCAGGAATTAAGGAGGAAAAAGATTAATCATAATTTCTGGATAGTTTTGAGCACGTATGTTCCTCGTCCTGTTTTGTGCTGAAAGACCAAACCTTAGGGCTCGACGCAGAGTGTTGACTCAGAGAGTCTGGCTTCACCGAGTTTGTTTTGTCTTATGTCACACAACAATGACAGTCTCCACAGAAAAGCCACAAGTAAATGGTTAAATGTTGTCAAAAAAACATTTTCCAGTTTTGATTTAGTAAAACTGGTTCTGTATCTAGGTAGAGTTCATAAAAGTAGTTAATTTGATTGGCCAATATGTAACCATTTCAATTCAGTGGCAAGTTATTGCCACTGCTTCAGTCAAACTTTCCAAAGGGCAGAACTTTGCACTTTTTCATTTCCTTGCCACTTTCCACAACATTTCCTAGTCATTGACAGCCATTGTTTTTTTCTTGTTGGACACTGTATATCTTGAGTGCTCTGAAGCCAAAGGTTGAAGTTTTCAACTTGGCAAATCCCATCTTCAGAGTTGCAATCCAGTATTATAATAAGGTTTTAGGACCCTGCTCACCTCCACTGTGCCCCTTTTTATCTTTTGTTTCACATTTTTTTAGATATTCTTTTATTTCATTATATATATATATATATATATATATATATATATATATATATATATATATATATATATATATATATATATATATATATATTTAATTTTTTTAAAATTTTATATCTTAACTTTTTATGTTTATTTTACAGCGTGTATAGTTTGTAACTCTGTATAAGGTTGTTGCTAGTCTCATGTTATCTTCTTGTTAATTGTTAGCACAAATACAAGTCACATTCCTTGTATGTGCAAAAGTAGTTGGCAATTAAACCTGATTCGTTCTGATTCAGTTCGACTCAATTTGATTTGATTAATTTAATTCAGTTTGATTTGATTCATTTTGATTCAATTGGATTCAATCTGATGTGATCCAATTCATTTAATTTGATTTGATTTAATTCAATTCAATTTGATTCAATTTGTTTTGATTCCATTTGATTTGATCCAATTAATTAAATTAGATCCCATTCAGTTTGATTCAATTGGATTCAAAAGGATTTGATTCAGTTTTATTCGATTCAATTTGATTGAGCCGGTTAATTTAGTTTAATTTGATTTGATTCAATTTGATTTGAACCAATTCATTTAATTTAATTTGATCGGAATCAAATCTGATTTAATTAGATCTGATCCAATTCGGTTCAATCATTTGATTTGATTTGATTCATTTGGATCCAATTCTTTAAGTTTGATTAGATTTGGTTTGATTCTTCAGATTTGATTTGATTCTGTTTGATTCCATTAAATCCTATTCGATTTGATTCATTCATATTTGATGTGATTTGATTTGAATCTATTTGATCTGATTCGATTCACGGTTGAAGTGCATTGCAGGGCAGCCTCTAAGGGGCATCGGTTAGCTGATTTCTTACACTACTGTTAAAAAAGCTTTAAGATACCAAATTTTTAGCAAGGCCTGACATTCCTTAAAAAAAAAACGTAAGCAATATTGAGCACTTAAGGGTCTTTAGAAAGTTTCTCCATCAGTCATATAATAATGACAATTACAGTCAGATCAGATACAGGGAGGATCTGATCCTGTGCTCTAATGAGTTAGACCAACAATAGCGTGCACAAATTAGGATATTTGTGTTCATATTTTTCTTTTGCTGTTTGTGACTCATTCAGGGTCCTCGTCTTCCCCCTCTCCTTAATCATTTCTGGATGTTCTTGTACACTTTAACATGAAAACTCAGACTCATCACAGCTGTACTCCTGAACCTGTGTGTCTCTGATCTTAGTGGACTGCTGGGACGGACCTGACGACCTCCCGATCATCTACCACGGCCACACCTTAACCTCCAAGATCAAGTTCCTGGATGTGCTGCACACCATCAAAGAACACGCCTTCGTCACGTCCGAGTACGTTAACGTCAGCGTGAGACAGCCGCTCTGAGTCTGACCTGTAGACATCAGCTCACCTGTCTGCTCCTCCTCTCAGGTACCCTGTGATCCTGTCCATCGAGGACCACTGCAGCGTGGTCCAGCAGAGGAACATGGCCACACACTTCAAGAAGGTGTTCGGAGATCTGCTGCTCACCAAGCCCGTGGATAACAACGCCGAGGAGCTTCCTTCGCCCTACCAGCTCCGGAGGAAGATCCTCATCAAGGTACGGCAAGAATCCCTGCAAGGCTGAAGTAAAAAAAAACAGTACATCAGAAATTTATCTTTTTCCTTTTTCAGCACAAGAAGCTGGTGGAGGGCAAGCCTTACGAAGAGGTCTCGTCAGCCAGCTACTCTGAAAACGACATCAGCAACTCTCTGAAAAACGGCATCCTCTACTTGGAGGATCCCATCGACCACGTACGTGTCCCCGAAGAGTTATTCAAGAACAAAACGCACAAAGAAGAGTCACTGACGTGTGTTTGTGTCGCTTACAGACGTGGACTCCTCATTATTTCGTCCTGACGAGTAACAAGATTTACTACTCAGAGGAGACGTCACACTACCAGACGGCCGACGAAGAGGAGGAGGAGGAGGCGAAAGAGGTAGAGGGAGGGGGAGGATGTGAAAGGATGTTTGTGAGGTCAGGATGCTGACACAGATTTGTTTGGCGTTCTTTAGGAGTGCAACAACAATGAGCAGCACTGCGCAGAGCGATGGTTCCACGGGAAGCTGGGCGGAGGTCGAGATGGTCGACAGGTGGCGGAGAAGCTCCTGCAGGAGTACTGCGAGGGCGGGGCTAAAGACGGCACCTTCCTGGTTCGAGAGAGCGAGACGTTTGTCGGAGACTACACCCTCTCCTTCTGGTTCGTGACGCCAAGCGGTGGAGATCGTGAGAAGATGGTGCAACGAATGGAAGATGTGACGGTTTGGTTCTTGTTCTGTTTCTCCTCCAGGCGCTCCAGTCGAGTCCAGCACTGCAGGATCCACTCCCGTCAGGAGTCCGGCTCCACCCGCTTCTACCTGACAGACAACCTGGTGTTCGACAGCCTCTACCGCCTCATCTGCCACTACAGGGACACTCCTCTGCGCTGCAACGAGTTCGAGATGCGGCTGGGAAACCCGGTTCCTCAACCCAACGCGCACGAGAGCCGAGAGTGAGTGACGGGTTTTCGATTCGTCTCAGAGTACAGAAAGAATCTCATCTGATCCTTAAACCTGCTGAATCTCCCCAGGTGGTTCCACTCCAGCATCTCCAGAGTCCAGGCTGAACACTTACTGATGCGCGTTCCCAGAGACGGGGCGTTCCTGGTGCGCAAACGCAGCGAGCACAACTCCTTCGCCATCTCCTTCAGGTACACGTCACACAACAGCAAACGTAATCCTGTCTTGTTGATCTTGTTCCTGATTGGATTTCTTTGAATGTTCAGAGCGGAGGGGAAGATCAAACACTGTCGGATCCAGCAGGAGGGCCGGCTCTTCATGCTGGGCAGCTCGGCAGAGTTCGAGAGTCTGGTGGATCTGGTGAGCTACTACGAGAAACATCCTCTGTACCGCAAGATGAAGCTGCGCTACCCCATCAACGAGGACACGCTGGAGCGGATGGGCACCACGGTAGGACACTGACCTCAGGATCAGAACTCCAGAAACAACAAGAGTGACCGATATTTATTGTTTCCTTTCCAGGAGCTTGATTACGGAGCGCTGTATGAAGTCCGTACTCCTCATTTCTACGTGGAAGCCAATAAGATGCCGTCAGCCCGGGTGAGTGAGCCCAACCCACTCTCCCAACTCACCCACTCTCCACCACTCCAAACTCTCCCAAATCTACCAATATACTCACCCTCTCTCCAATTCCCAACTCACTCTCATACTCTCCAGTTCTCTAAACTTGCCCAACTCTCCCAACTAACTCCACCAACCCACTCTCCAACTTGAAACTCTCCCTCTTTCTAGCTCCCAACTGTACCCACTCTCCACCTCTCCTGTCCTCCAAACTCTCCCAATTCACTCTCCTAACCCACTCACCCACTTTCCAAATCTCAAGTGCTTCAAAGCTCCAAACACCCCCAACTCTTCCAAATCTCAAACTCTCCCCACTCTCCTAGCTCCATTTTTTCCCACTCTCCAAACCTCTTGCTAAACAACTCTACAACTTTCGACTCGCTCTCTCCAATTCTCTAAACTCTCCCAACTCTCCCAACTGACTCCACCAACCCACTCTCCAACTTGAAATGTACCCACTCTCTAACTCTAAACTCTCACTCTTTCCAACTCCCAACTGTCCCCACTCTCTACCTCTCCAGTTCTCTTAACTCCCCCTATTCATGCTCCCAACCCACTCTCCCACTCTTCAGTTCTCTTAACTCTCCCAACTCCAAAATTTATCACTCTCAAACTCCTAACTCTCTCTCCTGACTCTCCCAACTCTCCATCCCTTCAATTTTTACACTCTCCTACCGTTCATACCAACTCTCCGTGTCTCCAATTCTCTAACACTTCAAACTGACTCTACCAACCCACTCTCCAAACTCTCACTCTTTCCAACTCCCATCTTACCCCGCTCTCCACCTCTCCAACTCTCAAAACTCTTCCAACTTACTCTCCCAACCCACTCACCCACTTTCCAACTCCAAACTCACTCTCCCTTTTCTTTCATCCTCCAGCTCTCCAAACTTTCCAGCTCTTTTGCTTTGCGAACTCGATCTCCCAACACTCCAACTTTCCCAACTCAATAACTCTAAACTTGCTCTCCTAAGTCTCCAAGCTCTACCACTCTCCAACTCCCTAAACTCACTCTTCCAACTCTCCAACTCTCCTACTATACAACTCTACAACTCCACAATCCCTAACTTTACCTCTCTCCAATTCCTAAACCCCAAACTCTCCCAACTGACTTGACCAACCCACTCTCCAACTTGAAACTGACCCACTCAAAACTCACCTACACTCCAACTCCCAACTCACTAGTCCCACTCTTCCATCCTTCAACTCACAAAACTTTCTCTTTTGACTCACACAACTCTCTCACCCACTTTCCAACTCCCCCCTCCCACTCTCCATATCTCCAACTCTCCACCACTCCAAACTCTTTAACTCTTCCTTATTCACTCACCCACTCTCCCTCAACCAACCTATTCCAAATTTCTAACTCTACCATCCTCACAAACTCCCAACTCACTCCCCCAACCCTCCCGTCCACCCACTCTCCAAACTCTCTAACTCTCCCAATCTTTTGCTCTCCAAACTCACAATCCAACTCTCCCCACTCATCAACTCCAAACTTTACCACTCTCCAACTCTCGACTCTCTTCTGACTTTCCAAACTTTCCCAATTTTCCAAGTCTCCCACTCTCCAACTCTCCTAACTCACTCTCTTAATTCTTCAACTCCCCTGTAATACAACTCTACAGATCTCAACTCTCTTCTTCTTCTCTCCAACTCCAAACTCTCCTTCTTTCCTACTTCCAACTGTCCCCTCTCTCCACCTCTCCAATTCTCCAAACCTTTCCAATTCACTATCTCAACCCACTCTCCAACTTTCCAAAGTTTCCAACTCTCCCAACCCTTCCACTCTCCCTCTTTCCAACTGTCCCACTCTCTAACTCTCCTTCTCCCAACAAAGATGCTAAAGACATACAACGTGATGACTAAACATGCTATACATAGTAAACAAACTGGACTGTAAGGTACGGATTGGTGTGCACAGGAATCATCATGTTGTTTAAACTGTTTAGGTTAAAAGGAGCTTTGGCTCCCTCCAGTGGTTGTATCTGGAACTACACAGTGAGAGTAAAGCCTGATTGAGTTTGTTGTTGCTCTGTGTTTCAGTGCACTGTCAAAGCTCTGTACGACTATCGCGCTCAGAGGGAAGACGAGCTCTGCTTCCCCAAACAGGCGCTCATCCTCAACGTGGACAAACAGGAGGGCGGCTGGTGAGTGGATCTGTCTGTAGCATCTGCAGCTTTTCTGCACAGAGTCAGTTTCTTCAATGTGTCAAAGTGTCTTTAGATAAGACGTGAAGTGTTGTGTGACCTTCAGGTGGAGAGGAGACTACGGAGGAAAGAAACAGCTTTGGTTTCCTGCAAACTACGTGGAGGAGGTTCCCAGCTCTCCAACCAGAGAGGTGGACGAAGCTGTGAGTCCAGATTCTGTTCCCTGACCCGTCTATCGCTGTTGATGAATCTCTGAATGTTTCTGATGGTTTTGGTGTTTCAGTCCACAGAGAACAGTCCTCTGGGAACGTTCCTCAAAGGCTTCATCGATGTGCCCACCTGTCACGTAGGTGAGGTGATCTGCATGAAACCTAGCAGGCAATAATCCAGCCAGAAACCACCCAGAAGTCATCCCCTCTTTGCTGTTTCTTTCTTTCTGTCCAGTGGTTCATAAAGACGGGAAAAACTCCCGACCCTACGTCTTCACCATCCACTCCCAGCACCTGTCCTCCCTCCCCGTTCAGACGCTGGATGTAGCCGCTGACAGTCTGGAGGATCTGAACATGTGGGTCAGCAAGATCAGAGAGGCCACGCAGAACGCCGATGCTCGGGTGAGAAGTAAAAACATCCAGCAGCCTCAGTGATCTGTGATCTCAGTGATCACATTTCTGCTGGTTAGTGAAAATCCTGAGCTGAAAAACGATGAAATGTCAGCGCTCACTCTCTGGTACATCTGTAACAGATGCAGGAGGAGAAGCAGATGGAGAGGAGGAAGAAGATTGCAGTGGAGCTCTCTGAGCTGGTGGTGTACTGCCGACCTGTCCCCTTCAATGAGGACAGTAAGGACTATCCCTCCTTAACACACCTTAAACAATCTTTGTGTGTAAAACCAAGTCTAATACAGGGGTCTACGACCTTTACTTTCATAGGAGACAATTTCCCTCAGCTCACCTGGATAAAGTCATTTGGGAGCCACAAAATCTACTCTATCTCCACAATAAAGACTAAACCTGGATCTTACTCTATAGAAAGTTAAAATCTAGTGAGAAAATAATCTAAATCTAAATCTAAATTATAAAATAAATGATTAGAAGATAAAAAAAAATATTTTATGAAACTTTGTGAATCTGCAAAAGTCTCTAACAATTCTGAAATTTCAAAAAGGTTGCAAAAATTTCAGAAAACTTGTGGTTTCACAAAAAAATATTTTTTGAAATGTAAAAAATTAACATTTAGTAAAATTGCTAAAAAAAAACCAACATCTTTCTAACATTTCCGTAAATTATTAAGTTAAAAAATTGCAAAATTTTCACCAATTTTGAAATCATTAATAATTGCGAAACTTCCCCAGTATTTAAATTTAACTGATATACATAAATAAAAAAAATGTCAGAAAAAATTGAAATAAAGTAAATTTTGCAAAACTTTCAAAAAATTTTGATATTTCAAAAAGTTCCAAAAATTTAAACAAAATGTGCAATTTTTTGACATTTCAAATAGTCAAATTTAGTTTATTTGCCAAAATGTTGATTTCCTTTTGAAATTTTGTTAAATATTAATATAAAAAAATTGCAAAAAAACTTGCTTATTTTTCAATTTAAAAAGTGCAAAACTTCGCCAGTATTAAATCTAAAAAATGCAAAACTTCCCCAGTATTGAAATTTAAGCGATATACATAAATTAAAAAAAACATGTCAGAAAAATTGAAATAAAGTTAATTTTGCAAAATTTTCAAACAATTTAGATATTTCAAAAAGTTGCAAAAAATTTAAAAAATCAGAATTTTCTAAAATGTGCAATTTTTTGACATTTCAAATAATGAAATTTAGTTTATTTGCCAAAATGTTGATTTCCTTATGAAATTTTATTAAATGTTAAAATAAAAAAAAATGTGCAAAAATTTCACTTATTTAAAAAATGCAAAAAAAGAGAGAAATTGAATTATACATGCAAAAAAATAATAATTTTTTTGTAGTCATACATAAGTTTAAGACATTTATTGATCATTTCACCAAAGTCATTATGTTTTGTTGTTTGCCACATATCAAGCATGTATATTCGGTCAGATGTTGGCAGTTAAATCAATCTATCCACACAGAATTAAAATCAGTATTTTCTTCCAGATTAGTCTTTTTGTAGATGTAGTTATCTTCCCAGGGCTGTAAAACTTGAGGTTAGCCACAGGTGCATGGAAAGTTGGTGGGCTGTTGATGTTGTAGGAGGTGAAGTAGAGCGGTGGCAGGCTTTATTGACAGATGGGATGAAGATTTTAATGCATGTATATCCTCTGTAAGAAAGATTAAAATTCTTTATTTCAATAATATTTTTTCAAAGCTACAAGGAGCCACTGAAAAGGAGTCAAAGAGCCGCAGGTTGAAGACCCTTGGTTTTATGTTTGATGTTTCTGCTGCTTGCAGAGATCGGGACAGAGCGAGCGTGTTACCGCGACATGTCGTCCTTCCCTGAGACCAAAGCAGAGAAGTTTGCGACGCGCAGCAGAGGGAAACGCTTCCTGCAGTACAACCGGCGGCAGCTCTCCAGGGTTTACCCCCGAGGACAGAGGCTGGACTCGTCCAACTACGACCCGCTGCCCATGTGGCTGTGCGGCTCCCAGCTGGTCGCTCTCAATTTCCAGACGCCCGGTCAGTGTTTGAATCATGAGAAAAATTAAACTAGATCAGACGAAGAGTTAAGCCCCTGTTTCACCTCATTAACAGAGGTTTGTCCATGGGATAAAACAAGCTGTGTCTGTGTTTCCTGCAGATAAACCCATGCAGCTGAACCAGGCTCTGTTCATGCTCGGCGGCGGCAGCGGCTACGTCCCTCAGCCGGACATCATGAGAGACGACGCCTTTGACCCTTTCGATAAAGACTCACTTCGCGTGGAGCCAATCACCATCCAGCTACAGGTCAGGATGGTTTTACACAGAGCAGTGAGAGCTAAAGTCTGACTCCAGGTTTGATTCAGGTTTGTTTCTACTCCTCTTGTTTTCCCGTGTCAGGTTCTCGGAGCTCGACACCTTCCTAAGAACGGCCGCAGCATCGTCTGCCCCTTCGTGGAGGTGGAGATCTGCGGGGCCGACTACGACAGCTGCAGGTGTAAGACGGACGTCGTAGGTAGGAAACCGCGCAGTGAAACCTGAAAACCTTCATCTGAACAGTTTCAGTGAATCTGACTCCATGGCTCTCTGATCGTTCCCCCCTCAGCTGATAACGGTCTGAATCCCGTCTGGGTGCAGCGGCAGTTTGTCTTTGACATCCACAACCCCACCTTCTCCTTCCTGCGCTTCACCGTGTACGAGGAGGACATGTTCAGTGATCCTAACTTCTTAGCTCAGGCCACCTACCCCGTCCGTCTGCTGCGAACAGGTGAGCACAGAGCGGATCCTCAGGATTTATTTGTTTATGAAACTCAGAGTTTGCAGGAAGTAAACAAACACACTCTTAGAGGAAAGAAGAGCACTGAGGAAACACTCATGGACATCATTCATTTACAGAAAGGAGCTGTTTTTTCTTTTAAGAATAAAACAGAGGCCTCTAATTTTGCTCCAAATCTTTTGTTTTTAGGAGAAAGGCGGAAAACGCTTTTCTCCTGGTTAGATTCTATTATTATTTTTGGAGTGCAAATTAAATTTAAATTCTTTGATATTTTTCTGATTTTGAGTATTTTAAGTTTCTGTTATAATAACAGACCATGTGAAAAGGATGAATGATCACATCACAAGATATATTTTCCCCTAAAAAGCACATTGCATGTGAAAATTCATTTGAATTTTGTCCTAAATATGCTTCCATACCAACAGACTTTTTTACAAAAAGAATTAATCTGCAAAACTCAAATTTCCCTCCTACTAAGAATGTAAGTGTATAAAAATATATACACAGTTAAGATTTATTGAACAATTATCTAAATGATACATTTTTTGAATTTATGAAATTGTATAAGTGATGCCTTAGTTTTTTAATAAGATAAAGATAAACAGTTGTGAAACTTAAATTTGCAAAAATTTCAAACAATTTTGGAACTTTAAAGTTACAAAAATTTTAAATTTTTTTTAAAAAGATTAGAAAAAATTAATTTGCAAAAATTTTTTTTTTTAATTTACAAAAATTTCAAACAATTTTGGAATTTCAAAGTTACAAAAATTTTGCAAAACTTGTATTTCTTTAAATTGCAAAAACTAATTTTTCCAAATTTTGAAAATGAAATTTGCAAAAATTAAATTACTCTCTGAAATTTTATAAAATTTTGCAAGTTTAAAAATTTGCAAAATTGTGAAATCTTAAAAAAAATGATGTCCAGTAGTTAGTGGACTATTTCTTAGAAATTAAAATGCAAACACTCTTTTCATTTTTTTTTGAATAATGTGTTATAAAGTGCAATCTTGAAGATGAAGATGAAAATGATACTTGGATATTTGACATTTAATTTTCATTACGGCTCAAATAATGTGCCTATTTTCTTGAAATAAAAAATGAATTTTGTCCTAAGTATGCTCCCATACCAAAAAAGCTTTTTGTAGAAAGAGTTTATCTACAAATCACAGGTTTCCTTACTTTTTGTGCTAAGTTTAAACATTATTAACTGTGCAGATTCTCCACATATTAACAATAACTCCTCTATGAATCTTACATCTTCTCGTGCACATTAATTCTGCTGAATTAACTTCGTATCATTATGCTCCAGTCTCTGTGGGACTTTTAGCAACCTGCTGCAGTTTTCTTTCTGCAATCATATTTCCTTTTGTTTTCATGCTGATGTTTATTTTGTCTGGCTGTGTTCTCAGGCTACCGGAGCGTCCCTCTGAGGAACAGCTACAGTGAAGAGCTGGAGTTGGCCTCACTCCTGGTTCATATAGAGATCGTGAACGCAAAGGTCTCACACTTGTGATTTTCTCGTTTTATTGTCATTTGTTTGTGGCGAGTGCAAATAATCTGTCAGTAACTGACTGTGTGCTGTTGTCCGACCCAGAGATTTTCTTCTCAAGAAGGATTTTTCCCTGGTTAACTGAAGGATTATATGTTAATAATTCATCCCTGATCAGTCCAGCCCTCCTCCTGGTTTATGCCGGTTTGTTTCACTTTGTTCTGCAGGAGGAAGACGATGAGAACCTCTACATGTCCATCCAGCGGCTGAGGGACCGAACCAGCGAGCTGTCCAACCAGGTGTCCCTCCTGGAGCGGTCTGGATCAGGAGACCTGAGCTACCAGCAGAGTCTGGAGGAGCTGAGAGCGGCTCAGGATCAGCTGAGCGAGCTGGTGGAGGCTCGAAACCGAAGGTGGTGTCCAGATTTCCCCCAAAATTTAAAATTTTCAGTAAACTTTTGGAGGTGGGACCAATAAACTAAAAATCTAAAACTGAAATCTTAGCAATAGTTTTTGTCTTACACTTCATAGAAAATGTCTTATTTGAAGATTTTAAAAAACAAAAAAGTTTTACACAGTAAAAAATTCTGTCAACGGGTAAGAAAAATATTCTGGTCAAATTTGGAAAAAACAATAATTTCTAAATTTAAAAAAAAAAGAAAAAGTTGCATTTTTTTTTCCCAGGTCAGATTTGTTTATTAAAGTCTTGAAATAATAACAAAAAATAATAAAATGAAGGCTTAGATTCCAGTTTTTGCAGTGTAGTCATTCTCAAAGATTAATTTTTCATATGGCAGACATATTACACATTAATCTAAAAAGTGGTTCCCTCTTTAAATGAGAAAAACTGTCACTTTATTATTTAGATGTGTTGTTATTTAGACCTGTAGATTTACTATCAAATTATCCAATGTGTCTCTGCTTCCTCAGGCTGATGGAGAAGAAGAGGAGGGAGAAGCTGAGGCAGCAGGCAGCAGCAAAGCGCAGCTAATCCTCCTGTCCACCAGAGGGCGCTAAAGCTGCACCAAACCAGGTGTATTAAAGCATCCGCCCTCTAACTGGAAACACAGACAGGCTCCCTCACGGGGAAATGTGAGACATTTCTGCACCGGGTTGGAGAAAAGAAAAGTAACAAACAAAAACATCTCATGGACTAAAAAAAAAAAAATCAAACCTCACAAACTAAGCTATAAAACAATCATGACCTGAAGGCTGGAACACAGAGAGAGAAGAAGAGATGAGCTCAGAAAGAAGAGGAGAGATGAAAGGTTGTGTGCTGCAAAAACTCAAACATGAGGAGGTGAAACCGTCTAGTTTCTAGTCAAGACATTTTGAGTCAAAGAGTCTGAGATTAAATGTAAATTTCAGAATAAAAAACTCACTTTAATTTAATTTTATGTCATCTGAAAGCTGCCCCGCTGCAAAGTGGTCTGGCTGATAACAACTAAAGTTCCTATCTCTCATTTGATTGTCTAATACTTAAAGGAAAAACAAAATGAAAAAATAAATCAAACAAAATTTGAACATGTTTTTTTTTTAGTTTTAAATGTAACTGAGTTTTATACAGAAGAAGATTGGGGTCACTGGGGGAAAAAAAGATCAAACACTTTTTTTTACTTTTTTAGATTTTGATTTCACTTTTTTCATTCTGTCAAAAAATAAAACATTTAGTACAATAAATTGGAAATTTTACATATGAATGAAAAGGGAGCAGAAAGAAGAAAAGTTCCTGTTCCCTCACAAAATATTATTTACATATCACCTAGTGTAAAAATAAAAAAACAGGCCAGTATGCCATATTACACTTCATTTGCAAAAAAACAAAGATCCATAGAAGATCTCAAAGTAGACTTCCCTTATTTCCACAGAACAGAAGTGATTTTTATTTGAGCTCTTGTCTCCATATTTTCTTAGCACACTAGATTTTATTACATTTTTTAAAATTTACTTGGATTTCACCGATTTTTCTATAAGTTTATCCCTCTTACTGTCGAAAAAATAAAAGCCACAAATTGAAGTCTGAATCACTTGAAACAAGTAAATCAAAATGAGACAAGAGCAAAATTACTTGTTTTAAGACATTTTTCTAGTTCCAAGAAAATTTTCTTGCAATTTATTCATTTTCCATTGACTGATTATTTTTTGTTCTTTGTTCAAAGTAACCTAAACCTCATTTTTGTCTTTAAACAACTTGAAACGAGACATTTTTCTGGACTGGTCAGTTGACAATTTTTACTGAAAATAAGACAAAAACACAAAAAATCAATTCACAAGAGTACCGGGATTATTTATTTTTTTTACCATTTTCAAATCAGGATTCTTTATTAATTTTTTTTACAAATTTAAATTCTTTATTTCAGTATTTGTTTATAAACTTGCATTGGAAAAAAGTTCCCACTTTTCTCCAGCAGAGGGCAAAATGTTTCTCTCTGACTCAAGTGATGTGTATTGATGGGAAAATATGGCTTCTGATATAGTCTGTAGATATCATCAGAATTCAACTTTTTCGCACATTTTGGTGTTAAAAAGCAAACTTAAAACCGAGCCTTTGATTGGTCGGCTATGTAGTCATCGCAAGTGAAACTTTGGAAAAAAACAACCTAAGTCCGAAAAAAATAAAAGCCGCAAGTTTGCTCACAAAAACAAATAATGTGTGAAATATTTGCACAAAAAAAAACGTGTCTGGTGTGCAAAGGGCTTTGTACAGTTCCTTAAACGTGGTTGCAAGTCTTGTTTTTTAATAATATTTTAAATCCTTTAAAATTTTAACAACTTTCCTTTTGTACAAAACAAGTCACGGTAACAGCTGCTCGGTAACAGTTTCTGATGAGCTTTGTACATGATTTGTGATGTACTGAAATCTATAATGTCATGGGGTTTTAATAACTGTAATTTGTGGGATAATGGGTTTGAAGGATTTAAATATTTTTCTGAAGTTGAGGTCAGAATTCTGACTTTAAGAGATTAAATTGAGAACACCAATGATAACAAAAAACTATTGGGCTTTAACTTTTATCCAGTAACCTAGTCCTCTTCTGTAGCTCTAACATTTAAAGCCTTATTCCGTATTTCTTTTTAGTGAGAGGAATACCGACTGCATCTTAGCAACTTTACAAACATTTTTTTTGCTCCGTTTACCAAAAATCTGAAATCTGACATAACAGTTGTGTCTGGAAACTCAAGTTAGAAGCTCCTCGTCTCCTGTCTCTCTGTGTTTTGGTCTTCAGTGATAAAAAAGGAAATAAGGGAGAAGAAATCTCAGGTTAAACTAACGGACGAATCAAAAAGGATCTGGATGGAATAAGGGAGCTGGGGCACACGTAGCAAAAAGTAAATCTCATGAATGTGCCTTTGACGTCGCGCTTTGAGGAGTTACCAGAGTTAAAATCTGCTTTCTCTAAAACTGGAACAGTGGCCCTTTAAGGGAGGACTACTAACGAACTGGAAGAGCTCATACCACGACTCATCAAATGGGTTAAAACGGACGTCTGTACTTCTGAATCAATCGAGACCAAGTCTACTTTACACGGGCTCCTCTTCCGCCTGGGACAGCACAAACTGGACGGACCGTGTCCTCGTCAGACCACAGCGAGAAAGTGGTCAAAGACTTCTTCAAACAAGGGCTCTAATCATTTCTGTACTACCTTCAGAGAGGAAGGAGGAGGAAAGAGGAAGACTTTTGGGATCACCTGGATGTCACCTGCTCAGGTGTGTTTGTCACACTCAGAAACACGTGTGCTGCGTTTCATTTGGAGTTCCTCTGCACCTTTTTGATTTCCCTTCAGCTTTTGGTGTCAGCAGTTTGTAAGAGAGAGCAGGGGACTGAGACCAGAAGGTCTTTCTGTAGATCCTAAGGCCCACCTGTAGTCCACCTGTGAAGGAGGCATCAGTGAATGATTTTAACAAACAGCCACTGAGTAATTATCCACGTTATCAACTGCGTTAAAATCTCTGATCTGCAGCACTCTGTAAAATTTGATGTACATTGCCAGGACGCACCAGATGCGTCTACGGTCCGGCTCCACCTCGTTGCGTGTTCATACCAGGTTCACATCCCAATGATGATCCTCTCCTGGTTCATGTTGGGCTGTAAAACCTCAAACCTGTCGACTCCTGGTCTGGCTCTGTTCATTACGTCGTTTTTTTGTTGTTGTAGCCAAGATGAATACCATCAGGTTTGGACAAAGTTTGTTTTATTTTGGAAGTCACTTGGTGTTTTAAGGTGGTTTCCATGTCCTGCACTGCAAAAAAAGTGATATCTTATGAAGTGTTTTTGTCTTATTTCAGTGAAAAATGTCTTTTTAGACTCAACATAAGCAATACTAACCTGAGCAGTCCAAAAAAATGTGTTATTTAAAGTTATTTAAAGACAAAAATGAGGTCTGAAGGTCTTGAAACAAGTGAAAAAATCTGTCAGTGCGGCAAGAGAAATGTGCTTGTCAAGACTAGAGTAATGTCTTAAAACAAGTACATTTTTCTTACCCCATTGGCAGATTTTTTTTTACTCATTACAAGCAATTCAGACCTCATTTTGTCTTTAAATGACTTGAAACAAGACTTTTTTCTGGACTTGTCAAGTGAATGTGGCTCATATTAAGTCCAAAAAGACGTCTTTACTGAAATAAGACAAAAACACTTGATAAGATTTCAATTTTTTACAGTGTGCTTGATCTTCCCTACCATGAATTGATGTGTTGAAGCTCTGGCATCTAGCAAAAGTAGAATGGTTGCGTATCTGCAGCAGCTTGCCGGAGCAGGGAAGCAGCTGGAAGCACACACTGTACAGGGGGTGAATTTTCTTTTTACTCTGCGGTTTTGAAGTTATTAGGATCGTTTGATTTTCCAATCACAGGCACAGCTCAGGTCATGTAACCACAGGGCACCCTGTAGCTGCTCGAGTAAAAACTCACAGCCGGCATCATAGCGAATGAGGCTGCTTCTTTCATGTTTTAAGACATTATTCTAGTTTCAAGTATATTTTCTAGCATTTTTTCCTGTTCCATTGGCTGATTATTTTTTATTCCTTGTTCAAAGTAACTCAAACCTCATTTTTGTCTTTAAATAACTTGAAACAAGACATTTTCCTGGACTGGTCAGTTGACAATTTTTACTGAAAATAAGACAAAAACTGAAAAAACCAATTCACATGAGTACCAGGATTATTTTTTTTTTTACCATTTTTGAATCAGGATTCTTTATTAATTCTTTTCACAAATTGAAATTCTTCACTTCAGTCTTTGTTTATAAACTTGATTAGAAAAAAAGTTACCACTTTTCTCCAGCAGAGGGCAAATGTTTCTCTCTGACTCAAGTGATGTGTATATATGGGAAAATGTGGCCTCTACTAAAGTCTGTAGATATCATCAGAATTCAACTCTTTCACACATCCTGGTGTTAAAAAAGCAAACTTAAAACCGTGTGTTTAATTGGTTGGATGTATACTCGTCGCAAGCCAAGAAACTTTGGAAAAATCAACCTATGTCCGGAAAAATAAAAGCTGCAAATTCGCTCACAAAAACAAATAATGTGCGAAATATTTGCTCAAAAAAAAATAATACACGTCTGGTGTGCAAAGGGCTTTGTACAGTTCCTTAAATTTGGTTGCAAAACTTCTTTTTTAACATTTTAAATCCTTTTAAATTTGAACAACTTTCTCTTTTACCAACCAGTTCCTGGCTTGGGTCTAAAACTCTGATTTTTCTGTCGGCACACACTGTACGGGTAGTGAATTTTTTTCTTACTCTGCGGTTTTGAAGTTATTAGGATCAGGAACAGACGGGTGACTTTGCAGATGCTTTGTCCATGTTTTATACAGTCTGTGAATGTGAGCTGAAATGTTGACTTCAATACAAACCTTTCTGATCCAGTGTTCTTACAGAGCCGAACCAGAGACGCATCTGTTGTATTTTGGCCGTAAGACGCACTTTAATGGTTTAAGTTTGTCATTGAAAAAGGTGGACTTCAGTAACAGCCTACTGCTGTTCTCCTACATTTGAGCCCTGTTTCCACCAAGTGGTTCAGTTCGATTCCTCACGCATTTTGTGGCGTTTCCTTTGACTAAAATTGGGACAGATCCCCAAATTACCAACTTGTACCGTCCCACTTTTTGGTACATTTGTGTTGGGGTACCAGACGTATCAATTGTACCCCAGAAGATGGAGCCAGAAACACTACAGACTGTTGATTGGTAGAAAGAATCATCACTTACCATTGGTAACTTTCTCCTCATGATTGCCCTTTGTAACAAAAAGCCACATGGAAATCACAGAGAAGACGACTTGCTGGATGCCCTGCAAAACCTGAAATCTTATCAAGTGTTTTTGTCATATTTTCAGTAGAAAATGCTTTTTTAGACTTGTTTCAAGTTGTTTAAAGACAAAAATGAAGGTCTGAGTTGCTGTAACAAGTCAAAAAAATCTGCCAATGGAACAAGAGAAAAGTTATTTGTATTAAGACATTATTCTAGTTTAAAGCAAATTTCTCTGGTTCCATTGGCAGATTTTTTTTGTTACCTGTTACGAGCAATTGAGACCTCATTTTTTGTCTTTAAATAACTTGAAAGAAGACATTTCTCAGGACTGATTAGTTTATAATTTTACAAAAATTTCATTTTTTTTGCAGTGTGTCTTCAATCGTTGCTCCATGTTTACTGTATTGTAATTTTCTTCTTCGTTGGATGTATTAGCGGGGTACATTGTGTCGCACTTCTATGCGGTCACACTATTATGTAACTTGGGGGTGGAAGAAAAAATTCAGTCACATAAATATCAGGATTATTTGTTAAAAAAATGTTTTTTCAAATTTAAATTCTTCATTTCAGCCTTTGTTTATATTATGGATTGGAAAAAAGTTACCACTTTTCTCCAGCAGAGGGCGAAATGTATTTTTTCTGACTCAAGTGTTGTGCATTTTATGGGGGAGTATGTCTCCTGATGAAGTCTGAAGACATGATTATAATTCAGCTTTTACGCAGTCTGGTGTTAAAATAACAAACTTAAAATCCCAAAAATTGGAAATATCGAACAGTCGTAATTTAAATCACAAGAAAGACATGGTCGGCTGTGGTGGAAACGGGGCTTTGGTCTCACCCAGATCTCAAAGTTCATGCTGGTACAGACTCCTCGATCAGAGGTGGTGCCTTCGAATGAAGTCTTGCTCACCGTGTTGCGTAACTGTAATCACGCCATCATAATTAATCTTCCCTGTTAGCTTCGAGGTCACAGGTCGAGTCATGTCTGAGGATGATTTGAGAAACGATCGAGCTCGTGAAAACCAGTTCCTGTCATCTATGTTGTAGTAGACAAGCAAAGGTGTTCCCGCTCATTAATCACTCAACATCAAGCCTTTGGTGTTCAAGACTCCACGGTTCAATTCAGGACTTTACGAGCTCCATGTGAAGGGAGCAGATCAGCGACGCCTTTTTCCCTCAGGGAGGCCTCCCAGAAACAGACATCTGCATCTTTACAGTCGACTTTCAGGGAAAAACCAGAATGAAAACAATCTAAGATCATGTTTCTAGGAATTAGCTTTCAGATGAAAGGCAGGAAACTCCAAATGTCGACAGTCGAACTCCAAATGAAACGCAGCCACGCGCTACAACAAGGGCTATCACTGAAACTAGCAAAGCACTCTTTCACCGACCCCGGATCAGACCCCGCCATCTGGATCTAATCAACGGATGTGGGCTCAGCTGGTCCCGGATCAGCCAAAAGCAGCGTCAGCCTGACCCGATGCATGGCTTCACACCTGAAAACACTCCGTCCCTGTCTGAGTTCTTACTGTAGATAACTCCTTTAATTTATCTAACAGCTTCTGTTTGGATCCACGAAGGACGATGATGATGATGATGATGATGATGATGGACTTCGGACTGAAGGGGCTTATGTAGAAACTGATCTTGTGTTCCCCATAGACACACCTCTCTCTGTCTCCCTGCTCTACAGTCGGGACGTCTATGCAAGGTTTTGTCCAGAGTCCACGGTGTTATGATTTGATCCACGTTGTGTTTTTCTGTATCTACGCTAACTCTTCAGGATTATTACTCTGCATTACCAACCTGTGCTAGTTTCATTTAATAAAAGCTCTTTCATGCTTTCCTGTCTCTGATCTTTGTTACGTTGTTCTGAAACAGACTCAGACTAATTAGATTAAAGGTTCCATATTACGCAAAATTCACTTTATTAAGTCTTAAAGTGAAATTTGTGGGTCTTTGTCTTTCCTCCTATGTGATATCTAATGACAAAACCTGTACTTAGTAGAGCTTGTGAATGTAAAATCCTGACCTAAAACAAGCTGTTTGGAATTTCCGGGATTTGCCGACATCAGCGATTCCCTGTTTTGACCAATCAGGAGCAAGTCTGACCTGATTGGTCCACTGGAGCAGATACCCCCGAACCCCCTCCCTACCCACTCCCCTCCCCGCTGCTGGAGAGAAATCTCTCCAGCAGCGGGGAGGAGAATGCCAAAGTTAAAGAGCCATCACTGCTCCGTTTTTGGCTGTAAACAGCCAATGTGTTAATGTGAAAACGCAGTCAAAACGCAGGGAAAAAAATCTGTGTTTACACGGAAACGCTGAGGGACTGAAAACGCTGTAGTAAGCATGTCAGGCCCGCAGGTGGTGCGACAACTGTCTTGTCCAGATGCAGCTTTTGAGAGATCTCCGCTGAAGTAGAGTTGAGCTGATCAGCTGGTGTATTGGGGAGAACTAAGTGCAAAAGTTGAGCAACAGATGCTCATTTTGTTGATAGACAGTCAGCAGATACAGCAGATTGACAACACATTAACAACTGTACTGTTGTCCTGAGGTGGAGTGTGATGTCATCGTTTCCACTGAAAACGCAAGCTTACTGTTTACACGACAATGGTGTCGGCAGCGTTTCAGAAAAATCCCACTTTTGAGGCCATTTTCAAAATTTTGTGTTTTAGGTCGACTGAAACGCCGTTTCCGTGTAAGCGCAAGGCTGAAATGCAACAGAACTTTTGCGTTTCATCCTAAAAACGTTGTTGTGTAAACGGCCCCTAAGAGGCTAGACTTCATTTATGAGGGAAATGTTCCAGCTACACTCAGTAAAACTGTGCATGTGTGTGCTAGTCACTTCACGGCCGACTGCTTTTCCAACTTTGGACAGTCCAACAGAGGGCTAGCCAATAGACTGGTCCTGAATCCAGGCGCATTACCAACCATCCTCCAACAAACCTGGGACCCTGGAAATGTGAGTATTTTAAATGCTGTGTGCTGTGGAGCAGATGGAAGAGCTTTTCCTCAGTGTCCCCCCTGTCTCTGTGTTAGCTTCAGGATGCTAACTTTAGCTGCTGTTAGCCTGTTGTTTTACCCTGTAATGTTACAGTAAATGAGCTTCACTGTTTTCTAAACATTGTGCACTCGGCGCTCGTGGCGCCGCTCTCAGTGACGCTGAAGAGCGGCGCGGTATCAGCGGTGGCTCATTTACATATGAAGGCCACGCCCACTAAATCAGAGCGTTCTGAACAGAGGGGCTATGAGAGCCTGGAAACAATGCTGCTGTGCTTGATTTATCCATATCTTAATGTTGGAAAAGAGTAACTGTTAGAGGCTGTTTTGAATAATGCTTTTTCCACTTCTTCATCCAGCATCTTTTCTCTAAATCCCAGCAAACTTCAGATCTCCTGCATCTGTCAGATCATCTCCTGTCCCAGCTGCTTGTGAACTCATCACGCAGGTTTTATAGACACACATTAAGAGGTGTGTGTGTGTGTGTGTGTGTGTGTGTGTTAAGGTGTGGTTGTTGGTCCCGTCAGTCAGACGGCAGAGAGGACAGGGATGAGTTCAGTGCAACAGCCGGACTCCAGGGTGGTCGGGAGGATGGGGGACCCTGAAAAACTGCAGAGTGCCGCCACGGGGGAGACCACGCAGGAGGTCAGAGAGGTGGGTGAGGAGGGTCTGCTGCAGGGTGGGGGGTGTATGGCGTGTTTTAGAAGGAGTATTTCAGAGGAAGTCGTTAGAATAAAACGGGAAAATGATAAATTTGCAGCTTTTTATGTTTTAATTGGGTGAAAAGAAGAGTCAGCAAAAGTTTTCACTTATCACAATAAAAGGTTTCTGACTTCTTCCTGGTGTCTTGACTGGATGGATGTGTCGCGTCTGCAGCAGTTAAATCATTTGGCCTTTATTGACTTGGATTAATTTGTAACACAGATAAATCCAAAGGTTAATCTCTTATGCTGTAGAAGTGAGAGGTGAAAGGAAATTAAACTGGCTCAGCTGTTTGTTTTGGTGGATTTTGTTCATGAGCTGCAGCAGGATTGGCAGAGTTGTTCAGTTAAAGATCAAACGATCTATCATTATCTATCCTTCATCACATGATGCAACTGCTCTTTACCGGTCCAGGGTGTTTGGAGCCTCCTTCAGATCCAAAGTAAACATATAAACATGGTGGAGGGGGCCGGCCTTCCAGCACCAGCGTTATGAGTGCTTACACTGCAAAAAACACAACTCTTTTCAAGTGATTTTTCTTATTTTCACTAAAAAATGTCTTTTCAGACTTAAAATGAGCTATATGTACCTGTCCAGTCCAGAAAAAAATTCTTGTTTCAAAATATTTTTAGACAAAAATGCCAAATAAATTGGCTAGTTTTTTTTTTTTTTCGTTGTCGTTTTAAATTATGGGATTTCACACCTCAGTTTTGTCTTAACTAACTTGAAACAAAACTTTTCTGGCCTGGTCTGTTGAATGTGGCTCATATCAAGTATAACAAGACAATTTATACAAAAAAATAAGACAAATACACTTGATAAGATTTCAGTTTTTATCAGTGAAAGTTTTGATTGATAGAGACCTTTGTCTCGTTTGTTATAGTTTTGAATAATCCCAGTACTTCACAAGGTTAGCAGGACATTTCTGTCCTCATTTAGCTCTCCTTCTCAAAGCTTTGACATCAACAAATTAGTTGCTGCTGCTTCAATTGCTGCGGGTCTGTGGATTACCTTTCATTATGTTATAGGACAGTTTTTAACATACGTCTGAAACTCTGTTTTTGTAATCCACACTTTAAAATGAGATTATCAGCGCCAACTAATTCATTCATTAACACTAATTCGTAGCTTCCCCATCAGGTTGAACAGGACCAGCTCGATTCACAACATGTCTTAGTCTCTATGACAACACAGTTCCACAGTTTCATTTAGCAGATGCTTTTGTTCAAAGCAACGTACAACACAAGTAAGAATTTAGACACAAGGAAAAACCTAGTTAGTGCAACACCACGCCAGCTAATGAAGTTTAGTGGAGAGAAGAGAGATCTGTGTGTTTCTCTGCTGAAAACGATTTATGTGGTTAATTTTGTAGAGATGGTGGACCCAGGAGCCTAACTGTCAGACAGAAAAAGGACAGAAGAGCAGAAGAAAGATAAACAGGAGAGAGATAGAGCACGAGCTAAAGGCTAAGACACAAGCTAAAGGTTAAAACACAAGCTAAAAGCAGAAGAGCAGGCCAAAGGCTAAAAGATTAGCTCAAGGGCTTAATATCAGTAATTGGCTAAAACACAAGCTAAAGGCTAATACATGTGCTAATGTCCGTTCCAACCCACAGTCAGCAGTTATTCTGCAGTGGTCTGTTCAAACTTGAGAGTCTATCAATAAAATGAAGAGTGAGGTTACGTTAGCTCTGATTGGTAGATGACTGGCAGGACATAACCAGGATTCACTTATGTTACACATTACAGAGCACCAGGCTGTGGGTAGAGCTACATATGGGCGGATACTAAACTGCTGTACAAAGTGACAGTTAGCTTGTTGCCACGTCGGCCTACAAATATGTCGTAGCACCGGGCTAGTAGCGCTACATGAAGCCGGCTACTTATGTACGATACAAACTTTGAATGTTAGCTTGCTGTTACATGTCAAACAACAGTGCTATGTAACTGTACTGATAAATACTTAACCTCGTTGTGTTGTATGTGCTGAAAAGTGACTTGAACAAAGAAAATTTGTTCCACAACAAACACACACCTGGTTAAAAGTCAAATTGTTACAACAGTGTGTGTGAGACTCCAGGCCAGTAGATGGCAAGGGAGTCCAATTAAAACAGATCCTCCTCTTAGCATCTTTAAATAAAGGTTGGGTAAAATAATAGCTTAGAGATGTGTCTGGATTGCAGGACAGGATGTTGCTCCACTATCAGAGCTTCTGCTCACATCTGTGTCTGCTAACCGTTTTTTTTTCTCCTGTTCCTAAAGAGCAGGATAAGATCTTTTGATTATACATGTCTGGTAAGCCAAAACCAACACCAGCACAGAGTACCCTACAAGAGAAGATAAAAAAACCTGGCTCTCTCCTGTTCTTCTCAGGACGCTAAGAAAGCCTCCAGGAAGGTGATCCACCTCAGCTCAGCGGACCCCCACCGAGCAGGGATGGCCCCGCTCTCCTTTGTCCGTCAGGTAGGTGAGGTGTTGTGATGTCATGGCGTCAGTCAGACCTGTCCTGAGACTGTAGCTCAGTGTTTGTCCCCTCAGGTCCTGGCTGTGTGTCTGTACCCCGCACTCCTTGATGAGAGTGGTCTTCCTCTGGATGTCCGGCAGAGAGCGGAGACGCTGCTGGGGGCCTGTGGAGGAGGGAGCGTGGGTCAGAATCACTCACATCTGTAAAGACATGATCACATGTAGCTCAACTCATGTTCACCTGTGTGCGCTTTGTGACGACAGGCTCCTACTCCACGTGCAGCTGGGGGCTACCTCAGGTCCTCCGAAGTGTTTCTGAGTTCATCACCAGGAGAGACGGTGGAGTGGAGTCTCACCCAGAGGACATCGTCTTCTCCACGGGCTCTCAGAAGACTCTGTGGGTACGAGGACAGGGTGTAGCGTTTGGATTTGATCAGATTGTTGTCTGCTTGCTGTGAGGTGTGTTCTGATTCGTGCTCAGCTGGTTTTTCACCTGATGGCCGGAGCTGTGGAGACGACTCAGACTGGCGTGCTGACCCCGGTGCCCTTCCCTCACACTCTCCCCGCTCTGATGGAGGCGTACGAGGTGGAGCTGGTGCCGTATCAGCTGATGGAGGATAGAGGCTGGGCTGTAGATGTGGACGAGATGCAGAGAGCTCTGAAGGCTGCCAGGGGGCACTGTGAGCCCAGAGCTGTTTACGTCAGCAACCCTGGAAACCCTACAGGTAGAGTCCTCAGTGATCACTACAGGAGAGGATTAGGGCCAGTGGAAGAATAACAAAACAAAAGAAAGACTTATTTATTATTCATTTATCTATTTATTTTACTATTTTTTCTAAGATTTAAATTAGAAAAATGGTACTAGAAAAAAAATTACTCTGAGAATTCTGACTCTAATCTCAGAATTCTGAGACTAAAGTGAGGATTCTGAGATTACTATTGTGTTCTAAATTAAATCTCATAACTCTGACTTTTTTTCTCAGAATTCATTCTGAGAAAATAGTAAGAATTCTCACTTTTATCTCAAAATTCTGACTTTTTACTCAGAATTTTTAGATTAAAGTGAGAAAAATAATAATAGAAAAATGTATTCTGAGAATTCTGACTTTAATCTTTTAAGAGGCTAAAGTGAGAATTCTTAGATTAACACCAGAATTCTGAATTCTGAGAAAAAATAAATCAGAATTCTGACTTTTTCATGAAATAAGTTATGAGATTAAGACAGCATTATAATGCTTATCTCAGAATTCTGCCTTTTTACTCAGAATTCTGAAATGCTTTTTTATTTTAAAGAAAAATCACAAATTTGCAATAAACAATTTAAATAAATTTGCAAAATTTAAAATGTCCAAAATTTGCAAAATTTAAAATGTCCAAAATTTGCCCAAAAAACATGGAATTTAGTAATTTGCAAAAATTTACAAAAATCTCCCCAAAATATGAAAAATAAAAATAAAAAATGCAAAATCTTAAAAAAGAAATAGGAGTTTTATTTTTTTCAAATTTGGAAACATGTCAGAAAATTGAAATTAAAAAGATATAAAATTAGCAAAATCAGAATTCTGAGATTAAATTAAGAGTTTAGACTTTGATCTCAGAATTCTGAGAAAAAGAGTCAAAATTGTCCTTAAATTGAAAAATTCTTTCCTTTTTTCTTTGAAAAAATACCAATGGAAAAAAAATTGATTTTGCATAACTCTTGCAATAAAGGGATTTTTTTTATTTTTTAAGATTTTTTGATTTTTTGATTTTTTTTTTTTTTTTTTTGCAATTTTTTCCTCTTTTTCCTTTCAGATTTCTGACATATTTCCAAATTTAGGGATTTTTTTTTCTTTTAAGATTTGCATTTTTTTATTTATGCAAATTTCATTTTTGGGGGGAGATTTTTGTAAATTTTTGCAAATTATTAAAAGTCATTTTTTTCATGCAAATCTTTGATAGTTAAACAATTTTTTTAAAAAAATGTTTCAAAATTTTGAACCAACATGTCTTTTTTTTAATTGAAGAAATCTTGGCAAATTATAGAGATTTTAAATTTTGCAAACTTATTCAATTTTTTATTACAAATTTATGATTTTCCTTAAAAATATGCAACTTATTAAAACATAAAAAAGTAAGACATCACATGTACAATTTCATAAACACAAAAAATTCTTGTTTATAAAAAAATTTAACATCATAAAAATCTAGTGAATAATTATCTACACTTTCTTTGTCTTTATTGTGAAGATAAAGTAGATTTTGTGGCTCTGGAAAGACTTAAATCCTGTTGAGCTGAGGCTAAATGGCTCCTATGGAAGAAAAGGTTGCAGACCCCTGGCCTACGGTAATCTCTATGAGCCAGTCTTATTTTCCTCACAGGTCATGTTCAGGACAGGAAAACAATGGAAGCGGTGATTCGGTTTGCTGCAGCTGAGGGCCTCGTCCTGTTGGCTGAAGAGGTGAAATCAAGCAGCAAAGTGGCTCTAAAGTGACTCTTCACCCTCTGTGTTATTTTCATACCTGCTCTCTTCTTCCTCACGTCCTCATGCGACCTCCAGGTGAACCAGGACAGCGTGTTTGGGCAGGACAGAGAGTTTCTCTCCTATAAGAGGGTCCTGTTTGAGATGGGGAAACCCTTCTCTGAGACGGTGGAGCTGGTCTCCTTCCACTCCATCTCCAGCGCCTGCATGGGAGAGTAAGCACCGACCGTACCTGTCGTTTTTACCTGTTGTTAGTGTGACCACTGATTTTAAACTGTGCTGACGCTGTGTTCAGGTGTGGTCTGAGGGGGGGATATATGGAGGTTATAAACCTGGAGCCCCAGGTGAAGATGTATCTCAGGAACATGCAGGCCTCCAGGAGCCCTCCTGTGTTACCTCAGCTGGCTCTGGAGCTCATGGTCAATCCTCCCTCACCTGGAGATCCGTCCTATCAGACGTATGCACAGGTAGGGGTGAAACACAATCATTACCTGAAGAAGTAAAATGCTCAGCTATAGGGTCTGTTAGTTCATCAGCAGGATACTTAGAGCGTTAATGTATGATTCATGGTAGATTTATATTAGGTTTTCTTGGCTCCCCTAGTAAATTGATAAAAAAATAATGGGTCATTTTTTTAATCTAATCCTGGTGTATTTTTGATAGAATTCCTGATCAAGATCACAAACTTCTTTAATATGAAGAAAATCTCCACCAGAATATCAACAATAGTTATAAACAGATATTTGAGATTTCTTTTTTTCTATTTCATTCAAACCTTACTCTACATTTTTTAACTTAAAAAAAACACGACTATGAACTTTTTATCTGTGTTTTTTAAGTTGCTAACAGCTGCTTCATAGTTTTTGGGGCCAATAGTTGCTGTAATTATCTTACATAGAGATGATTGATTTTCTATAGATATTCATAAATTCACCTCATCAGTCATTTTCTTCATCCGAGGTGTTCCTCATGGATCATTTCTAGGTCCATTACTGTTCTCTGTTTGCATACTTCAGTAACCACGATATGGAAAAACACTGTTTATTCAGGCTGACAATCAATCATCAATCAATCAGACTTTATTTATAAAACACTTTTCATACACAGGAGTGTTAACACAAAGTGCTTGACACAAAGAAAACAAGACAGAAAATAAAAATAAATAAATAAAATAAAAACACTATTATTATTATTATTATTATTATTATTATTATTATTATTATTATTATTATTATTATTATTAATAATAATAATAATAATAATAATAATAATAATAATAAAAATGAGGAAAAAAATAAGTGACCCGACAACCCTCCACCCCCAACACACCATCCCATAGCCCCTAGTGTACAAGGAGAAGGCAACAGATTTAAAATGTGAGCAGATGAACTGAGGAACTGTGGAAACGTTATTTGGAAACCTTAATGAGGAAAAACTGAAGGTAAAGTAAAATGTTAAACCCAAGATAAGAAAATCTAGATTAAAAGAAATTAAAAAGATAACAAAATACTAAAAGATCAAAGCAGCAAAAAAGAAAATGATGTTAAACTAAAATTTTAAAGTACAGAAATAATAAGCTGATAGTAGCAGTGAAGTGAATGAGAAGATAAATGATTAACTTAAAACAGATAAAAAATATATATAATATATATTTAAGGCAAGACAAGTTTATTTATATAGCACATTTCATCAAGGCAATTCAAAGTGCTGTACAGACAGAAAATATTACAAGAAAACAATTAAAATTCAATTAAAAAACAGATCAAAAACCATACACTACAATTATAAGACAAAATAAATATAAAAGAAAAAAATTCAAACAGGTTTTAAAACTGATTTTAAGGTTGAAAAATTGTGTGATTTTTTTTTATAAAAAAGGAAAGTAATTAAAATGCTCTAATAAAAGGCAGCTGTAAAAAGGTGAGTCTTCAACCTGGATTTGAAGGAGCAGAGCGTTTTAGAAGACCTGATGTTTTCTGGTAGTTTGTTCCAGATATTTGGAGCATAGAAGCTGAATGCTGCCTCTCCATGTTTGGTTCTGACTCTGGGGACTGAAAGCAGACCTGATCCAGAGGACCTGAGTGGTCTTGATGGAATGAAAAGACCATTGACGTATTTTGGCCCTAATCAATATTAAAAGATATATATAAGAAAGATCAATATTATATGCTTTTAAACAGTACAGAACGTATGAAGATAAATAGATAAATAAGTAAAACTCAGTTAAAAGCTTAACCAAAAAGGTCGGACATCTCAGAAGTACTTCAAACGTAACAAAAGCAAAGCTGAGGTTATCTTTTTCCATTGATCCGTTCAGATTAAGAATCACTGGTGTACATTTTTCTTCACCTCAAAGGAGATTCTTCACATAAAGACAACACTTTCCCAGAATGCTCAGCGTGCCTGTGAGTTCCTGAATGATCTTCCAGGGGTGACATGTCAGCCGGTGATGGCGGGAGTTTTCCTTTACCCCCGTCTGAGTTTACCGTCTCAGATGATCGAGGAGGCCGAGGTCAGAAAACGAAGCACCTGAAGCTCCCAGAGTTTACAGTTTCTCTGTCCAGCATGTCTCAGGATCTCATTTCACTTTCAGATGTTGGGAGTGAAAGCAGACGTCTTTTACTGTCAGAGGTTTCTGGAGGAGGAAGGTGTGTGTCTGGGAGCGGGCAGCGAGAACGGACTGGATCCTCCAAACATTCACATCAGGTGAGAAAAACTGGTTCATGATCTCCTCTACTTCTCCTCCTTTACCAACCAGTGAGAGTAGGCAGTGGATGTTTCCCACGGTTAACAGATTTATGACATCTGAGGTAAGTTGTTTGCACAGGCAGCGAGGTGACATCAGGTGATAGCATGTTTCAGAGCTGCAAGAAATGTTTGAATAATGATAAATAATGAGTCCTACCTGGAGGCAGAGCTATAAAACCAGTTCCACCTTAACGATGATATACACTTTAAGGTGTGTCTGTACGTGCCGTCATAATAACACGGTGTCTCCGTCCCACAGGCTGTGTGTTTTGGCTCCTCATGACACTCTAGAGGAGGTCTTGGCACGCCTTCGCTCTTTCCACCTGCGCCTGCTGAGCAGATTTCCCTGACAGAAATGTCAAGGACACAGACGGGTGAAAACAATACCAAAGAGTGCTTTTTGCACCGTCTGTGGATCTCTGAGGACTTATTTACTCATTTTTAAAGTAAGAAGAGTGGAGGAAAGATGTCAGTGAGATATGAGCTCCAGATGCAGTCAGAGAATTGATTAAGGAAATGGTGTTGAAGGAATTTTGCTTGGCTGATGTTTTTTTAATTTACATTTTTGAATCTAGCGTACTCCCATTTGGCAGCCACAACAGAGCAGCGCTTGTTGCATCAGCTCTCTCTTCCTTGTTCGTTTCTTGCAATTTTTTTGCCTTTTTAGTCATTTTTGCATTCGGAGTGGATCATTACTTTATACGGCTGGACACCAAACTGGTTTTGTCTTCAGTGATCGTTTTACTATTTTTGCTCCTGTGTTTGTCTGGAGATCCTACATGTAATCATGGCTGCATTGTTTACATGTGAAATCAGCTCTTAGCAGCCTGTAGCATGTCAATGCTAACTGGTGCTAGGCTTGATGTTTCCCCACAAGGTGAGGAGAAGGAGGTGAGGACGACGTGCTGGTTCTCAGGTGTGAGAAGTGACGACATGGACCTGGGAACGTAAGATCTATCTCCAATAAGATGGACGAGCTAGCCGTGCTAACCCAGCAGCAGAGGGAATACCAGAGGGCAGAGTAGCATCATGCTATTCACAGACATGGCTAACAGAGCTAACACCAGACACCAACACCACATTGGAAGAGCTTCACCTGCTGTGAGCAGACAGGATCCAGGAGACAGAGACTAAACAGGCTGCTGAAGAAGCTCAGTCCTGGACCCTGTGGAGGTGGAGGCTGGCTGACTGGACAATGATGAACAAGCTGTCAGCATCTATTTTCTTATGAACCTCTTTGCACTTTCTATACACTTTCTTACTTTTGTTTTGTTTTCTTAATTGCTGCTGTGACTCCTACTGAATTCCCCTTTGGAGATAAATAAAGTATTTTCTATTCTATTTTATTATGTTTAAAAACCACTGGTCTAACCAACAGCAGAGGATCAGTGTGAGAACAACACATATTTAGGTTGAAAATCTCGAGTATTTTGGTTTCCTCGTTGTTTTTATTTTGCACTTTGGACCATAGATGTCAGCCAATCAGCTGCAGGCACTCTGAGGTTGGGCAGCTTGGATCCTTCCTGCCTTTTCTTTACTCAGTGACTGATGCTAAATGTAAAATGTTGTACCGAACCAAAGCTTTCCAGGGGGAATAAGGGGAATAAGAAAAAAATAATTATTAAATTAAATAAATAAATCCTGCAGTTTAGGTACCCCCCCCCCCCCCCCCCCCAAAAAAAAAATAAAATAAAATAAAAAATAAATAAATAAAATTAATAATTAAATTAAATTAAATTAAATTAAATTAAATTAAATTAAATTAAATTAAATTAAATTAAATTAAATAAATGAATTAATTAAAAAAATGAAAAAAATTACAAAAAAAAATGTGTAGTTAGTCAGTTATGCCTCTGGTAGGAAAGAAAGATAAATAGTTGTGTGTTGTTTATTTTATTTTTTGTAATTCATTTCTTTCTATGTTTTAAGAAGTATAAAAGTTTTAATGTTAGAGCTGTTTTCTGTGTATTTCATTGGATATTTCTTTCCTCCTCACCCCACCCAATGTTTACCACCTTGGGGGTGGGGCGGGCAGCATTTAAAGAGACACACACCAGGTGCTGGTTTCCTCAAGGTCCAAACCTCCTCTGATAACTGATCCATGTGATTATGTGACCGAAGGTACAGACTTTTTATTCAGCCTTCATCACAAGGAAGTGTGTTGAAGTGCTAAAAAAATGGGTAAACATGTCCCCTTTAATAGAGCCCTGCCTTCAAAAGAGTATTTTTTCTTGTTCAGTTCTACGGAAGAGGATTAGGGCCACTGACCGAAAAAAAAGACACATCCCAAAAAATTTTTTATACTATTTTTTCTGGGAGAGGAAGTCAGAATTATGAGAAAAAAAGACAGAAAAAAACATTAAAAAATAAAAAAAACATGAATAGACATAATGAAAAACAAAGAATATGTGAATGTGGTAGTAACAGGGAGCTGTTTGGTGACCTGGTTAGTCCAGAGTCCTCTGCAGGTCGTGTGAGGACAGAGTGGAGCAGATGCAGAAGGGGAGGTAGATTCTCAGGCCACAGACTGGACTGTGTTTGTGTCTGAGAGTATAAAAACCCATTGGACACACTCAGACTGTCTGCTCTGATCAATCAGGATGAAAGTGGCTCTTGTTCTGCTGTTTGTTGCCTACGGTGAGTCTCAGGCGAACAAAGGAGGTCACTGTGAGTTATTCTGTGCTTTCTATTTAACTGAGATCTATGTGAGGCCAAGGAGCCGATGTGAAGGGGGAAATCTGGTTTCTTAAAAACATTTGATCTGAGCTTAATTTATCAGATCAACAGCTGAATTTGTAAGATCTTGGACGTACTAACTCTGGTTGTTTGTGTCTCAGCTCACGGGTGTGGTACCCCCACCTACGAGCCGTCTGTGGGTCGAGTTGTGAACGGAGAAGATGCTCGAGCTTACAGCTGGCCCTGGCAGGTGAGTCCACAGGATCAGAAAACATTAAATCCAGACGGAGCAGCAGTAACCTCTCCACCGTCTGTCTCAGATCTCTCTGCAGTACCTGAGCGGCTCCACCTACCGTCACACCTGTGGAGGAACTCTGCTCGCCCCCAACTGGGTCTTGACAGCCGGACACTGCATTGGGTTTGTCCTCTCTTTTCCCTCTATGTGTTTTTTTTAACAAAGCTGTCGTGTAAACTGTGTGTTTTTGTGTCAGACCCCGTACCTACCGCGTGGTTCTGGGGGAGTACGACCTCACCAGAGAGGAGGGCAACGAGCAGATTAGGAGCGTGGAGAGGATCATTGTTCACCCGCGCTGGGATGATAACTGCCTGTCCTGTGGGTGAGGAAAGAAAACTCCTGAAACTAACTTTAAAAAATCAGAGCTTTGGGTTTTTAGTTTGTATCAGCTGTTATGCAGACGACACTCAAATGTTACCTCAGTCACAAACCTTCAGCAGACAGTTCAGTGGTCCAGAAAGTCTCCCAAAACCTTTTGCAGCATCCAGCTGCAGACCAGACTCTCTTGAAGGCTCCGCTCCTCCACCATCAGAAGGAAGTGACGTCAGGATATGAAATAAAAATATCAAAGTAAAAGCTGCCTTCAAAGTTACGTTGAGTAGACACCTCCAGTTTTTCTGCGTTTTGTTTACCTTGGCTTACCTGCTTCCTTGGTTAATCTGCTTCCTTGGTTTGTAAAGCTGGACACACTGCAAACAACAACAACACTAAAGGAACTAAGTCTCGCGGAAATGGGTAAATGATGATGACAGTTTCCAAAAAAAACTCTGATTCAGGATTTTCTGCTTTAAGTTTAAAAAAAAAGAACAGAAGAAATATAAATTACTCTCTCACACCAGATTACTGTTCAACACATTCAACATGTCATACATCTCCTAATATACCAAAAGCAATATGAAAAAGAAGCACTAGCTTGATGCTGGCGTATATGAGAAATTGCATTTATATGCCAGCAGTTAGCATGCATTGATATAACTTGAGTTTTAAACCAGAATTTCAGCTTTTATCACAGAAAGAAATCACAGTTAGTCTTTATAAATGCAAAATGTCCCAATACTAACAGACTATTTTCTCCAACAGGAAAAAATAGAACTAACATGCTGGCTATGGCTCAAATTTTTGTTGTCACCATTTCAAGACACTAGATGGCCTACTTCAGTCAATAACTAACAAAATGATAAAATGCACATCAGCTGACGTGCATTTTTTTTCTCTCATTTTAATTCTATCATTGAAGGAGCTATGTCTCTCATTGAAAAATCTTTGTTAGCTCAATAAAATGCCATTTTTTTCTTTTTCTTTTTTTTCTTTTTTTTTTTGTTTCATTTCACATCCTTACGTCACATATTGGGTCTCAGAGTGGAGCCTTCAAGAGAGTTGGCTGAGAGTGAAGGTCTGCAGCTGGACCCCTCAATGTTAGGTGTGATAGTCTACACTCAGTGACCCTTAAAGAAGGGAAAGTTGATTAGTTTGAGTGTATACTGCCTTATAGGTGTGTTTTTTTTATTTCATATTTACTTCTTTAATATGTCAGCAACTTTATTTAAAGAAATTTTTTAATATTTTCTGCAACCCTCTAAGGTTAAAGACATTTTAATTGCCCAAGCTCTCTAAAGAAAAAAGAAAAACTCATCTTATTTTCATGTTTCATGATTGTGCTTCAATTTAAAATGAGATTTTGGAGTGTTTTAATTTTTTTGTTATATTCCTTAATTGTGTTGTTCTTTTCCAGATAAAGAAAACAAGCATAGGAAAAAAGTACTGCTCAAAAATAATGAAAAATAGGTAATCTATAAATCCTCATGTCACAATGGTAAAAAAAAATAAAAATAAAAAAAATACAAGCCTTCAATGTAATATACACAATCCATTTTTCTTTGTTTTGCAAAAAAAAAAGTTTTCCCCAAGTTTCACAAAGGGGGAGGACAAAAAGTTTCTTTTCTGGCAGAAAAGAAAACTAGTGAAAAGTGGGTAGGGATGTTACCAAGATAGACTGTGGAAAAAGAGCCGTCAATCCCAGCATCAAAAATGTCTTGAAATGTCTGAGTGTTTACATTTTTTGTGTGTGATTGTCTTGTGTTACAGAAATGACATCGCACTGATCAAACTGGCCTCACCTGCTGTTCTGAACGATAAGGTGCAGCCGTCCTGTGTCCCAGAGAGCGGAGAGATCACTCCTCACAACGAGCCCTGCTACATCAGCGGCTGGGGGAGACTCTACAGTAAGTCTGAGTGGAGAAAACACGCTGTTTAGTCCTAAAACAACAGGTGGAAAAACAGCCATGCAGAGTGGAAATGTGTGACTTTTTCTTATAAATATGTTTATAAAGGAGGTACAGTCTGACTTGTTTAGAGCCGGTATGGTACATCAAGTCAAATTATAGTGTTGTGAAAAGACTTCCATAAAGTAAAACATTCTGAAACACAAAAATGGGGAAAGACCAAGAGATGGAGGGGCACAGGACTGCACAAAGTTTGTAAAACCTGCAGGATAAGATCAGGTCCTGGCTCTGGCTACAAAGTAGAAGTACGAAGAACACAAGAACCGCACATGAGCATTTATCGTCAGCAAGAAACATACTAAAATATTTATTTGTTTAAACCCTATGTGGATTCAAATCAGTGGCGATTGCTTTAAGACTGCAAGGGAAGCTCAGCTTCCCCTAAATGTCCCCATAAAAAGTGGTGATATGTTCTGCTGTATGAACATTTCATTGACAAAATCTGCGCTAGAATTCCTTCATCTTTTGTTCAGAATCAGCTCCTATCACAGGTAACTGGCTCCACCTCCTTCTCATTCATCCCCGCAGCGTCTCAGCGCTTTAACACAGTCGGACGCTGAGTGTCTTCTGACTTCAGCGGGGAAGCGTAGAGTGGGTTGTTCCACTGTGGAAACTGGACGGTCATTGGATAAACTCTGGGCTTTGTCCCGCCCATCGGACGCTCAGCGTCTCTGGGGGTCTATGAGGCAGTGGGCTGGCCTGGACGCTGGGCTTCTGCATGATGATTGGATGATCTGTCTGAGGCTGAATCCCTTTTTGATTGACAGTGAAATGAGCCAGTCAGCGATCTTGAAGTATAACCCTTCACCAGAGCATCTTCTGAGTTTTACAGTCAGTTGTTCTGGACTGATCCGGTGGCTTCATCGATCCCCAGCGAGTTTACTTTTCTTAAAAACAACGAGCGTTGTGTTTAAAGATTCTCTCTCTTTTCACCAATAAGCAGCTACAGCTACAGCTGTGGAGCTTCTCCCCCTGTCACTCACACTTACAGCCTGTCGTAGTCTCATGTAGCAGCTCCAGCTGCTAACAAGCTGACACGGAGGGTAGAATTTACGTTTAAATAAATAAACAAATTTTTGATGTAGGCCGGAAAAAAATGAGCTTCCCCTCCTTGACTGACCAGCAGCCGCCACTGATTCAAATGTTGTTGGAATAACAGGAAACAACTGGTTGATATGTGTGACATGCAGAAACCTGACAGACCAGAGTAAAAGTGATTAAAACCTGAAAAATACTGAAAACAGACAAACATTTTGGCTCAACCGTTCATAATAAAACAGAATCAGGTCACACCTTTTAGTCCCTGCTCCCTTAAGAGTCATCTTTGTTGTTTAGAACAAAGACTTAAAACCTGTGGCGACTTAAGTCTGGAGTTTAATTTTCTAGATCTGCATCAGGACTTTCAGAGAGATCCAAAACGTGAGAGAGGATTGAAAAGACTGATTAAATTTGTACTCTTCTGTCCTCCTCGCAGGCGGAGGTCCCATCGCTTCCAAGCTCCAGCAGGCTCTCCTCCCCGTGGTCGGCCACAGCGCCTGCACCATGGGCGACTGGTGGGGGAGCTACGTGAAACCCACCATGATCTGTGCTGGTGGAGACATCAGATCAGGCTGTCATGTATGAACTCACTCATCACCTGATCATCACTACATGGTCACATCTGTCCCTGCATCAGTCTGTAGCTCTCATTCTGCACCTGTCTGTCTGCAGGGGGACTCAGGAGGTCCTCTGAACTGCAGGGGGAGGGACGGCAGGTGGTACGTTCAGGGGGTGACCAGCTTCGTCTCCTCGCTGGGGTGCAACACCCTGAAGAAGCCCACGGTGTTCACTCGCACCTCCTCCTTCACTCAGTGGATCAGCGACGTGAGTAACAGACAGACAGGAAACACTTCAGAGAGAAAAATATCAAAATAAGAGATCTTTTTTCCAGGATCATTAAAAAAAAAAAAAAAAGCACTATTAAAAGGTCAAATAAACCCTTATAAAAAAGAACTGATAAAACATTTCTGAGCAGTGGATATGTGAAAGTTTGGGGAAACTTTGACCCAAAAACGAACATTTTTGAAGCGAGAGTTTTTTCCCCTCATAATACTTTCGAACACAGTATCTCACGTACGTCTCATTGATGTTTTAACTGCTTTCCTTTCAGACTATGCTGCAGTACTGAGGACATCTGTAATGCCAAATAAACCCACTGAATCAGCCACATACTGTTTCCTTTGTCTGTCACTTTGGCTTTTATTTTGAAGGAATTCAAACACAAATTGTGCCGTGTGTGTGGGGAAATGGAAAGTTTCTGTCCTGGTTGCAAATAGAGGAAAGTTTTATTCTATTTTTATCATCTGTTTTATTTCACTTTTGATTCCCCAGGTGAGATTAAAGACTGATCATCAAAGCTACAGATGGAGAAATAAAGTTCACAAGCACCAAAACTTTGCACTAAAAGGGAAACCAGGTCAGCTAAAATCAGTGACCCTAGTATCCGCCCTTTATTTATTTTTTTATCTATTCATTTATTTGCTAGTGCTTAGTTGGTTGTAATCTAGTTCTTTCTAAGAACCGGGTTTTTTTTTAACAGTCTTTGGTTGTGACATTATTTTTCCTGACTGTCTGCTACAAGGTGCGTGTTCGTCTGTGTGTCTGTGAACACATCGGGGCAGAACTCTGCTGTGTGTGATAGAGAGAAGAGGAGAAATGTGAACGTGTGAACATGAAGTAGAAATGACATCCTGTCATGTAAACAAGGTAAATAACCCGAGGCTGCAGGCACATGCAGATGTAGGGACGGAGGGTGCTTGAGCACCTGGTCCTTTGCCCCTTGATGCCCAAAGTGCCCTTTTGTCAAATTGATGTTTTTTTGTGAGTTTGCGTGAGAAAATCTGGCTGTGTTGCCCAAAAATGATCTAATATTAAATTAAATTAAAATAATTTAGATTTAGCTTGTTCGGTCACATAATCCACGACCTGCCTGACCTGAGGTGCCCTGAGCTATGTTGTTTTGGCTTTGATTCAGCCGCGCCGCTGTCTGCAGTCACTTCTCAGTCCCCAGCACTGTCCCACCCACACTACTATCTGATTGGTTGAAAGCAGAGCCATGGCTCTGAACAGCCAATCAGCAGTGAACAGCCAATCAGCAGTGAAAGCTGTGCGCGTGCAGTGATCTCTCTCTTTGACACACACAGCACTGATGAAAAAAAGCTTTTTTTCCTAAGTAGAGAAACACTGGAGAGCACATACATGATTTGAAGGTAAGTTAAGGCAGCAGACTCTCCCGAAATTGTAATAAACATCACAGCCCTCTACAACTGTGAGCCCATTGATGTTATGTAAACATAAGCGGCAGCCCTGCTCACTGGCAGTTCCTCCGGACGTGTCCGTTGATCACTTGATTGCTGATAATACTGATATGGAAATAGTCACAGTAGAAGTATGTGTGTGTGTGTGTGTGTGTGTGTGTGTGTGTGTGTGTGTGTGTGTGTGTGTGTGTGTGTGTGTGTGTGTGTGTGTGATTTATTTAGACTCAACACACAAAAACACAGTAAACAGATAGAAAACTATATACACAGCCAAAGGAAAGTGATTCTTAACCAGCTAGCTTCGGTTAGCGCAAGTCCGCTAGCTTAATGCTAATGTCAATAGAAAATACCATTGACGGGCTAACGCAATTAGCATCGTGACTATCTCACTGAGCTTATTTTCACTTCCACAGACACAAAAATCACTCCTCTTATCAATACCCACAGGGATACGTTTTTCTGCCTCTTAAAAAATGTTAAGAGATGTTTGAAACTGCAAACATTCAGGAGCTGCTTGTTGATGTATCTCTGAACAGTTTCTCCCTGACTTCACTGTCGACGCCCTAGTTAAGGGGTCTGCAACCTTTATTTTCACCAGAGCCATTTTACCTCAGCTCACCTGGATCAAAGTCATTCGGGAGCCACAAAATCCACTTAATCTTCACATTAAAGACAAAAAAAACTGTATAAAATGCTATACATAGGTAAAATCTAGTGAATAATTATCTCAACGAGAAGGTCTTTGTGTTAATAAAATTGCATGTGTGATGTCTTAGTTTTTTGTTTTTTTTTTTTTCAAATTTAATCAGTTTTGCAAATATTTAGAAAAATTGAAAAAAATCTAAAATGAATTTTGTATATCTGCATTTTTAAGACATTTCAATAAGTAGCAAAAGTTTTTCAAAAAATTTGAAATTTTAAAAATTGTAAAATAAAAAAAATTGTGCAAAAAATACATAAATTCTGAACCTTCAACAAAATTGCAGAATTTCGTAGATTTGCAAAATTAAAATATAAAAAATTGCAGTTTTAAATATGTGCTTATTTTAAAAACAGTACAAATTTAAAAAAATATTTGAAATTAAATAATTTGCAAAAATGACTAGAAATTAAAAACAGCATTTGTAAAAATTTTAAAAACTTTCAAAATCTTCAAAAAGTCTTATTTTTTTTTCTCAAATTTGAAAAACTATCAAAAAACTTTCATTCAAAATTTCCAAAAAGTTAAATAAAAATGCAAAAATTCCAAAAAATTGAAATTCATTGCAAAATGTGAAAATGGTAAATCATGATTTCATTTAATGTCAGTGTCTCCAATCATCAATACCCTCCGTATGAAAAATAAAAATTCTTTATTTCAGCAATATTTTTTTTAAAGCTACAAGGAGGCACTGCAAAGGAGTCAAAGAGCCCAATGAGGCTCTAGAGCCGTACGTTGTAGACCCCTGCCCTAGATGGTCAAAACATTTAAAATCAATCATGTAAAACCAAACAGAAAATTATTTCAACTGCATTACATGCCTTTTAAAGGCAGCACAAACTCAATTCTATCCAGTTTTATTGCAGTTTTATTTATTTTTTAAGTTTTCATTTAACTTTATAAAGTATGCTGCTGAGCCTGGGGACTGTTTAATAAACATATGCTTGAAGGCTTTAAAGGAGTTCAGTGTTGGAGTTTGTATTGTTCAAAATCTTTATGCCAATATTTTCACTTTGACAGACAGACAGACACACACACCTCCTCTATTCTCTGTCTCCAAATACAAAAGTTTCTCTCTATTTTCAAAACAGTTATTTGGTGTGAAATAAAAAAAATAAAGCTGTGAAATTAAAACAAAGAGGTGTAATAACTGCTTCATTTTTGTCCTCCAGTTTGATTAAAATGGAAAGAAAAGTCCCTATCAACAGTTTGACAGGTCAGTCGCAGGAAGCCATTTTCAGTGCTGTTTATCTTTGCATCTTGTCATGATCACATAACACTTGTTTAATCAGCTTCTATTTCTTCCATGCTCTTTTTTAGTTTCTACATTCAGATGAATACAACCTACTTTCAACAGAATCAGCACCAGCACCCTCCTCACCAAGCCCTCAACAGAAGCTGCTCAGCGTCCTCAGCCATCAGGTGAAACATACACTACTTTTGCTTTCATCTGAGAAATCTATGAGGTGTTGGACAATGATATGGTACGTTGTGATTCTGTTACATTCTTTATGAATATGAGCTGCTACAATTCAGCCGGTTATATTCCAAGGTATGTACTTTCTTTGAACTTGGTGCTCCATGTGCCTCCTTTTTAACTTTGAGCATCTGCCTCTCCTAAAGTCTTTGCACGTCCCTGCTGAGGCTATTTAGTCTGTTAAATAAAAAAAACAACATAACAGACAACTTGCTTTTTTCACTGTTGATCACTGGTTACTGTAATCCCCGTGCTTTGCTCTGGCCCAGCAAAGAGTTGGAGCTTGCCAAGCACCAGTTTGGACTACAAGTATATGAAACAAAAAATATTGAAACAAAATCACCTTAAAGTTTTACTCTGACGCAGTATTCATGGCTCCTTCACATTATCAGCAGCACTTTTAAAGATAATCAACTTTCCAGTCTTGCTGTGTTTTCCTTTGGTGACCACCAGGGGTCAGTGTTTGCTCTTATACCTAATGAGCTCTTTATGAGAGAAGAGGAGGAGGAGGAGGAGGAGGAGGAGGTAGCATCCTTACTGACCTATATATCATGAGCACACTGGGTAAAAAAGGATCTATAATTTATGATTTTAATCAACCGGAGCTGCACAGGATCGTGTTTTCTTTTATGAATAAGAGAAAGAGCGAGAAAAAGAAACTCATCCTGCAGGTCTGACACCAACAGGGTGAAACATGAAAGGCTGAATTGTTCATGTGAACACAAAGATGCTGAAACCCATGAAGAGAAAAGCAGGGAGTGATTTACAACCCCAGATTGAGAAATAATGGAGAGTCGCAGCAGTGGGAGCTGGCTTTGTGCGCCTGTGGGGGGGCTCCTGCAGCCTTCAGCCGCCTGGACTTCAGCCCGCTGAGTGAATAAGTGAGCTTCAGATCACAGGCCATCGGCTGGCTGCTCATTACTGAACGCTGCATTAAATCCTCGCCTGTAAATAATGTGATAACTGCTGCGCAGGGCTCAGCGTCACCCACAGGAGCTGCAGGCCGCCATCTTTCTCCTTTTTCCCTCCTTCAGCAATGACTGGAGCTCAGTCTGCTCATGCTATGTAATTATTCCAGCCCAGTTGCTCCAGGGAAAGGGAGAGGGCTCATTCCTCAAAAGCAGAAGCCCCTGATCCACTCCCACTCCTCTCTCCTCCCCCCTCCTGCACGGCTCAGCTCAGGGTGCTCGGCTGCAGGAGGGAGACCACAGCATCCTCTAAAAGGCTTCAGAGAAACGCAGAATCAGCAGCTTCACAGGAGAGGAAATAACACTCGTCATGTCTGCACAGACACATGGGGGGAGGACAAAAACCTGAGAGAGCAGCTCAGTAAGAAAGGATTAAAGGCTCCTTAACGTCCCTGCATCAGAAGCACGAATACAAAACCTCATATCAGAGGATGTTTCCAGGTTTGTGATTGATCAATCTCTGGGAAACTTTGTTAGAAATAGGGGTGTATGATATGACGATCTTAGACTCATATGTTTGCATGCCCATGCACAGCCGCGTCCAAAGTTTTGTTTTTCTCTGCTGAATCGCACCAATTGCTGATCTGCTTCGTATCTGCACTACAGACACTCCAATGAACCAATCAGAGTGAGCTGCAGGCAGTGTATCGGTTTGTTCATCTCCCTGATCCCCACTTCTGTGAAAGAAAGCATGGGGCCAACGAAAGTGGAAGTGACGAGTTGGTCCCCAAAAGAAACTCTGTCTCCGTAATATGGAACTGGTTTGGGTTCTCCCACACCCAAAAAAATAAAATCTTGTAAAGTGCTTTTGTCTTATTTTCAGTAGAAAATGTCTTTCTAGACGTAATATGAGCCACATTCACCTGAGTAGTCCAGAAAAATGTCTTGTTTTAAGTTATATAAAGTCTGAATTGCTGTAACACATAAAAGAAATCTGCCAATGGAGCAACATTATTCTAGTTCCAAGCAAATTTTTGCACAAGTTTCTTTTGTTCCATTGGCAGATTTCTTTCACTTGTTACAAGCAATTCAGACTTCATTTTTCTCTCTAAATAACTTAAAACAAGACATTTTTCTAGACTGTTCAGTTGAATGTGGCTCATTTCAAGTAAAACAAGACATTTTTTACACAAAACAAGTCAAATACACTTGATAAGATTTTTTTTTTTTGCAGTGCAAAGTGACAACACAAACAACTGTCATTTGCAAAGTTTGACACAAGAAAGTTCGTACTCCTGACGGAAACACAACGAACCCTTTCGACCACCCAAAACAGTATGCAGAATCACCTTTATTCGCCAAGCATCTCAAGAATACAAGGAGTTTGACTCCAGTTAACCACACTCTCTGTACAATTATCATAAACACTCACTAAATATTACAAAAATAGAAAAAAATGGGCTGAAGTAAAAAAAAAAAAAAAATTAAAAGATAAATGATAATGATGAAATAATAATAATAATAATAATAATAATAATAATAATAATAATAATAATAATAATAATAACAGTAATAATAATAATAATAATAATAATAATAATTATTATTATTATTATTATTATCATTTATCTTTTATCATTATCATTATTATTTATCATTTATTATTATTATTATTATTATTATTATTATTAAAATAATAATAATTATAATAATAATAATAATAAAGAGCTGTGTACATATAAGAATTAAATGTATATACATAAGTTAAATTAAAATAAAAAAATAAAATATTAAAAATATTAAAAAAAGTGCACTGACAGGATGTGAAGTTGAGTGTACATGGTTGAAGTGCATTATAATAAGAGGTGATGTTTGTATATGACAGGAGTGTTGTTTAAAACCTGATTTTCTTGATGTTTGCTTCTGTTGTACTTTTTAATATTTCTGGATTTCAAGAACACAAGTGTGTTTCATCAAAAAATAAGCTGAAGTCACTAAACTGATACGCTGCCTTGATAAACTAGATGTTATGTAGCAAGTGTGCACCTTGCTTTGATGTGTTCAGGTTGAGTTTTCTTTTGAGTTTAAACAAAAAGACTGTGAGAAAAAAACAAAAAACTTATGGTTTTGCATGGCAACATTTTTGTTTGATTTTTTACTTAGCACAAGTTTGCTAAATTATTTACCTAAATAATAATTTTTCATTTAGAACTTTGGTTTTAAATAAGCGTTTTTAATACTGTTAAAAAAACATACAAAATAGTCTGAATAATCTATAAAAATCTATATATAATCTAAAAAAATAAGAAATAGGAAAAGTGTTAAAATCGTGATCGTGATATGAAATTTTTCCCTATGGTCCTCCCCCGGTCAGAAACTTTGTCTAAATCTTGAAAAGCAGAGGAAGAAGTGATGAAGTGAGGCTGAAAGGATGATGGAGGGAGCACAGAAAGACAGACTGAGCAGACACACACAGGAGAAAACAGAGTGATGAGGAGAATGAAAACAAGCAGCTCATCACATCGTGTCGCCACACCCAGCATCATGACAGCTTGCACCTCCTGCTGTAACTCCTCAGAGGAGCAGAGGAGCAGAGGAACAGGCCTGTTCCCTCCCTGACAGGAGATTTTCTCCTGCTGATGTCTCTCTCCTGTGTCCGTACGTCACCTCTCATTTGTAAACCTCCTTTACAGGGAGGTGCATCGGATCGGCCGCGCCGTACGAGCTGCTGTCATGTCTGAGCTGCAAATCCAGGCAGGCAGGCAGGTCAGCGGGCAGATGGCCGAACAAACAGACCGACAATCGGTGCAGGGGATTGGATTAACACGAGGATCTAATTGCATTTGAGGAACCAGAGAAAGAACATAAGGACAAATTAAAAGTGGCACTGAAATGATGGCTCAGTTACGTAGCAACACGGGAACAAACAAGAGAACTTTGCATCACATTTCCTTTGAAGGATGAACCGTAATAAGGACGCGAACACATGAGGCTGTGTCAGGGCTGAGGTGAAAATAACCTCTGGATGCTCTGTGTGACCGTTTGTTTCAGTGGTTTCTGTGGAAATCAGTCTCTCAGTGGCTCAAACATCATCGTACCATCATCACAGACTGATGAAACCAAAGCTCACCTGTCCCTCAGGTGTCTCTGATCCCAGATGATCAGTGGTCAGTTTTCTGCAGCGTTACCTGTTGGGTAAACATCAGCAAACTCTGTTTCTGACCAAGGAACATGTTCTGCAACAGGGGGCGATGTGGAGGTAATATGTCAGGATGGTTTCATGGCAGGATCAGGATCTGGATATTTATCAGAATTGTTTTTCATATTCAGTCTATTTTGACCCCTAAAGGAAGGAAGGAACCAAGGAAGGACAGAAGAAAAGAAAGAAAAAAGTAATGAAGGGGAAGTAGGAAAGGGGAAAGGAATAAGGAAAGAAAGAATGGATTGAAGGTAGGGGAAAGGAAGGCAATGGGGAGAAAGGAAGGTAAGAAGGACAGAAGGAAGGAAAAAAGGAATGGGGGAGAAATAAATGGGTAAGCAATGAATAAAGGAAAGAAAGAAAGAGACGGCAAGATGGAAGACAGACAAAACCCTCTCACTGGAAGGGGGGAGAAGAGAGGACAGAAGCAAGAAAGAAGGAAGTAATGAAGGATGTAATAAGGAAAGAAAGAGGAGGGGAAAAGAAGGCAGAAGGAAAGGCAGATATTGAGGAAGGAAGGAAGGAAGAAAGGAAGGACGGAAGGTAGTAAGGTATGAAGGAAGGAAGGAAGAATTTGGGAAAATGGAAGAAGAAAGAGACAGATCATGGAGATGAAGGGAAGAATTGGAAGAGTAATATGCAAAGAAGGAAGTAAAGAGGGAAGGAAGAAAGGGGAGGAAAAAAGACAGGGAAAAGGAACACGGGAGAAAGGAAGAAGGATAGAAAGAATAAAAAAGGGGGAAGAAGAAAGGGGTGGAAGGAATGAAAGGAATAAAAAAAAGTAATGAAAGAAAGAAAGGAAGGAAGGGAAAAAAGGAAGGAAGGAAAGAATAATTGGGCGAAGGAAAAAGATAATGGAGACAAAGGAAGGATTTGGAGAGTACTAAAGGAAGGAAAGATGGATGATGGAAGGGGGAGGGAAGGAAAAGAAGGAAGGATGAAAGGAATTAGGGAGAAAGGAAGGTAAGTAGAAGAGAAGAATGGAAGAAAGGAGGCCAGACAGGAAGAAAGGAGGCCAGACAGGAAGAAAGGGGGACAAGAAGAAAGGAATGGAAGGACTGAACTGGGAAAGGAATGAAAGAAGGAAAGGGGGGAAGGAAGGGAGGAAGGTAGATTGGATGGGTTTAAGTGTTTCCCCATTCATTTAAAGACGTCAGCTGTAATGAAGTTTTAGCTTCAGACCAGCAGACTATGATCAGCCCAGATGGAGTTTAGTCAGACCTCACAGATAGACTTTGGTTTGGTTTGAGACCTTGACAGAAAATGTAAATGTGCACATAATGTAGAACATGATTAATTTGTAAGATTAAAGCTGGAGGCAGCACTGCAGCTCTACCTGAAGAATAAAAAATACTGAAATATCCCTTTAGACCAATCAGAGAAAAGTGATTAACACATGTTGTAATATCCAGGATGCCTCAGTTTTCTCTCCAGCCACTAATCCTGAGGACAGATGGAGAACAGCAGCTCTCTGCACCCTGACTCACTCCTGCTACGTTTATTTTAAACCCTACAAACACATCCTGGCATGAAAACACAGAATCTGGAGGCGCTGGGTTTTTGTTTGTGGTCCATTTGAAGACGGTAATTTATATCTCATCCCTCCTGGAGCGTTTTTTAAGAAGCTGTGACTCAGATGTTGTCGTCAGCTCATTAGAGAAGTGGAAACGTTAGCTGTGTTTCTCTTAAATTCATGCTAAGCTGCAGAGACGATCGGCTACGGCTTTTATTTTCACGTGTTTCACATGTTCCTGGTCTGAAGAATCACTTTGGGTCGCTGTGAGGATGTTCGTGTGGAGCTGAGTGGTGTGCACAGCTCACAACTTCTGAGAAGTGATGCTTAACACTAAGTGTTGCCATGGATACCTGTCTCTCTCTGAGGGCTTCGCTGCATCTCGACGTTTTCCATGAAAGACGTTTGGAGCTCACTTATTATGTTTATCGAGGATGTATTTATATATTTGTTCCAGTTTATGAGTGTACCAAAGCGTTCACACACAGTTACAAACACTCCTCTTTTCCTCCCTGTGTTTCTGTGTGTGTGTGGCTCAGTGCTCCCTAAATATCCTGGCTGGAGCCGCTGAATGCCAGCAGGTGGTAGAAGGTGTTGCTGGGAGGTGAGAGGTGCCAGCTGTCGGGCGGCGGGGGGCTCGATGGGCTCTGGCAGGTACAGCTGCCCCTGTAGGCGGTGTCAGGATGAGTGACACTGGAACAGGAGCACCTCAGAGACCGGGTCAGAGGTGAGATGGTTCACATGTTGTTCATGGAGCCTGAGGGAATACATAATCTTAATAACCGTCAGAGGAGGAGGAGGAGGAAACCGCAGATGGTGCAGGGTGAGCACTTTTATTCTGATTGGTTGGTTATGCTGCAGTTCAAAGCGAGCATCAGAATGGGGAAGAAAGGTGATTTAAGGGACTTTGAACGTGGCATGGTTGTTGGTCTGAGTGTTTCAGAAACTGCTGATCTACTGGGATTTTAACCCACAACCATCTCTAGAGTTTACAGAGAATGGTCCCAAAAAGAGAAAATATCCAGTGAGCGGCAGTTCTGTGGGACAAAATGCCTTGTTGATGCCAGAGGTCAGAGGAGAATGGACACACTGGTTGGAGCTGAAAGAAAGGCAACAGTAACTCAAATAACCACTGGTTACAACCGAGGTCTGCAGAAGAGCATCTCTGAACACACAACACGTCCAACCTTGAGGCAGATGGGCTACAGCAGCAGAAGACCACACCGGGTGACCCTCCTGTCAGCTAAGAACAGGAAACTGAGGCTACAATTCACACAGCAACACCAAAACTGGACAATAGAAGATTGGAAAAACGTTGCCTGGTCTGATGAGTCTGGATTTCTGCTCCACATTCAGATGGTAGGGTCAGAATTTGGCCTCAACAACATGAAAGCATGGATCCATCCTGCCTTGTATCAACGGTTCAGGCTGCTGCTGCTGGTGTAATGGTGTGGGGGATATTTTCTTGGTTCACTTTGGGCCCCTTAGTACCAACTGAGCATGGTTTAAAGTCCACAGCCTACTGAGTATTGTTGCTGACCATGTCCATCCCTTTATGAGCACAGTGTACCCATCTTCTGATGGCTACTTCCAGCAGGATAACGCTCCATGTCATAAAGCTGGAATCATCTCAGACTGCTTTCTTCAACATGACAATGAGTTCCCTGTACTCAAATGTCCTCCACAGTCCCCAGATCTCAATCCAATAGAGCACCTTTGGGATGTGGTGGAACGGGAGATTCTCATCATGGATGTTCAGACGACAAATCTGCAGCAACTGTGTGATGCTATCATGTCAATATGGAGCAAACTCTCTGAGGAATGTTTCCAGGACCTTGTTGAATCTATACCACCAAGGATTAACACATCTTGGGTAGTGACAAGCAGAAATTCTGGCCACTAAAACACCAATATGTCTTGATTTCAAGCAGCCAAACCAAGTTTGGAAAAACATGTTTCATCTCAGCAGACACATCTCCAAAACAACGTTAAGCAGAAAGTTGAGATATAAGAAGCTTGACTGATTAAATATTTGACATTTAGTTTGTTCAATCTGGCAACAGACTCATTAATTATCGAGAAAAGTGGCGCCTGTTAACGGTTTATTGGCTGTTTGAGCTCTTCTTAAACACCTCTAATGTGACTCTGAGAGTATTCGTCCTAATCTCCCTCAGTTTCCTCCATGCTTGTTGTCGTTTGATGAGTCTGAAACGGTCATTTCTCACCAGAAGTCGCCTGCGTGTGTGAGTGTGTGTGTGTGTGTGTGTTTTCCTCCCAGCTTTGTTTCTCCTCCTCGTCTCCACTGCGGCCTCCCTCCTCACTGAAGCGGTGTCTCTTTCACATAATGTCTCCCCAGGGATGTTTTAGGCTTCATACATTTCCACCTCATTTACTTTGCCAGCCTGGGGACGCAGACTGGATATGACTGTACACTGTGAGTGTGTGTGTGTGTGTGCGTGTGTGTGTGTGGGTGAGTCAGTAAAAGTTGTGGTGGATAAATGATCCTCCTGGGGGCGGAGGAGGGTGTTAGATGTTGTGTCTAACTGTGTTTTAGTGAAACTGTGCGTCATTAGGATCTGGCATCGTCATGAAGAGTGAGCACCGTGGACACACAACAGAAGTAAACACTTGACTGTGTGTATGTGTTTGTGTGAGAGAGATACACACAGATACAGGTCAGTCTGATAATAAAGGAGGAAGAACTCGGTCATTTTATTCAATACTGGCTTAAAAACAAACATTTCAAGTGGATAAATGTGTGTATATATGCTACCCAGGAATCAGCCATCATTGTTGTGGGTGTTCTTTCTTTTTCTGCCATTTTATTGTGTGAGACAGTTGGCAATCCAACCTTGAGGCGCATTACCGCCACCTACTGGACCAGAATGGCTTAACTGGAAGTTGTGGCTGCACGCACAACCTTAACCTGAAACTGTGAGTGGGTATGCGGTAGTGCTGCATGATTTGGGGAAAAGGTGCGATTTGCGATTAGGTGGACAATATTGCGATTGTGCTTGCGATTTAATAAAAAAAGTTGTGTCATGATGAGTCAACAGACTCTTGGTTATCATGGAGAAAAATTTGAATTGCATGTGCTGACATTGCGATTGCGATTGCCATAATCGTGCAGCCCTAGTATGCGGTGACATCAATGTTTCACCCTGAAACCCTCTGCTCTGTGTTTATATGAGGCTGGATGGAGGAGCGTTTCAAAAGTTTCCATTTTCGGGCAAAACGCAACGGGGTCTCGTCTAAACCCAAGGCCAAAACGCAACAAAATTTTATCAGATTTGACCGTTTTTGGCGTCCTGTAAACGCGGCCTCAGATTGAGGGCCTAAGTGTCCCCTGAACAGATGAGTCTTCAGACATCTCTTAAAGTAGAAAGGGACTCTGTTGATCGTATAGAGTTAGGTAATTCATTCACCGTTTGGGAACAACAGAGGAGAAGAGTCTGGCTAGAGATTTGGAGCCGTGCTGGGCTGGGAGCACCAGAGGCCTAAAGCACGAAGCGCGGTCAACTTATCCGCGGTAACTCACACCTATCCAGTATTGAGTAACCGTAACAATGGCAATCAGGATAATTGATAGCGCGACGCAAGTTATCAGCACGGTAACTGAACTCAGGATTGTCTCATCAAGAGCCGTGAACGCGCACGTAAAAGAGGAGGGCTCAGAGGCAGCTGACCAATCACAATCATGAGCGACTAAGAAAGCTCCGTACGTCACCGCTGAAGAGCAGCGGCTGACAATGAAGCAACACAAGGAGGAGAGAAGCAATAACTCGGGAAGGGGGAACACGGTAGCAGAGGCCAACCGCAGGCAAAATGCATGGCAACACATAGCGGACTGTGTAAATGTTACTCATCAGTGGCTCAGTATGATAGTGATCACACTTCTAAATCTCATAAAACAATAAATGCTACTGTGCAAATGACTTGCATTTGTTCCAATTATCATGTCATTCTCCCAGATGTAATCCTTCTGGAGTCAGAAGAACATGGGAGCAGATAAAAAATAAAGACAAGAACATCATCACGTCTGATAAGTCTGTTTCAAGCAGTGGCGATTGCTCTAAGACTACAAGGGAAGCTCAGCTTCCCCTAAAATGTTCCCAAAAAAGTGGTGATATGTTCTGCTGTGTGTACATTTTGCTAGAATTCCTTCATCTTTTGTTCAGAATCAGCTACCTATCACAGGTAACTGGCTCCACCTCCTTCTCATTCATCCTGGGTACGCTATGAATTCATCCCTAAGATCTGTGAGGGCAGCAGCCACTTGATGCACAACACGGGATGCTGTAAACTTACTCAGCCGCTCGGTAACCTCGACACAGTACATGTAGCTGCCCGTGGCAAAGAATCGCAGGGCGATGCACAATGTCTGTGGGACTGTCAGTGCACCGCTCCTGATGGTTGCACGGGCAATGTACGGCTCTAAAATTTCACAGAGGTAGAGTAGTACGGGCCGTCAGAACCTATACCTCTCACACAGCGAGTCGTCGCTTTGATCGAGTGGATCTGATTGATCTTTAAACACCCTTTCTCTTCGTAAAGCTCTTCTTTCAACTTGTGTGCCTCTGTCCACCGGGTTTGGGAGAAAGGGGCAGGCCATTGTTTCTGAGAAGCCGATTGGCCAGTGGGAGGGGCTTTTTATAGAATCAGATTCAACCTCCAACTTATCCTGCTCCAGAGCAGGATAGCTGTTCAGAGTAGGTCCCCATGGTGTGATAAAACAGGAACCAGCTTCGTGCTGTCAGTAATCAAGAGTTAACCCTGAAGTTATCTCGCTAAGACACTAATCCTGTGAATCGACAGGCTACAGCTTTAACAAAAAGTGAAACTGAATTACTTTTTTTAGAGTAATTGTGCCAACACAGGTAAGGAGGCTTCTGTGTCAGGAAAAGGTGATACAGACCTAGATCGTGGACTATAAAGTCAGTTCAATTCAGATGTATACCCCTTAGAAAGCATATTGTGTTGTTGTCCCTCAGTGTTTGACGGATGAGCTCTCCTCTGTTTGCCTGAGCTCCTCTGACTTCATTCTGTAATTGTTCAGAGCAGACCCACCATTGAGCAGCAGTTTATTTATACACGCTATCAAAAGCAGCCTCACACGTCATTAAGCTTTGTTTTGTCACTCTTCCTGCTGCCTGGCATTGATTGCCTCTATGAATAGCTGCACTTTACTAGATGACAGACACGGAGCAGATCGCTGCAGCACAAATTCACAGATATCTCCCCGGCTCAAAGACGCACGCTGTGCCCGCACCGCGAAGAGAAGCTGTCGCACACGCTGTCTCTGGAGTGTGTTTGACACGGAGACACACTGTGGGAAGGAGTGGAGCACGTGATGCTGTGAAATTATTGTTATTCTTAACAAGGTGAGGCAGATGAGAGGGAAATGTGGACCTCGGCTGTTGCCATAGTGATCGGTGAACTGTAGCTGCTGCAGGGTACAGAGCGCTGTAAATATGTCTTTGTATGGAAGAAGCAGAGAACATGCATCATGGTGTAGGATGATTCAGACACTGCTGTTCAGAATCAAGACTCCAAAATTTACCCAGAAAACCACTGGACTGAGTTTTCAGAGCATGGACAAGAGCTGGATTTAGTAACCAGGTCAGGCTAATGCACACAGCATCCCCCAGTGATGAAAAAAAGAAGTTAATGCAGTTTGCAAAAAATAAAAAAATAAAGTACACTGCAGTTCCTCAAGTGTCCACCAGAGGCTAGTGTCAAAACTTGTGGGAACTCCATTAGACTCCATGTTTATGACCAACGAGTTAATCCTCTCCTGGTTCATGTTGGGCTGTAAAACCTCAAACCGTTGACTCCTGGTCTGACTCAACTCATTACGTCGGTTTGTTGTTGTAGTTACCCTGAATACAATCTGGTTTGGACACGTTTTTTTTTTTATTTTGAAAGTCATCAAAACATTTTAAGGTGGTTTCTGTGCACAACTTCCTGTCCCCCTTGGATCTGTTTTTGTAAACTGATACATCGCTACTCAGACATGCTGCAAAAAAGGAGGCTTGCGTATCTGCTGTGACCTGCCGGAGCTGGGATGCAGCTAAAACACAACCTAGTAGATGCAGTGTGAGCTGACAAGTTGACTTGAATAGAAACCTATCTGAAAGGTGGCATGACAGAGGAAAGACTCAGATTTGTTTTACTTAGGCCGGTAGCGTTCTTTAAACCCTAAACTCAGACTGTAAGAACTATAAAATTATCTGTTCTATGGTCAGTTGTCAGAAACTATGCTCCTCCATAGACTCAAGTTCTGCTGAATTCCAACAGGATCATAACCGTCAAAGAGCTACTGGTGTTTTGCAGTTAAGAGTGACTTTGCTAACTGGTGACCTTTAGCTAAGCATGTAAGTCAATTCTGGTTGACATGCATCAGTTAACAGGGTCACATTTTACACCAAAAACATCCTCAACATGTAAATAAAAAGAACTGCAGATATTCCAAATCCAGATTTACTTAGCGTAGTTCACCAAAAAGTTGGTTTGGAGTCGAGGTTATGACTGGATACGACACTAAGGACTCAACACAGAAAATAATGAGAGGAAGATAAGAAATAAGAAATACAGCAGCTGCTGTGGCACAGGAAGTGATGATTCTTTCAACCAATCAACTAGCTGCAGTGTTGGAGCTCCACCTTCTGGGATTGGATCGGTTTAGTCTGGTACCCCTGCAGCAATGTCCCAAAAAGTGTGACGGCTTGTCCCTGTTATTTGAGGATCTGTCCCAGGATTAGTCAGTGGAAACGCCACAAAATGTGCCATACCGAGACAAACCAAACTGAACCGCTTGGTGGAAATGAGAGAAGAAGAATAGAATAGAATAGAATAGAATAGAATAGAATAGAATAGAATAGAATAGAAAATACTTAATTTATCTCAGAGGGGAAATTCAGGAGTCACAGCAGCAATCAAGAAAACAAAAGTAAGAAAGTGTATAGACAGTGCAAAAAGCTCCATAAGAAAATAGATGCTGACAGCTTGTCCATCATTGTCCAGTCAGCCAGCCTCCACCTCCACAGGGTCCAGGACTGAGCTTCTTCAGCAGTCTGTTCAGTCTCTGTCTCCTGGATCCTGTCTGCTCACAGCAGGTGAAGCTCTTCCAATGTGGCATTAGTGTCTGGTGTTAGCTCTGTTAGCCATGTCTGTGAATACCATGATGCTACTCTGCCTTCTGGTATTCCCTCTGTTGCTGGGTTAGCACGGCTAGCTTGTCCATCTTATTGGAGATAGATCTTACGTTCCCAATAATGATGGATGGAAGGACAGGTCCATGTCATCACTTCTTAGCTCACACCTGAGAACCAGCACTGCGTCCTCACCTCCTTCTCCTCACCTTGTGGCAAACATCAGGCCTTGCACCAGTTAGCATTGGCATGCTACAGGCTGCTAACAGCTGAGTTCACATGTAAACTTTGCAGCCATGGTTACATGTAGGATCTTCAGACAAACACAGGGGCAAAAATAGACCTAGCCAGTTTGGTGTCCACGACCAACAAATAAACCAAAGTAATGATCCACTCCAAATGCAAAAATGACGAAAAGGAGATGAAAAAATTACAAGAAACGGACAAAAAAGGTAATGATTGATTCTGTCTACAGATAATTCAGTCATAAACACTGAGTCACTTGTGTTTTAAAACCCCAGGAGAAGCAGAATCTTGATGCAGAACTTTCCAAACTCATACAACTTTCCCAATCAGGCCTGTTTTTAATTTTGAAGTAGATCTCAGTTCAGGTTGGGCTCATTAGTTTTTACACAGATAATGAGCTGCATCAGTTACAGGTGTGACTCAAGCTGCAGTAAAACTTTGACTGCTAATGTCTTCTGGAGTTTCTGTGCTGACGTGTGTGTTATAATAGCAGTCGTTCCCTGTGGTGTGTTTCCACGGCTGAGCTGAGTTGTGTGTTTTGCATATGGTTCCTCTGCTCCTGCCGGCCTCTCTCCGTCTGACTCAGCTCGTCTCCTCCGCCCGCTCCAGGCGCCTGATTGCAGAGCAGCTCTGTTATATTAATCATAAACCTCATCAGGCTGAGCTACAGCGCTCATTTAGCCACAAGTTTGGACTACGATTTCCTTCTCCTGGTCACGACCGGATGTTTTCTAATTATTCCAAAGAGAGAAGGGGCTCCACGCCTAAACTCATCTCTTCCTCTCTTCTGTTCACTCTCTTTGTGAAATCTACAATAACTGTTGTCATTGGTGGCCCCTCAGTCTTACTCCAGGTCAAACACACACACGGCACCAACAGAAGAGTCAAATATTGCATGACAGTAAACAAATAAGCTCTCCTCTTCTGCACAAAGGAGCTAAAAGTGTTTTGGCCCCTCGCTCCTCACATTTGCAGATCAATGGAGGGCATTGAGGGGGGCGCTGAGCGAAGCCCCCGGTTTGTTTACCGCCTCTGACCCAGAAAGGAGACACAAAAACAGGAGCAGGGAGGAGCGGGAGGGAGGTGTTTTACTAAAGTATGTAGAGCTGGTAGGAATGGTAAAGTCTGCTTCATGCCAGTTTGGCTCGAGCCCGATCGTCTCCTTTTTGTTCTCTATTTTTCAGTCTTTTTGAAAGAGATACATCAGCTATACCTCTTCCACAGTCGACATATTTGTTTCTGAGTTTGTTGGTGTCATAAACTTTTGATTTTGGGCTGCCCCCCCTGGTGGATGTATTAGATAGCAGCAACGTAAAGGACGCTTGGAAGTACGTGAGCAGGAACGGCAACGATCATTTAAAAAGGATGTGAACATTATATCCTCTTCTTAAAGCCTCTAATTTTGGTGTTTTCCAAATTGTTATCATTGCTGTAGCCATCATAAGCTGTTGTGCAGACGTCTTGTTCAATAGTTTGCTTTATGTAACCAAATTTGTGCTTTGGCCAAAAAAATAAAAAAATAAAACAAAATATTAAGAAAATAATGTCATACACTGCAAAACACTGATATCTTATCAAGTGTTTGTAGAGGGAGCTGAGCCGGAAGGCAAAGCTCTCTGTTTACCGGTCGATCTTCGTTCCCACCCTCACCTTCGGTCATGAGCTTTGGGTAGTGACCGAAAGAACAAGATCGCGGGTACAAGCGGCCAAGATAAGCTTCCTCCGTAGAGTCTGAGGAGCCAGATGAGGTGGCTCGGGCATCTGATGAGGATGCCTCCCGGACGCCTCCCTGGGGAGGTGTTCAGGGCACGTACCACCGGGAGGAGACCCCCTGGCAGACCCAGGACACGCTGGGGAGACTACGTCTCTCGGCTGGCCTGGGAACGTCTCGGGATACCCCGGGAAGAGCTGGATAAAGTAGCTAGGGAGAGGGAAGTCTTGGCTTCCCTGCTTAGGCTGCTGCCCCCACGACCCAACCCCGGATAAGCGGCAGAAGATGGATGGATGGATGGATGTTTTTGTCGTATCTTTAGTAGAAAATGTCTTTTTAGACTTAATATGAGCCACATTCACCTGACCAGTCCAGAAAAATGTCTAATTTTAAGTTATTTAAAGAGATAAATTAAGTCTGAATTGCTGTAACAAGTTTAAAAAATCTGCCAATGGGAACTAGAGAAAAGTTACTTGTGTTAAGACATTATTCTAGTTTTAAGCAAATTTTCTTGCAAATTTCTATTGTTCCATTGGCAGAAATTTAATTGTTACAGTTAATTCAGACCTCATTTTAGTCTTGTAATAACTTTAACAAGACGTTTTTCTGAACTGATCAGTTGAACGTGCGTCATATCAAGTTTAATTAGACAATTTTTACTTAAAATAGCATTTTAGTTTTTGCAGTGTAACTCCAGAGGAACAGGAAACAAAAGGAGTTGGAGAACCCAGTAGCATATAAACAAAACGGTATTAAAACTACACCACACATAGCCGGGTATGAACTCCCCCCGTTAGTTTTTGAAAATACTTTCATCCACACGCAGTGGGAAAATCTGCCAACAAGTGTGGCTCAAAGCATGCCAAACCCATATTTGTCAGTGTTTTCCAAAAGTAAAACCTGTGCCAGCAAATCAGAAAGAGCCTCCGTCGTTCAGCTGTGACGTTTGAGAACTGAAAACTCAGTTTACCGGCGATCCACACGAAACCATGAAACTAGAGTTTTCCAAAATCTTCACTTTGGCCAGAGTTTTCAGGAAACATTGTTTTTAGTGATGTAGAGCTGTGGTTTCGTGGGGACCACAGACGTAAAGGTATAAAAATATGTATGGTTTCCCAAATACCTGGTTACGTGTGGACATGACTTAAAGCTCAGAAGTCCAAAACTCAAAACCAAAAGTCTTACACAAGAAACAAAATCCAAACTCTAGAAAAACTTTCACAGAAAACCAAGAAGCACTGGAAGACGAGGAGACACCTGACAGACAGCGAACCGCAAACACAGCGACAGGATTCAATGAACTGACAAAGGAAGTCAAGAAACAGAGACGATATGGAGAGGGGGACGATTAAAGACAGGGTTAAAAACAAGGCACAGGTGAAACACATGAGCAGCAATCAAACAGGAGGGAAACGAGAGGAGAACCAAACAAACACAGGGAATAACAAAGCAAACAGGAAACATAACAAGAAGAACTAAGATTAAGAACAAGTTATTCATACCAAAAACCTACAAGCTGACTTTTATGTTGCCAGGAAGCTGAAATCTGGGGGTAAAACCTGTGCTAATTGTGGATCAGTTGTTGGATAATCAGTAAAATCTGAGGGAAACCCTCCTGTTGGGTTAAAATGTGATAAACTTCAGAGAAACAAACTATAAGTAGAGACTCACGCCTGGTGGTATTTCCCTGAACCGTGTGAGCCAAAATAAGCTCCGCTGTTTGACTTGGATGTTATGTAAATTGTTCCCTCTTGTGTTTTCTGTTTGCATGTGTTGAGTTGGTGTTTGCACTGCCACACGTTTACCCTTCTGCTTTACTCTGAGTGCAAACAAACCTTCGCAGAGCTCCATCCGCCGGGCTGTCACTCCTGCCAGCCTCCCTGCTCCCCGTCTCACCTGTCTGTTTGTGTGCACTCACCTCCGCTCTGTGTGCACACATGTCAGCGCGCCTCATTATAACACAAAGCTGGAGCTCAGGACAGCTGAAGGGTTCAGTCATGTTATGTAAGAGCTTCAGTAATGAATCTGTAAAGGACAGTGGCTCTGCTCAGAAGCTGGGGTTACCATCCATCCAGCAGGGGCTGGGGTTTCAGTGACAGCAGGTCAAAGCCAGTCGACCCAGACATCCCTCCACCCAGTGACATTTCCCAGCCAGGAGAGGCTGTACGTGGTCCTCCTTTTGGGTTTACCTCTGCGTCTCCTCACTGTTGGACACACCCGGAAATCTCCTGGCTCAGGGGTCTGCAACCTTTACTTTCACAGGAGCCATTTAGCCCCAGCTCACCTGGATTAAAGTCATTCAGGAGCCACAAAATCTATTTTATCTCCACAACAATATGAAAGAGGTGCATAAAATTCTATACAAATAAAAATTCTCGTGAATACTTGTCTTAACAAGATTTTTTTGCAATTATAAAATTCTACATGTGATTTCTTAGCATTTAATTTTTTATATATTTGCACATTAAAAAAATAGAAATTTTGCATCATAAATTTCATAAACTGTGAAATTACTGTAATTTCAATAAGTGTCAAAATTTTTTAATTATTTTTATTTCAAAAATTAGCCAAAATTTTCAAAAATTACACCTTTTAAATTTTCAAGAATTTGCCAAAATTTTGTAAATGAGCAAAAATAAAAAAATGAATTGTGATTAAAAATATTTGCTATATTTCCCACAAATTAAAAAAAACATTCAAAAATTTGAGTTTAAATAATTTGCAAAAAAAAAAAATAATTAAACTTGCAAAAATTTTTTAAAAATTGTGAAATCTTCAAAATATTTTGATTTTTTTCCCCTGCATTTGGAAAAATGTAAAAAAACAAAAACAAAATGAAATTTAATAATCTATAAAATGTTTAAAAAAAATCTTCAAAAATCTTAAACAAGAAAAAAAATGAGAGCTTTATTTTAAGATGTGACCCAGATTTATTAAAAAAATAAATAAATAAAGATTTATTCTCAACAATATTCTGATAAAAAAACAACATTTGGAAAAAAAGGCTAATGTAGAAAAGAATATTATGAATTGAAAATTGAATTTTTAAAAAACCTTTTTAATTTTATAAAAGCTTGAAAAATATTTAAAACATTTTTTCTTTAAAAAGTACGAAATTGGTTGAACAATCATAATGAAATACTTCATTAAAATAGTTTGATATCAAAGAATAATTCAAAAAAATCATAATATTGCTTTTTTTCTTTTTTAGAATTTAATGGCCATGTTTTATATTTGTTTTTTTATTTATCAAAATTGTGTTTATATCAAAATTTGCTTTTTATTTATTTAATTATGAATCTTTTTTGTTTTGTTATACTCGATGTGAGCTACATTCAACTGGTCATTCTAGAAAAATGTCTTGTTTCATGTTGTTAAAAGACAAAAATGAGGTCTGAATTGGTTGTAATAACTCAATTTTATCTCAATTCCAGATTAATGTCTTATTGCAAGAAACTTTTCCAGTGCCTTCACTCATCTAATCCGCAGTTTTTTATTTGACAGCTGAGAATTGAGTCACTGGTGAACATCTCTAACCTTCCTCATGTGAATTCTGATCAGGACGGTGAAGGTCTGATGGATCCATCTGACAGTCTGCTCGTCAGAAATCAGGCTCCTCAGCCCAACGACGTCACTGTCGTCTTTCTGACTGTACTTCCCATGTGATGAACTGTACATCTTTGCCGTCTCTCCGTCTGTCCCTTCCTGCCTCCCCCCTCTGCTCTGTCTCCCCCTCTGTCTCATCCGTCCCTCCTCGGTGAGCAGCATGGTTTGCAGGCGTGTGTGTGATCTGAATTTTAACAGCGGTGTCTGTCTCTCCAGCAGACTCCTGGGATGTCGCTGCCCAGATTTCTTGTTTTCCCTCCCTTCGACTCCTACCCTGTTGATTTTTTTCTCCCCTCTCTTTCTCCGTCTTTTCGTCTGTGAGCTGGCACCGCGGTCACATCGCTGAGTCCAAATTACATTCTGTTAATCACCTCGATAATTTGCACAAGCTGCTGCTGTCAAATAAAGCCCGATTTGGCTCCCATGCAAGGTGCTAATTTCACAAACGGGGATGCACGGCGAATAATCTCTGCTCTCAGAGTTTTTAATGTGCTGCATTAAACATTTTCTGCATATTAGTATCATCAATGAAACTTCACTGCAGACTGAGTGCCCTGCTGCTGTCATGGGAACAAAAAGCACAGTCTGAGCTGCCGGGGGATTCGTGGCTTATGAAACCTTGAGGACTGCTTGTTCATTTTGTTCCGCTCTTAAAGGGCTTTAGTGATCACAGTTCCTCTCAGTTCAAGAGGTATTTAAAGAAAAGGTGCTGCTCTGAGGTCTCTTATTTCTGTCGGCAGCACAAAGTGTGAAGAAACTCCACTTTGAAGCCTCGGATGCGGTGTGTGGAGCTGTTTGAGATAACAGCAGTTTAATTCCAGGAAGGTAAAGACTAAAAATAGAAGCTGCAGGTAAATATAATCAGAACTGACAGTGACTTCACTCATCCTGTGTGCGTGCATCAAACACTGACATCAGCAGGTGATTCATGAACAACCGGCCTCCCCAGATAATCCTAATGCTGTGATAAAGATGTTAATTTGTCACCGCTCTGGAGTATCTGCGTCTGTCCGTTAAGCAAACAAAGCAGATGAAGTCCCCCTCCTCAAACTGCCTCAAACTGCTTCTCGTCGTGACTTCTGCTGATGTTTTTATTCAGATCAAGCTGTGAGTCATCCATATTGTTGACGTTTGCCGCCTGTTGATGCTGCAGAGGACCTTCACTCCACGGCGCTGACGCGGTGAATACGTAGCCCCCAAGCTGCAGCTCCAATGAGCTCCACAGAGTCACAAACAGCACAGCCGTGGACGAACACTGAGCCCGAGGCTGAACAGGCGCATCATCGTGTGGAACGAGATCATGGAGCATCAGGTCTACGCTGGGCTGTGAAATGACAGAGATGATTTTATTCTGCTCAATGACTTTATAACACAGATTCTTCCTTTTTATGAGGATGTGTTTCAGTTCTGAGGCGTGTGAGTGTTTGTGTGTCCGTCTTTTACCTGGTGAGGATCAGATATCAACTTTTCTTTTTGTATTCTAGAAACAAACAAAAACAAAAACACACAGTTCTCTAATTTCAAGGATTACCCCCCTAGGATGAATTCTGTATTGACTAAACTGAGTTACCGACCCGTACCCTCCCACTTTTTGGTTCCCTTCTGTTGGGGTGCCAGACATACTGATCTGACCCCAGAAGGTGGCGCTAGAAACACTACAGTCCACTGATTGGTCGAAAGAGTCGTCACTTCCTGTGTGACAGCGGTGATAAAGGAAAACACATAAATTTGTGCTTGTAACAAAAAACCACACGGAAACCACAAAGAAGACTAATTGTTTTCTGTGTCGCGTTATTAGCGGGGGCACACTGTGTAGCACTCCTATGCCGTCACAATATATAACGTAGTTGAAGCAGCTATAGGTGATTATTGGACTGATTTGGACTGATCCAAACCAGACCACTTGTTTTAAGTTGTTTTAGTCAGACTATTTCCACCTAAAAACACAATTTTAGTCTCAAATATTTCTAATTTCTTCTTTCTTGTGCACTAATTTTTGTCTTTTCTGCTCCATTTCACAGCGGTAATCTGGTCGTGTGTCCTTTAATGTGTTGTTTGAACGCTCACATTTTCCCATCATGATAAATCCATTAATTAAAAGACGTCAGCTGGAAGAGTTGTTGAGTTTCTGCAGAATGTAACAAGTTGTAGGTTTATACAAGCAGCCTTTGCACTGTCAAAGTTAGGAGTGGGAGAAAAAAATCGATTCACATAAGTATGAGGTTGTTCTTTGTTTTCAAAATCTTTTTTATTTTAGTTTTAATTTTCAATTTAACGCTTTGTTTATAAGTTGGGTTGAAAAAAAATTACCACTATTCTCCAGCAGAGGGGGAAATATTTTCTTTGAGTATCTACTAACTAGTGCTGTCAGGCGATTAAAAAAATTAATCCAATTAAGTACAGGATTTGTAATTAATTAATCTAATTAATCGCATTTTAATCTCATATCTGATTAAGGTCCCAAAATAAAGAATCGAATTCCAGGACATTAAAATTACATTAAAAGACATTAAAAAAAACATTAAAAAGTAAGGTGGGAATATATACAACACATTTTTAGGAACACATGAAAAAAGTTTTATGGTTCTATCTTTACAAAATCTACACAGTCCTGCACCTAAGATAAGCTGATTAGATTTTTAGGACGGTTTTTGCTTCTGTCACATTTTTACTCGATGTGGACTCAATTTTCACTGCAATTTGAACTTCTATACTTCTATGAGGTCAGGAGAACCAGGGCTTAAGGCTAAAAACTGTGAGGAACTATATACAAAACACTTTATTTAAGTCTTGGATCAAAGAAAAGTGAAGTATTTTCAGTTTTACATGCTCTGAACACACAAACTGTTGCTCATTGGTGCAGAGCAGCCCCAAGCTGAAACATGACACCAGGAAGATGGCAGGAATTTTTCAAAGAATTCTTTAGATTTAAATACAGGACATATATTGATCATTCAGGGCTTGTTTGATGCAGTAAAGAGTGTAGAATTATCTGTTTTTTACAGAATTGAGCTAGAGCAAACGGTTGATTTTCTGCAGATTTTCAAAAAGGACGTGTGAATAAACGAGACGTGGACTGTATCACTCTTGCTTCACCCCGGCTTAAAACATATTGCTGACGTCAGGTGTGATACATTCAGGGACCATCGGAAATTTGAAAATGTGACGAGAACACCACTTTTCAAAGTAGGACAAACGGTTTGTAAATGCCAGACATTTAAAAATAAGTGCGTCTTTGAACGCCCCGCGGGTTTTGGATCCAGATTAATCTGCGTTATTTTTTATAACGCGTTAATTTGCGTTAATTTGTAATTAATTAATCTAATTAACATGTTAAAATGACAGCCCTACTACTAACGTGACATCAGATCATAGACTGTATAAACTTGGATGTAGCATCCACGATGTCACCCGTCTGTTCCTGAAACCGTGAAATGAAGCCAATCCGAGGACGCAGGCTGTGAGTTTCTTTTCGAGCAGCTACAGGGAGCCTGGTCACGTGACCTGAGCTGTGTCTCTGATTGGACAATCCCAATAACTTCTAAACCGCTGAGTTAGAAATAAATTCACTCACTGTACAGTGTGTTGATGGTGAAATCAGCGTTTCAGACCCAAGATGTTTTTTAAACCAGGCTGTAAATATGTTTTTAATGCCGAGTTGATCCTTGATGAACGGCAATATTTAACACTTCTGTAAAGGCTTCATTTTTACTAGCAGGATGTTTCCCCTTGTGTCAGATCCCCTACATAAATCCTATAAACTGACTCGTGATTTAAGCTTCTTTATTTTTTGGGGGAAAATTTAGCTCCTGATATAGTCTGTAGATATTTTCATCATCTTCATCATTTAACTTTTTCATTGGTCTGATGTTAAAGGGCAACTCCGGTTTTTTGACACCTGGACCTTATTTATAGGTGTGTGCATGCTCATATACTCACTCAGACAAACATGGTGCAGCTCGGAGTCCTTCAGAAGTTATTTAGATTCAACCGATTTTAGCAGCACTTAGCGGGGGCCACGGCAAGGGAGCTTCAGCGCGGGACATAATCTCTCCAAAATCGCTTATTTCGGCTATATTTTTTCATCCATCGCTATCCATCGTTATCACAAACACACTCCTCTTCTGTTGCCATAGGCGAACACGGTCCACAAACGCACCACCAGTTTGCATTGAGTCGTGGACGTGCTCCTGTTTGTTGTTCTCGAGCCAGCTCTTCGTCTCTCTCCCTCTGCATCCTTCTTTCATGGAGCTCCTCGTCCGTGTACTCAGGCTCAAACCGGTAAGGACAACCGTCAAACTCGAAGTCGTAGTCTGAAGACGGTAGATGAGCTGACTTTATGATAACACTGGCGATGGATGAAAATATATAGGTGAAATGAGCGATTTTGCAGAGATTATGTCCCACGCTGAAGCTCCCTTGCCGTGGCCCCCGCTAAGTGCGGCTAAAATCAGCTGGATCTAAATAACTTCTGAAGGACTCCGAGCTGCACAATGTTTGTCTGAGTGAGTATATGAGCATGCACACACCTATAAATAAGGTCCAGGTGTCAAAATTTTTAAGACTTATTCAGGGGATCTCAACTTCTTTCTAACCCAGCTTATAAACAAAGGCTAAAATAAAAGAAGTTAATTTAAAGAAAATTAAAAAAAAGGTTTACAATCGTTAAACAAACCCACCAAACTCTAGACGTCAGAGAGATGAGCAGATCACGTCAGTATTGGGTCGGGCTGTCGAAGACCTCAGATCAACGTTCAAAAAAGACGTCTAAATCTGACCTTTTTTGGACGTTGTGATAACGTTTAGCATTTGGACGTCATTTGCAGACCAAATCTTGACGTCACTGAGACGGTCATAGCAGATCTTCAGACGTCATAAGTCGACCTTTTTGAGACGTTAACCTGACGTTCACATCACCTCCATATGACATCCAAAAAGACGTAATGAAACTTTCATTCTGCACCTTCAGGAGACCTGATTTTGCTGTCAAAGACTTCATGTGTGAGTTAACCGTTTGTGGATCCAGCTGTTAGATCTGGAAAGTTTGGACTCAGAAGAGACTGATGAGCATGACCTCTGAACTTCTTCTTTTTAGACTTGTGTCTTCGTCACTTCTGCCTCTTAAAGCCTGATTCTGTCGCCTCAGTTTCAGAGTGAAACAATCGATCCCACCTTTTAAGGCCACCTGTTACCTCTTAAAGATTTGAGCACCTCTCTGTTGTTGGGCAGCGTGTTATTAAATGTCTCTCACATTACCGCCGCCGCTCCCACCTTATTCTGTTTCATGAAATGCCTCGTCAGTGCTGCATCTTCTTAATCCAATTTCCGCAGTCCCCCGTCGTCTCAGCTTTCTTTCACACCCCGACGTGGCTCTCTACTTCGGGGTTTCTTGTCGGCACTTCATGTTCCGATCCGCGGGGCTTTGATCTTTGTCTGTCACCGCCGCCGTCAGACGGCGCGGCCAATCTAATTACTGGAACAATCAGAGGGAAATTAGAGCAGGCGAGAGGTGGCTGGTGGAGGGGAGATAGCTCACTTCCACAGAGGAATCCTCTCGCTCTGAATCAACCACCTGACTCCTTTCCTCTCCTGTTACAATGAAAATTAAACTCATTGTAATCCTGAATCCTCCAATTATCCAATCATTAGGAGCCTGTGCTACATGTGTCCTCGTCTCCAAATTACAGCTTTTGTTTCTCCGTGTGCTCACACACATTGTCATCATTTTATATATCACAATCAGGGGTTTCAAAGAGCATATATGTGTATGCTGTAATTATCATTATTGTTTTATTATACACCCCAGCAGCTGTGCACGCTGGAGGCTTCTGTGGATTCTGAAAACCTCGATCCTCTAGTCGTTGATCGAACCAAACTCCATCCTCTTCAAACCTGTTGTTTATCAAAAAGCCAGCGAGTTAACATGCATCGTCTGACATTTCCACCGCCCGCTTTAACGGTCCGAGTGTTCAGCCTGAAGGACATCGTGGTGTCTTCTTTCACATGAAGTGGCTTATGTGACACCAAAAAGAAAAGAATGTGGATTTACAGCCACGCTACCCTCAGCTCAGGGGTCACCACGCTCCACCTGCGTCCAAACACGACTCTGCAGAAGAGTTTCATGTCGATGTTAGAGCTCCATGTCCTGACTCACGAATTCAGATTCAGGTGACTTTATTAATTCTTAAAGGGTTAAGCATCTTGAACGATCTTTTAAGACCCAAATAATCTTGTTTTCTCTGACTATGTAATCACCAAAATTTTCTAAGAAGAGTGGACTCTCTTCTTTTGTGTCTCTCTTCCTGTTTTTGATCCTAAAAACAAACAAATCATACTTTTCTTGATTGTGTATCAACTTGGCGCTCCATCCTTTGATCCTCTCCATGATCTCCGGTTGTGTTGAAATCCTTCCCTCCTCACTATAAAGTGAATTAGATGTAGTGGACTTTATAATCCACTCTATCGGCTAAATTAAAACAACATTTTGGACACTCACTCACTCACCAGCTGCTGACAGTGACGTCATTGCTCTCGTGTCGCTCATGGATGGATTAACGGGATTTGCACTTACAACTTTTCTCACTGCAAAACAACGATTTCAATGATAACTAATGTTATACTTAGCATATTTTCTGCAACAGCCACAAATAATAGAAACATTTATTACATGTTATTTTTTAAATAAATAAACCATATATTTGCGGGAAACTAATGCTGTGTTTGAGAATTACAAGGCCCAGTGAATGCATCACCTGCGATGAGTTCAGTGGCTAACGTCCGTGTTGTTTGGTTCTCTGCTCAAAGTTGTGGGTCCATCAGTCCATACAAACTTGTAATGCAGTGTTCATGTTGAGCATGGAAAATCGCCCGCTTTTCCACTCCCTCACAGTCACAAGGATGGGTTTAGGTACCTAAACATGGTACTGTTTGATTTTGCGTGAATTGGTACTTGATATCACAGACAGAATTTGGTTGGTACCAATAAAAGTAGCTAATTTGGTACCCATTCCTAGTTCTCTGAGACAAAATACCTTATTGATGCCAGAAGGAGAGCATCACTGAACGCACAACACGTCCAACCTTGAGGCAGATGGGCTACAGCAGCAGAAGACCACACCGGGTGACCCTCCTGTCAGCTAAGAACAGGAAACTGAGGCTACAATTCACACAGCAACACCAAAACTGGACAATAGAAGATTGGAGAAACGTTGCCTGGTCTGATGAGTCTGGATTTCTGCTCCACATTCAGATGGTAGGGTCAGAATTTGGCCTCAACAACATGAAAGCATGGATCCATCCTGCCTTGTATCAACAGTTCAGGCTGCTGCTGCTGGTGTAATGGTGTGGGGGATATTTTCTTGGCTCACTTTGGGCCCCTTAGTACCAACTGAGCATGGTTTAAAGTCCACAGCCTACCTGAGTATTGTTGCTGACCATGTCCATCCCTTTATGAGCACAGTGTACCCATCTTCTGATGGCTACTTCCAGCAGGATAACGCTCCATGTCATAAAGCTGGAATCATCTCAGACTGCTTTCTTCAACATGACAATGAGTTCCCTGTACTCAAATGTCCTCCACAGTCCCCAGATCTCAATCCAATAGAGCACCTTTGGGATGTGGTGGAACGGGAGATTCTCATCATGGATGTTCAGCCGACAAATCTGCAGCAACTGTGTGATGCTATCATGTCAATATGGAGCAAAAATCTCAGAGGGAAGCACCAGTTCTGACCCATTTCAAGGATCTGGTTTCCAGTTTCTGAAGCAGAGTCCTTGATGGTGTCAGTGCGGGCTGAGGACTACATCAATCTAACGGTGAGCACAGTGAAGACAGCTGTGCCTGTATTGACACGAAGGAGGAAGGGGACATCAATCGAGCGCTGGTGGACTGAACGGACCATTAATCTCAGCGAGGGGCCAAGGGCAGGGCTCACCATGGCAACTCTAACTGAAATAAATGGGTGTGTTTAACACCAGCGACCTCCTGCACCGGCTCCTGAACCTGAACACACACTCTGCTGGACTCAGAGTCAGGTGTGTGTTTGCTATGCAGTGTGTGCTCTCTCCAGCACCATCACAGAGAGAACTGGGACTCAGCCCTCACCCATCATTACTGTAATTGGTTCAACTGCAGCTTCATGTATATCAACCCACCTGCTGCCAATTCAGCTGTGACAGATTCCCCCGGAGGACGAGAGAAACGCAGGAAAGTGTTGTTGTGAAGTAAATGACAGCAGAGTTTTCTCCTGGGAGAGGAAGATAAGCAGTTATATTTTCATTTTATATTCCTGCTGCACACACAGGCGCAGACGTAATGTGACAGTTTGTGCAGCAACGACTTGCACAGGAAGCTAAAAGGACTGTTAGGAATAAGAAGCTCATTTATGGACACAGGAAACCCCATCGATTCCAACACTTCTCCTCATAGGATGGTTATATTTACAGTTTCAGATCAGGGAGGCTGGGACTCATTCAGTATCACTGAAACACCAGCTGTGTTCAATCCCACACAGAGCAGGACGTCCAGACAGCTGGAGTCACAGACTGAGGAGTTCCCTGTGGCCCTGTCCTGGTTGATGTTGGGCTGTGAACCTCAGACCTGTTGACTCCTTGGTCCATTTGTTGTCGTAGTCAAGCTAAATACACAGATATTTGATGCAGAGAGCTCCTATCTGTCGGAGTTGGAGCTGAACCGGTGTGAGTTGACACAATGACTTGACCAGAGACCTAGAAGATCCAGTTCTATGACGGACTAGAGACACACTAGAGAGACATCTGGTGTATTTTCACCTTAAGCTGCAGGGATACTGGAGCAGGATGATCCTCAAGCAGAAGCAAAGAGTAACTGTTGAAAGCAGAGAGGTTGAAGAGTTCTTCTCCTGTTCTGTTCAGGAAACAACGCAACAGTCCTAAAAAATGTTACCCACAGGTTGTTTCTTGTCAGTTTCATCTGCTGAAGCCTACGTAGAGCTTTATCTCAATTTTCAGGAATCAAAACACTGAAAGACTCTCCATGTTGTTGTTCCCAGAAAAAGAATCTTCAATATTTTATCAGTGGGTTAAATGTGTCTCTACGAGCTGAGGTCACTTTTGTACATCTTGGCTACCCGAGCCCAATAACTCAGCATGAAACAGTCAATGATCCTCGTTGATTGCCAAACCACATCTGCAGTTTCCAAAAACAGGAGCTGAGACAGTAAAAAGCTCGAGAACCTTCAGCGCCCAGTCTGTCTGGGAGTTTCGTTAGACCACATTCAGAAGACGAGAGCCAAGGTCTCCTCCGAGAACTGGCTCTTACACCAACTCATCAACTCAGAATGGGGGGCTCGCTCAGGCACACTGTGGACATTTGCTCGTGCTTTCCTGCCGCAGACTATGCCTGCCCAGCATGGAGCTGGTCATGCCACACATAGAAACTAGACCTCATCCTCAACAATACCTGTAGGATAGTGACTGGGTATAACAAGGCTAACCTTCTCTGACATTGCCCAACATTCGCAGAGAAGTTACCACACACAGTAGTTACCTGGCTTCTACTTCATGAGCACTCTGCCACCCAGTAACGGCCGTCTTCCAGGAGAAGCTCTCTTGACACTAGGGCTGCAACTAACGCTTATTTCTGATGTTGACTAGTCTATTGATTATTTTCGATTAGTTGATTAATCACTATTATTTTGTGTTTCAACCTAATTTGTCCTTTAAAATGTGCAGACCTTTAAAATTCAACCTGTGTGTTGCATTTTCACTGCATTTACCCAGAGTTAGGTTCTCTCCTCTGATTGGTCAGCCCTGTGTCATGTGAGTAGATAACAGGGAAATTAAGTTGTTTGCAGTATTGGTTGGCAAGAGCACTTATTTGTGACTTTGTGCTTGTTTGCATGGATTAATTTTTATAGTCGATGTAGTCCAGGAGACCACTACAACCACTGAACGGCAGAGGAACAGTCTTGGAGACTTTATGAGGGAAAGTATCACCGCTGATGAATGCCTCACTACCGCTACGACCAACCTTGGGTCGTCTGGAAAACCCTGAACCGCCTGTGCTGTGGAGAGGGGCAGTGCAAGGTGACCATGAAGAAGTGGAAGCTGGCAACATCCGACTTCAGTATATGTGGAGAGGCTTAAACCACCTGGCAGGGTCAAGCGTGGCCGTCCTTGCCTGGACGTGATATAAAGATGGTCAAACAGTCGAACACGATTAAGAAGAGCTAATGATCTTGATCTAAGTCACCCTCTGAAGAGTAATGAAACAAATTTGTTAGCTGCTGCAAAGGTGTAAAATCAAGTAATTAAACCACCAAATTTGTTTTTCACACATGCAGATTTCAACACATGCACTCAAACATGCAGATCCACACACACACAAACACTTCTCCTCCCACTTGTAGGGCCTCTTCTCACCCACTGTGAAAGGAGAAGAAGAATCTGTAGTGTTCTCACCCCTCCTCTGGCCTGGATTGATTTTATGTAGTGTTCCAAGAGGAGAGCAGGATAATGAGATCACAGCATGCATTTTTCATGGACAGGATGAAAGCGATACAGACACGGCGCAGAATCTACATTTCAAATAAACTGCAGCCCACGTCCCTCCTCCTCCTAAAAAAAAAAAAAAAAAGATCTCATCCCTCAGCGTTCAGCCTGTGAGGAGGAGACAATAACCTTTACCAACAGCAGGACAAATGGTGACAGGAAGTGTGCGAGGAAACCAGAGTGTGGTTGAGGATCGTTATTTTACAGGTCGAGGATTTTAAATTGTGTAATTTGTAAAATAGGCGACAGGAAGGAAAAGCAGACTTGAACTCTGAATAAAAGGAAAGAAAGCAGCGTCTGGCAGGGAATTTAAACAGCTGACAGTGTTTTTTAACTCACACTCAAACTGTGTGTACGGCTCGAAATCAGCATGGGCTAAAAAGTACAATAGAATATAACAAAACCCTCCAACAGTCGACTTAAACTTTGCTCAAAGGTTTGATATTTTAACACCACCCTCTAAAGGAAATGACTCGTTTTAAGGAGCCATCCCCTAGTGGATGTTTTAAGAACTGCAGCTTCCACTGATTTTGCACTGGTGACATTTTTCAGCCCTGGAGGTTGGTGCTTGACTCTAACTGGAGAGCTGTCATCTCCAGGCAGCCTGAAAATAGACTCGCAGCCATTTCCTGTGGCTGTGACAGTGCGAGGGGAGACAGCTGAATAACAGTCATTACATTCTGATAAAGGCCGTAATTTCATTGCAGGAGGCAGGAGCAGAGTGTGTGTGTGTGAGTGAGTGTGTGTGAGTGTGTGAGTGTGTGTGTGGTGAGCTCATCCTGCAGGACTCCACCGTGCAGATGTCTTTATGTAAAGGCACGTTTCAACGCTCATGACTCACACCCGGCTCTTGAACGTGTTCTTGTTTCAACAGATGCTGACGTAAGATTCGGGATATAGAATAGAATAGAATAGAAAATTCAGGAGGAGTCACAGCAGTAATCAAGAAAACAAAAGTAAGAAAGTGTATGTCTGTGTGTCTATGAATAGCATGATGCTACTCTGCCCTCTGGTATTCCCTCTGTTTCGGGGTTAGCACAGCTAGCTCATCCATCTTATGGGAGATAGATCTTACTTTCCCAATAACGATGGATGGAAGGACAGGTCCATGTCGTCACTTCTTGAACCAGCACGTCATCCTCACCTCCTTCTCCTCACCTTGTGGGGAAACATCTGGCCTAGCACCAGTTAGCATTGACATGCTACAGGCTGCTAACAGCGGATTTCACATGTAAACAATGCAGCCATGGTTACATGTAGGACCTCCAGACAAACACAGGAGCAAAAATAGTAAAAATATCACTGAAGACGAAACCAGTTTGGTGTCCATGACCAACAAATGAGCTATACAAATGAATGGTCCACTCCAAATGCAAAAATAATGAAAAAGAGATGAAAAAAAAACCCAGCTAGAAATGTTCTGGACATGAAGGAGTGGGATGACTTTGTGTTTTCCGTTTGGTTCTGAGACTGACTGGATGTTTCATTTTGGGACTCGTTCGTGGTCCAACGTGACTTCACAAACAGATGATGGGGAGGTTGCCAAGTAACCATTTCCGTTTAACAGCCGCCCTTGCACTCTGGATAAACTCTTTAAATGTTGACTTTCCATGTTTGGTATCCATTTCACTTAAAGGCACAGTGGTGACTGTCTGTTTGGTGTTGATCATAGTGACACCTGTGGCCAGAATCGGTAGTGTTTCCCTACGAGCACCTTCACACACTGTCGTGAAGAGACGTAACCCTTGTCAATGTGTGCATTTGTTTTGGAGAGCAGGGGCCGTAAGAATGCTTGGTCATTGTTATGGGACTGAAAAATGGACGTCATTTTGCTTGGCTCAAAGTGAGGTCACCACGAAAACTGCTCCCCCTGGTGGCTGGCTGCAGTATAGGTCAAAAAATCCATCTCCCCAGTCATTCCAGATGGGCTGTGGTCAAACTTTAAAAAATGAATACACTTCGTAGAAATGTTTCTCACGTACAATTGTTGTGGTGATCTGAAGATATCATTTGGCTGCCTTGTATCCAAGTCCTCTTTTTTCTGAAGAATTTAGTTTTCATTAGTTATAAGAGGTTGAAAATGAGGCTTTACGTCACGTTAGCAAGATGACTTTCCCAGGATGCAAAGTGACTGGTTTATGTATTGGTTTTTTGTTTGAAAGGTTACAATAATCAGACTTTGTAAACTCAGTTTGTAGCGTAGTTTAGTGTCCAGCTCCAGTTTCTTCTTGACAGATTTGAGTTCCCACGAAAGTCCAACCAGAGATACTGAAAAGATCACCTATAAAGTCCTCACAGGACCTTATCTTGAACGTGATTATGATTGATTTCATATCAGTGTTTCCACCGAGCAGATAAGGAGGAGGAAGTCACTGTTAACATACCACAGTCCATGGGAAAACCTGACTGGTCTGTGCCAAAGACTGAAGAGGAGGACCAGTTGACCAATAAACAAACATTTCCATGTATAGTCCGGCTAAAAATGAGGAAAGAACATGGCATTAGGGTTTGGAATTGAAAAAAAGAGGAAAATTCTTGTTATTATGCAGAATTTACAGGAAGCTTCAAGTTTAGTTCAGTTCTCATTGACAGGAATGTGAGGTTTCTCCATATTTTGATGCTAGTTTCATGTACTTCATCAGACGTTGAAGGGGGACACTCCCCACATCACTTAAAATAACTGCTTTAGAGGAGACTGTGGTCTGAGTTTATGACTCCTCTGAGGTTTATTCACCACCACAGCTCCATGGACTGGAACAATCTCTGCAGCTCCTCATTTTCTGAGGGTTTATTTCTGCGTAAGGCTTGATATCCTGCTGACACGTATCCTGATTGACAGACGGTTCATGTGTCTCATTTTCAGTCTGACGGGGGGAAGTAAAAATACAGATTATGACCTCCACGCTCCAAGAAATGACTCTGTCAGGGGAAGAAGAGCATCCGGACTGATGAGAATTATTCAAATGCTGTTTTTTTTTATAAGACAGAGCTGTCTTTGTGTCTTTGTTCTCTCTTTCTTGCGTAAAAAACAGTCATCTGTGTTCGCTCAGATGTTCATGTTGTGAGCGCATCAGTTAACTCATGCTCCGTGCTCTCCTCTGTCTGCTGGATGCCTCCATCACACACCCCACAGTAACTTCCTGTCACAACAAATTTGTGCTTCAAACCAAACTGTCATTTCGGGACTCCTCGGCACCCAGGAAGTGATCTTACAGGAGCTCACTGCTCTGAGAGGCGAGGTCAGAATCATCACAGGCGGCAGAGCAAGAGGCGCCGATTGTAAAGCTGCACACACTACAAATAACAACATTTCTCCACATTAAGCTCTACAACATCACTTTTATCTGCAGATTTAGAGAAATATTTATGATAAATATCTGTCAAATAATGTTTAGAAATGCTGAATGTTTTATCTAAATCTAAAATGTTATAAATAAATGTTATATATAGGTCCTAATTCAATATATTTAGCTACGTTTCTAAACATTAAGTTTTCATCCTAAATATTTGGCTTTAAATTATAGATATTAAGCCAAGACAAAAAACCTATCTAAGATTTCTAAATCTGAAGGAAGCATTTCTAAATATTTAGCTAATATGCAAGTTTGAATAGTGAATTTGCATCTTTGCTAGATATTTAGAAATTGTTCTTCAAGATTTAGAAATCTTGACTAAATATCTAAATTTCTTATCAAGATTTATGGGTCTTGACACAATATTTAGAATTTTTTTTATCAATATTTAAAAATCTTTACTTAATATTTAGAAATCGTACCTCAAGATTCAGATATCTTGAATTAGTATTCAGAAATTTTAGATCAAGATTCAGAAATCTTAACTGAATATTGAGATTTTTTTTTTAACAAGATTTAAAAATCTTTACTCAATATTTAGAATTATTATCAAGACTTATAAGTCTTGACCTAATATTTAGGATTTTTAATTAAATTTTTTGAAATCTTGACTAAATATTTAGAATTTTTTTATCAAGATTTTAAAATCTTAACCTTATGTTAAGAATTAATATCAATATTTATAAGTCTTGGCTGAATATTTAGAATTTATTAAGATTTAGAAATCTTGACTAAATATTTAGAATTTTCTTAAAAAAAATATAAAAATCTTTACTAAATATATAATGTAATGTTACCAAGATTTATAAATCTTGGCTCAATATTTAGAATTTTTTTTATCAAGATTGAAAATTTTTTAATTCATATTAAGAAATTATAATACAAAAAATAAATACAAAGATCAAGATTTAGAAATTCGTTTCAATATTTGGGATTGTTTTTTCAAGATTAAAAATTTTTACTTAATATTTAGAATTTTTTATCAAGATTTGGAAATCTTGACTAAATATGTAGATTTTTTTTTAATCAATAGTTGAAAACCTTGACTTAATATTGACATTTTTTTTAACAAGATTTAGAAATCTTTGCAACGATACCTCAAGATTTAGAGTGAAGACTAAATGTTTAGAAATGTATTTTAATATTTAGATTTATCACATTTACAAAGAAAATGTTTAAAATTTATACATAATATTCTAAATATATATATATTTTTTACAAATATTTCTCAAAACCTGCATAAAAAGTGATGTTTTAGAGCTAAATGTTGAGAAATGTTATGTTTAGTGTCTGGAACTCTACAATAAGCACCCCAAAGCAGTGGTTGTGTAATAAAGCTTCAGGAAGTGTTTTAGGTGATGTTGCAGGACGCCCAAAAAGGATGAGCTGGGATTCCTCAGGCAGACATTCCCCTGAAACGTCTGTTTTCAGCGAGATGCTTCACCCAGTCATTGAGTTCAGAGATGTGGGACTATTTTCCTAAGTGCAGTTAAGTGCAGCCTGTCTGCTTCATTGGCTCTGATGGGAAACACATAATTTGAAGATATTGATGATCAGTAAATCTGGATCTGTCTGACGGTGACAGAGGACTGATGGAGGGAGGAGAGCTGGGCTGTGGATGTTCAGGAATGTAAATATAACACACATCCCTCCCTTCTTCTCGTCCCGCTGTAGCTCGAACAGCGATGGAAAATCACCATGGCAACAGAGTTTCTACCTGAAAGCGAGGATGTGGAGAAACCGGGAGAGGAGGAGGAGGAGGAGGAGGAGGAGTGATGGAGAGTGGTTAGAGGGAGGGCTGGAGCTGCTCATAAAGTACCATGATTTATGGAGGTCTGAGAGGAGAACATTTACAGCACGGCCACTCTGCACACACACACACACACACACAAACACACACACACATATAAAAGGATGAGGCTCTAAAACCAGGCTGTTGGTTGATTCTCTCATTTTGCTGCTTGTTTCACATCTCCCTTTTTTACGGCACGACTAAGTCTCTATGACAACCCCATGCCGGCTGATGAAGTTTTGATTTCTTTATGATTTCTGTGATTAATTTTGTAGTGATGGTGGACACTGGAGCCTAACTGTCCGACAGAAAAAGGACAGAAGAGCAGAAGAAAGATAAACAGGAGGGAGATAGAGCACGAGCTAAAGGCTAAAAGGGCTAATCTATTTGTGCTAATGTCTATTCCAACCCACAGTCAGCAGTTATTCTGCAGTGGTCTGTTCAAACTTGAGAGTCTATCAAAGAAATGAAATGAAGAGTGAGGTTACCTTAGCTCTGACTGGTAGACGACCGGCAGGCAGACAATTGTACGAGTCCCTCTGATCTGAGTCCCAAGCGAGTAGCAAGTCATTTGGTCCAAGTCTCAAGTTTTTTTAGTTGTGGTCAAGTCAAGTCACAAAGGTTTTCCATTCCAATCGACTCAAGTCACAAAGTTGCCGAGTCGAGTCACCTTATCTTCCTACAGTAAATATCAAAAACTACCATCAGATTAGTCTGCAGCTCTGCATGGATTAAACCATGTGTTTTAATATCATAATGGAGAGGTATGATTATATTTTAATGTGTCATTTATCATCAGGCACCAATATAGCTGCCTTTATCCTCCTTCCTAAAGAATAACAGAGTGGACTAAATGAAACTATAGCTGGAGGAAAAACTTATCGAAGGCTAAATGAGAAGGAATAAAGGTTTATGGTGGGAGTTATTTCCTCTGCTGACGAGTCACGACAGGATGTTTGTGATGAAGAGTGATAAAGTGATGAAGACGGGGGCTTGCTGCCATGGATGGAGATTATTGATGCAGTCACACAGGCTACAGTAGACCATGTCAACGTTTGCCACAGTGGGGAGTGAAACTGTGTCTTATTAGCATCAATGTTCAAAATACAATCGACAGACATAACACCAACACACACATGCACACACTCACACACTTCTTTGGTTTCACTTCCTTGGCTTCATGTGCAGTCTTTACATGGTGGATAAAGTTGGACGTTGTTCCCTCTTTTTTCTTTATTTTAGCATGGTATTTCTTGCATTGCACGTTCCTCTTTTTTCCATTCGAGTGGAAGTTTTCAAACTCAAACTGCTCGACTTTTGGAGCAGCAGAACAGGCTACAGGCTCAGGGGCAGTAGCCTTTATTAGCTAACAACCACACTGTGTTGTGTGTGCCCATTGGCTGCTTGTGTGCTTATGATCTCGCTACATACCTGTCTCCAATCAATTAATCAATCGATAAAAGCGTGAACCTATAGCATGGTGAACATGCTAAGAGTCGTCCAACTCAGCTCGTTGAGTCAAACACGCACCTGGTTAAAAGTCACATCATTACGACAGTGTGTGTGAGACTCCGGGCCACAAGGTGGCGCTGCAGGCCAATTAAAACAGATCCTTCTCAAAGCCTCTTTAAATCTCCTGTTACATACGATCGGATTAAGTATCATTTAGAAGAAAGTTGTGAAACACTAAATTTCTGCTGCTCTGGGAGGCCTGAGAAGTTAGTGATCACTTCCAGAATCAAACATCGACATGAGACGAGGTGCTGGGCCCTGAGCCGGACCAAAGAGTGTAAACAGACCTTTATTTGGGGTATCAGAGTCTAATTAAGGCCGTTCCCTGACAAATGTTTGCTTTAAAGAGTAAACTGAATCAGTCATCCCTGAAACGCCGGGCTCTCTGAAGCGCCCTCTCATCCTCTCACCTCTCTCTGTTCTCGTCTTCTCTGAGCCGTGAATCATCCTCTCCAGCTCCACTTTCCAGCAGATCAATGGAGAACTCCACATGGGTCCTCACAAACCTCCCCGCTCTTCCTCCTCGCTCTGCCATCGCCATGGAGACTCCAGCGAGCGGCCTTTCCACATGTCTGGACCTGTCACACACACACACACACACACAGGGTTACACACACATTGGCACTTCTTCAATTACAGAGACAAAAGCATCAGATCTTTCTCTGCGTACAGTCCGCTCACTGACTCATCCACGTCTCTGCGGTTTAACCTTCATTTTCTCGGTGCTCTGAACGGTCCCATGCTGCAGGCAGCGTCAGATTTCCCCAGTGCCTGCTGGGTAACAGCTTTCAGAGCAGTTCACACACTGACAGTGGAGTCCAGAGGGAGATGAAGGAGCAGGGTGAGTGCACACTGAGAGGAGCGGGGAAGTAACTGTTGTAGCCTCTTGAACTCTAAACACTGTCAACATCAACTGTAAAATCTGGAGTGTGAGACGCTGCTTCAAGACCTTTCACTCGTTTATGAAGTGGCTTGCAGCCTTTACGCTGGTGCAGCCTGAGAAACAAAGACAGGTACAGGATTTCTCCTGTAAATCTGCTCCCATTAGATACGGCATTTTACGTTTTCCTGCACAAATGACACAACCAAAGCCAAGGTCAGGATCCACTGGGGGCGGGGGTTTAGAGCTGTGTATATTTCATCATTTGTTTCACAAGTATAAACAAAAATACAGTTGTTTTTTTATACTAAAATCATCTAAAACATGAAATGTTTGATCAGTTTTTCTTTGTTAAAGACACCTGAGGTGATTAATCCAGCATACAGATGGTATCAGTGGAGACAGATTCACCAAGCAAACACAGGATTAAGTGCACAAAGCAGGGGCAGAGCTATGGGTGGGCCTAACAGTCACAAGCCCACCCACTGACCCTTTTATTTTTGAATTCACATATTATGAAATATTCTGACTTTTTTAATTAAAAAATAATGCTCACATTGTTTGCCGCAAAACTGCATTCACTATCAGGTTAGTCAAATAAGTTTTCCATTCAAAAAGCAAAGAAATATATCTATAAAAAAAGGAGATTTGTTTCTGTTGTTGGGGTTAAAACTATGGAATAATGCAAATATAAAGTCAAAAACTTGTGATTCATGTATTATTTCTTTTTATAAAAATGGTTTCTAAAGTTATTTTTGAAAATTTAAAGTGTAAATAAAGTGATGAATTTGATAATGTTGATTTTCTCTAATATCTGTTTATTTAGTAGCGTAATTTTGTCCTAATTTGCCTTTTCAGTCTTATACTTAATATAAGAACTTTTTTTATTTTTATTTTTAAATTTTTTTTGGTTTGTTTAAAATTTATTTTTTGTGAAAAATATTGTATTATGTATGGAGACTGAATAATTCTTACTACCACTAATACTACTTTTTGACAGCCCCACCCTGAAACTTTATTAAAAAAAATAATAATAATAATAATAAATAATAATAATAATAATAATAATAATAATAATAATGAATAAATAAATTAAATTAAATTAAATTAAATTAACAAATAAAATAAAATAAAAAAGTAAATAAACAAAATCAAAAAAATAATTAAATTTAAATAAAATGAGATTTAGAAGAATTCCACTTCAATTTTGTTTTCCTTTTGTGAGATTCCCTGAGTTTGGTTAAATTTTAGCTGGTTGTAAAATAATAAAAATAATAAAAAAAGAAATCAAAAACAATTAAACAAATACATGAAAGTTTTTAGAAAAGACTAGTCTTTCTTTCTTTCTTTGGTCAGTACCATGAGTAGCAACTGCTGGTGAATTTGTCTAATTCCCCCAAATTTTGTATAGAAGCAATAAAATGTTGAAGGAGCAAAAAACCACCAAATCTGCTGGTAGTGAACACCCCAGTGTATCAGTTACTTTTATTAATTTAAATATTGATATACTCAGTTTTAATAATTTAAGGCACAAAATCTATTCAGCTCAGCCTAAACTAAAATCCTGGCTTCATCCCTGGTACATATGTAGACTTATTTTTAACTGACTAGCTAAATGAAGAATCCTAGGGTTTTTTGGTACATTTTTGTCTGCTGTTGGTTGGACTATTTGTGTTTTCCAGAGGCAGGGGCCGCTGGTCTCTGGCACTCCTGCTCTGTTCTTCAGTCAATAATCTTTCCACACCCACAGCGAGGATCAGTAAATGAAAAAGAAACAATAACTGACAAATTCCCAGGCTGGTTACCAAAACACAGTTTGAGAAATTACTGAAAATCTCCCTTTAAGTGACACCAGAGAGATATTTCGTGTGTTGAAGCGCAGGCGTTTCCCCTGAGAGCTTTCTTCTCACAGTCAACATGTGGTCGTATCTGACAGAACGTAAACTTTGTCGTTTAGATTGGGATAACTTGGGGAAAATAATGACCCAACACTGGTCTGTTTTCCCACCAGTTAATTCATGATAAATGTTACATCCTCATAAAAATAGTTTGGATCATCTGACAGCTTCTTTATAATAAAACACAGCTTCCTGTAAAGTTTGGACTCTGGTCTTTAAGGATATTTTTCACCAGGATGGATTCCTCCTCATCCAGCTCTGGATCTGTTACAGCACGCGGTCTGACATTAGCCTCACTGCTCTTTCTGTGGGTCAGCTGATTTACTCTCCAAAAACTTCTGGGTGGTTTTTCTGTAAAAGGGATCAACATGGAGCCCAGATGGTGAATCCCTCTGACACCAGAAAATATTCTGACCTTTACTCCGGAGCATGATTGAGGTCAGACTTTGTGGGTTTGAGTTGAAGTTCTCAGATAGATCGCGTGGTACGAACATAAACATCATAAACAAACAGATTCTTTGAGATCAAACCTCTTAGTGTTCATATTTTTTGGCCCAAACATCAATAAAGTTAAAGTCCAGCCTCTTCTGTGTTTTGAGTAATGTCAATAAGCAAATCTAAGCACGCTAACACGAAGAAGCTCATGGGAAAAAAAAAAAAAAAAAACTTAACATACAATGGGGAAGATAAGTATTTAATGCATCAACTTTTTCTCATCACATTTATATCTAAAGCTGCAATTCAAATGAAATTTCTCCCAGACATTGGTATTAACTCAAATAATCCACACATGAAAAGAAATCACAACGTTCAGGTCCATAAATAATGATTATGGTGAATTAAGTACGATAACACAGGAAAAAAGTATTGAACCCACCATGGAAAGGCTGTATACTTTGGCAAGGAAATGCACCATACCACCTGAAATCTGTCAGTAATTATTACTTGAACTTCCAATTAGTGCAAACCAACATCAGCTGGGCTTGAGCAAATTGATGGTCCTATAAAAAGGTTGTTTTTTCACCAAGCAGTTAAATACCACACACCTCATGATGGGTAAAGGCAAAGAGCTCTCTGAAGACATTCACAACCTGATTGTTGCTCAGCATCAGAATGGAACTGGTTACAGACTTATATCAAAGCACCTGAATATTCCAGTCAGCACCGTTGGGGCCATTATTCACAAGTGGAAGAAGCACCACCTTACCATCAACAGGCCACGCACAGGAGCTCCTTGAAGATTTCTGACCAGGGAGTCAGAAAGATAGTCAGAAGAGTACTCAACGAGCCAAGGACCACCCTGAAAGTGCTCCAGAAAGACTTGGAGGCAGCAGGTACAATTGTTACAGAGAAAACAACAGGCAATGCACTCCAGCGCCATGGCCTCTATGGACGCTCAGCCCACAAGACTCCATTCCTCAAGAAAAGGCATGTTGAAGCTGGTTTAAAGTTTGCTAAACAGCATCTTGACAAGCCTGTAGAATACTGGGAGAATGTTGTCTGGTCAGATGAGACCAAAACTGAACTTTTGGGCTGTCATACTACAGACCATGTTTGGAGGAGAAATGGCTCTGCACATCAGCCAAAAAACACTACACCAACAGTGAAGTTTGGAGGTGGAAGCATCATGGCATGGGGTTGTTTCTCATCTCATGGTGTTGGCAAACTTCATATAACTGACGGAGCAATGAATGGAGCCATGTATGGGGAAATTCTTGATCTGAATCTGCTGCCATCCACCAGGATGATGAAGATGAGACGTGGCTGGACCTTCCAGCAGGACAACCATCCAAAGCACACGGCAAAGCTGACTCTCAAATGGTTTCAGAAAAAGAAAATCAATCTGTTAGAACGGCCTAGTCAATCACCTGACTTCAATCCAACTGAACATTTGTGGAAAGAAGTAAAGAAAAGGGTTCACCAGAGGGCACCAAAGAATATTCCAGATTTAAAGACAATCTGTGCAGAGGAATGGGCCAAAATCACACCTGAGCAGTGTGGGCCATTAGTTCAAACATACAAGAAGCTTCTGGAAGCTGTCATTGCAAACAAAGGCTTCTCCACTAAGTATTAGATGAGTCTCAGTTAGCTTGTTCAATACTTTTTTCCTGTGTTATCGTACTTAATTCACCATAATCATTATTTATGGACCTGAACGTTGTGATTTCTTTTCATGTGTGGATTATTTGAGTTAATACCAATGTCTGGAAGAAATTTTGTTTGAATTGCATCTTTGGGAATAAATGTGATGAGAAAAAGTTGACGTTTTTAATACTTACTTTCCCCACTGTATTTGCATGCATTTTCTTATTTCACTGTTGCAGCTGTTAAAAATAGTGATGGATTTAATGCAGATAAATGAAGGAATGTATTAAAACACTCGGACAAACACTTGGACAACTGACCGACTCAACTCGACAAAGGAGAGCAATTAAAGGAAACAAAACGAATCCACAAAGAGAAAAGGGAAATCCAGCAGATTACGGACACAAAAAAGATCTCACAGAAGAAAAAAAAAAAAGAGGAAAAAAATGACAGAGAGACAAAATGGAGAAATATCATTTTATTGCTCCTCAGAGAGTCCTATGCCTTCTGAAGAAGTCCAGGGACGAGACATTTATGAGAAAAACCAGATGAAACTGGTTAAAGATGAAAATGAGGAAAGAATTACAGACATAACTCAGAGCTCTGATGTTTCACAGCACTAATGTTAGAGAACTTGGGATGCAGATTAAAATATTCATGAAAAAAATGGAATCTAAATTTGGAGCCTGGATTTAAAGAAATTGAAGAAAATTATCAAATGGGGCCAGTTATTCAAAGGTAATCTGATCTGGTTTTGGTAATCAGATTAGATCAGATTTAAAAAAAATGGGTTGTTCAAATCAGATTAGATCACATAATCTAACCCTAATTTTAATGTGGATCAAATTTTCAGTTTGTGTCATTCAAAATTTATAGGATTTAGAAAACCTGGATCCAGAAAACAGGATTATCCTGATACCAACAGGGGGCAGGATATCAAAGAAGATTTCAGGAAGAAAACGGACTAATTTTTTGAAATAAAACAACATTTGTATCATTTACTGTATTTACTTTTGTTTATATTTTGAATTTGACCTGTTTAACTGTTACAGTAGACATAGGTTACCACTAAAGCCTTTCAGAAAATGTCTTTGTCCCCATGAAATAATCCCCACAAACAGATTTCAAGGCGCCACCAAACATAATTCTCTTCAGACTTTAATCCGTGTGTTTTGTCTTTGTGTGTGGGTCTCCTTCTCAGTGGATTCAACCTTTGCTTATCATTGAGCCAATCCCAATTTTACCCCTTAGTCCTTGGTCTAGCATACACGTGTAGCGAAGCAGTGTCCCAGATCGTCGTAAGACCAAGGTGAAGAGCTACACTGCGCTTGAAACGAAGAGAATACCAAGACCTCACGTGAAACCCAGAGGTACGACAAATTTCCCATGATATTGATATTTTTTTCTCATCAGATATTCATGTCTTGAACTGTTGGTTGTATTTTGAAATAGCTTGTACAGTTCTACAGTTTCATTAAGCAGATGCTTTTGTCCAAAGCGACGTACAACAGAAGTGCTGAAAATTCACTTAGAGCTGGGTCTCAGACCTTCTGACTTATTCTACCCCTGAGGACCGAGAGGAGAAGGCTCAGATTAAGGGCCTAAGTGTTCCCTGAACAGATGAGTCTCCAGACATCTCTTAGAGTAGAAAGGGACTCTGTGGATCGTATAGAGTTAGGTAATTCATTCACCATCTGGGAACAACAGAGGAGAAGAGTCTGGCTAGAGATTTGGAGCCACACTGGGCTGGGAGCACCAGGCGTCTTTCATAAGCACAAGTAGACAGCTACAGCTAATAGTAGCTACACTGAGGTCAGACCAGGGTGACGGGTTCACAGCAGACACAGCAGTGCAATGAGTGAATTAATGAAGCTGCGTTCAGGAGCTGCGTCAGCTACAACAGCTATGAAAGGCAAGTGTCACTGTAATCAGAAGCTCCATGATATAGCCAGAGTACAAATTACATTTTCAACATAAATATTGGTACTTTCTACTCCTTACATTTCCCAAAAAGGCTTGTTACTTTACATATAAAGCCTGAGCCTATATAATTTGTGGTTTTTGGCACCGCAACATCAGTGTCAGAGCAGGTCTGCCACGCTGCACACACGTTACACCACTACAGAGAGGGTCCCACACAGTCACAGGAGCAGCCCCCAGGGCCTTATTTAAAAGTTCTTTTTGAGTTTGTTGGTGCTAAAAACAACTCTTGGCGTATGCGTTGCAACTTGTGCAAACCAAAACTTCAGGAAGTATTAGCATTCAAGAACAGTCCATCAGTACATTAGGACACTAGGCAGGTAGTGTTTGTTCAAACAATAACATTGCTAAATTAGATTACATGTAAATTATACTGTGTTTACAGTCAGCGCAATAGGAATACTTTTTACTTTTAAAAGTACTTATGAGTACAGTTCAGAGCCTGTACTTTTTACTTTTACTCAAGTAGATATTTGGATCAGAACTTTTTACTTTTACTCAAGTCATTTTTTCACATAGGTATTTTACTTCTACTCAAAAAAGGAATCTGGGTACTTTTGCCTGAATATAGCTTCTGAATACCGTAATGTTCGCTTTTCATGGTTTAGCTGTTGTTTTTCATGTGATGCGTGTGTTGTGGTGGTGTCTGTTTGCTGTGAGTGTGTCACCCCAATCTGACATCACTTTATCATTACTTTGCAAAAATGTGTTTTGTTTGGAAGCAAATAAACAGTTGCTCTGCCTACGACAGCCAGGGAGCATCTAGGGTTGATGAGGTAGCAGGGATTGAGTGGCGTCTTCAGCCCTTCCCCTTGGGCCTTAAAACAGAGGGCCAGGGGGAAGGGGGAAGACTGACAATTGTCTCCACATCTTTGTGTTGATTTAGTCAGTGTTAGCATAATGTCAGGACTCTCCTCCCCCTAATACAGATGACTCCTCAGATGGGGGACAAATCTCAAGGTATGGAGTCTGTGGTTGGGGTGCAGCATTTTTCCACTCACCTTTCCTCTGCTGCTCTGCCTGTGGGACACGCTCACCTGATCAGGTACCTCAGTGCACCTGAGCACCCAGCCGCAACTCATCTACAATCTGGCCTCCTCTGTCCACCACTTCTTTTCCAGATTGTTCTCAGCTTCCATGTAAGACTTTCCAGCTTTTCTCCTGATTTGGTTTACTCCTGCCTCCTCTCTGTTTGGACTATTCTGCATTTTTTGGACTCATACCTGGTTTTGATCCTGCTGCTTTTCCGACAATACTCTCTGCCTTTTCCTCTCAAGGTACAGTTGCCTGGTTTCAAACTTTTATTATTGAAGTTTCTTTTGTAAAAAGACATTTCTAGAGTTCCTGTGTTTGCTACACCAAAGATGACTTCTGTCAGAGTTTGTGTTCAGCCAAGGTCCCCAAAGGATTTGTCTCCAGACTTAGGGTAAAAATCACACTGATAAAAATGAGCTCCAGCTGAAGGGACACCTGATTTTGGGTGTCCCTGAAAGTGGAGCTTGTGTTGTAGCAAGAATATGTTGTGACAGCTCTTTATTCAGAGTAATTTGACCCATGGAGACAGAGGAGAGCGTCTAACATGAGTTAACTGATGCACTTACAGCAGGAACACCGAGCGAACACGCTGCAGAGATCTGACCCAGCCGAGAGGAAGACGCTGTGACAAGCAGAGGTAAACATTACGACAACTTTCTCCTCTTTATAAATGAAACAGCTTCCCTCCTCTCAAAGAGGAGCCGGCACGGTGAGGAACGATGCAGAGCAGAGCATTTCTCAGTGTCTTCATGTAGTTTATGTGTCTGTGTGTGGTCGCAGATATTTCCTCTCTGTCTCAGTCGACTGTCACAAACACCCAGCTATTAAAAGAGCCGACTGCCCCCGTCATGAAAATACATGAAGCGTCAGTCAATCAGGATACATGTCAGCCCCATGCAGAAATAAACCAGAGAGGATGAGGAGCTGCAGAGATTGATCCAGACCGTGGGGATGAGGTTGGATAAAGCTCAGAGGAGGCAGACCAGTCTCCTCTAAAGAAGTTATATTGGTTTAGTTTGGTTGTAGTTTATAGTTTAGTTATATTAGGAGACGTTGAAAGTGTCCATCCCCAGCTTTAGATAGATGACATCAAACTAATATCAGCACAGGAATCCACTCATTCCACAAAAACAGAGTAAATAAGAAATTCACATCCTCAGAATTTAAGAGTCTTCCCACATATTGAGCTTATTTTACCCCTGACCTGCATCCATTACACAATCACCTGACAGACTTATCCTCCCCAAAAGAGGCGGCTTTGAAAATGCCTGACCCATAAAAAAAAAAAACAGACAAAAAATACTTTTAGAAACAGAGAAACTTAATATACATAAATAAATAAAAATAAATGGAAAAAAAGGAATCGCTTTTTAACAAAAATTACAAAACATTTTGCTCTATCATTTTCTTAATGATATTTTTAGTGTCACATATTTAATAAACTGGACAGTTTCAGATATCAGAAATACTTTATTGATTTAATTAAAAAAAAACCTACATTTAAATTTTATTTTATAAATATATATATTTATATTTTATTAACTTTAATAATTTTATTAAAGGGGAAAGGGACAAATCTGCAAAGAAGGAAAATCACACGGAGTAAAAAAAAGAAAGAAAGAAAAAATATAATTTTTAGGAACAGAGATACTTAAAATAAATAAAAATGAATTAATTAATTTAAAAAAACACATTTTAACATAATTTACAAAACATTTTGCTCTATCATTTTGTTAGTGATATTTTTTCTGCCTCATATTTAATAAACTGGGTTTTTGAAATAAGAAATATTTTATTGGTTTAATAAAATAATGATTTATTTTAAAATTTAATAATTTTTTTAGAGGAGAAGGGGACACATCTCCAAAGAAGGGAAATTACAGGAAGTAAAAGAAAGGAAAAAAAAACTTTATATAACATAATAAAATGGGAAACACTGAAAACCAACTCTTAGAACCAAAGGACCAAAGATAAACTCACATACATCGAAAGTACCACAGAAAAGTCTAAAAGCCAAAGAATGAACAGCAAAAACTACAAAATAAAATATTTATTTTATATTTATTAATACAAGGGATAAATCAATAAAAGTTAAAAGACAAGATAACTACTGGGACAGAGAGGAAGAAAAAAACTTAACATTCAAACTGGGCTTGTCCTCCTTGGCTCAGTGCCAGCGGCAGCGCACACCCACAGCCTCTGACCATGACTGTGAACACTCTGACTAGCCCAGCAACCACCTGTAGCATCACGTTTGTACATGGGAGAGACTCAAGAGCCGTGCACCTGACTCAGCATGTTAGCACAAGCTAATCACAGGTAATTGACACATACCTGGTTAGCAGAAAGCTAACCACTGTTTGTCCCCTGAAAGTGAGTGAAATTTGTGCCAAGCTTCATCCTTGTTTAGGAAAAAGCTTTATCTGTTTGGCGTTTGGTTTCTCTTTGGATGAGTCTTTCCTCCTCTTTGCTACCTCTGCTATTGTAGCTGCTCTGATTAGCTTCTTCCGCTCGCTAATCAACACACAAAGTCACTGGCTGATCTAACCACACTTACTCTTTGCTCAGAAATGTCCCGATACAACCAAAACATTAACATCCAGGCAGAAGAGAGGGGGTTGAGGCAGACACTGACACTGACACACATGTATAGAGGCCTAAAGGAGATGACTGAGCAGGATTATTGTTGTCAAAGTTGACATTTTATAATTAAGGAAAATACTTCAGACTTTACTGTTAAAGAAATTCAATCCAAATCTGCAGCTTGTAATTTTCTGTTATTAAAATCAGCTCAGATTACAAAACAGCTTTAAATTTTGGCAGATTTACAGGAGATTAATGCAACACACAGGACAACAGGAGCTAACAGCGTCTTAAAATAAAAACACAAGAGACTGAGCTACAAAGAACTGGAAGTAAAGGAGCAATCTGATAACAGGGCGTGCAGCATTTTGCTGTAAGAAACAGAATAATTTTGCGTTTCTGCCGCCTGTGGGCAGCCGTGTTTGGATACGATAAGCTCCTAAACACCTCCCCAGCGGTGCACAGAGTGTGACTGTGCCAGTGTGTCTTAAAGCAGGGTTACAGGCTTCAGCAGAGCCACGGTGTTGATTTAAGTGTCTCTGTTAACACAACATGTACTAATGATTTAAAGGGCTAGTCCGCTGCTCTAAACCAATAAACAGAAGCCAAGAGCTGAAATTGAGAGTTGAAAATCTGACAACAAAAGCTCAAAATCTATCTTTTTTTCCACATGCAGATCTGTCTCAGCCCCTCTTCTCTTTGTGTTCCCGTCTGGTGTCACGTCTTTGTCTGACAGGTGTTTTCATCAGGACGCTCTGAAAGCACCGAGGTCCTTTTCTTTGTTTTAACTCTTTCTCCTCTTTCAGCTCACACACACACTCCCCCCCTCACGTCTTCTCACACAGCCCTGTTCCCACCCCCAACATCCCCCAATTACCCCTCCAGCTTCCAGCAGCAGCAGCACTCCACATCCCCTTGCATTGAAATGGGCCAGTTGCTATGGAAACCCCATACAGCAGCATATTATTCCCCTGTCAGGATTCAAAAGAGGATCAATTAGTGATGATGTCACTGCGTCAAACCCGGCCGCTCACATCTGATCACGATTCCTTCAGAGCGGACAGCCCAGGCCTGTGAGTGTGTGTGTGTGTGTGTGTGTGTGCCACATGTGTGTGTTAGTTCTAACATGTGAGTGTGTGTGTGCTATTTCAAAGACACAGTGATCTGAGAGGGAAGAAGAAGCAGAAAAGGCGAGGATTGGTTGTGTAGTGTGCAGCTCGGGGTGGAAGATGAAGGCAGACTTGAGTCACCACTACACGGTGTGTGGGAGGGCTGCATGAGAGCGGGATGAGGAACACAGGCGGGATGGAAATCTCTGACATTCACCATCAGGGTGAGATGGAGAGCACAACCAAAATATCTGAGGTTTCTCAGAGGACGGTCTTAAGACTGTTAGAGAACAGCCGCTGTGATTTCAGAGCTTTACTCCACTTTTCAAGCAGTGCTGGGAATAACATCGTTAATTTTAACGCTGTTACTCTTTCCAGTAATCCAATTAATTACTATTTCAAGTGTTATATCGCTGTTACCAATACTGACAGAGAAATGAGGCGCGTTACTATCATAGACTGTAAAAAAAAAATGGACGTCATCTTGCTCGACTTGAGCAAGCCGAGTAAGAAGTGAGGTCTCCACAAAAACTGCTCCCCCTGGTGGCTGGCTGCAGTATAGGTCAAAAAATCCATGTCCCCAGGCATTCCAGATGGGCTGTGGTCAAACTTTAAAAAATTAATACACCTCATAGAAATGTTTCTCATTTTGATAATATTATTTGCCTGCCTCGTTTTTAATTCCTCTTTTAAAGTTTTGTTTTAATAGTTATCAACGATGATCGACAGCTGCAGTTATTGTGCATTTTTGGGGGGGGATTATAAAATATGTCAGGAGGAAGAGACAGATTTTCTCATAGCTTTTACTGAGCAGACTCTGGCTGCCAATGGCGGCGCCTGTGACGGGGGTATTTTGGTTCAAACCCACAGAAAGTTGGAGGCACGCTGTCTGCTCTATATACAGTCTATAACCCCGTTTCCACCAAGCAGACCGGTTTGGTTTGTCTCGGTATGATGTGCATTTTACAGCGTTTCCACTGACTTATCCCGGGACAGATCCCCAAATAACCGAGACGAGCCGTCCCACTTTTTGGGACCCTTTCATATGGGTGCCAACCTGAACTTAACCACTCTTTAAAGGTGGAGCCACAACACTGCAGACTGTTGATTGGTCGAAAGAATTATCACTTACTGTGCGACAGCGGCTGCATTTCTCCTGGTGGCACACAGTCTTCTCTAAAACAAAGCTTGATTGTTCTTTGTATCAAAGAGCCACATGCCATGAAATGCTGCATGTCTTCCATCGATGCTCTTTGTTTCCTGTGTCGCGTTTTTCTTCTTCGTTGGATTTATTAGCGGGGTAAACTGTGTCCTACTGCTACGGTGTCACACTATTGTTTAACAGGTGGGGCTTTCAGCATCCAGCTTACACGCCGCCTACCAATAGAGGGCACAGTTTGCTGAGGAAACACCAACAGGATCAGGCTTAACAGTACCAAACCATGACAAACAGTACTGAATCAAATTGGACTGCTTGGTAGAAACACAGCTTTTGGTTTACTCTGTAGCCGACCTGGCTCGCTCAGCCAGGCACAGAAGAGCTGATAATAAAATGTGGGGAAAAGCGTCACACACACAAGTAATCAGCAATGAATATCATACAGCTACCTGTGTGTGTCTGTGTAACCTGCAGTCAGAGACGATCTCATGCAGCATCTTTGGGTCAAACCAACTCCAGGGAGAGGGGTGGATGCTTTATGAGGTTTGATTGTAAGGCATTAGTAGCCGACTTGTTTTGACTTGAAAAAATAATATCAGAGATGACAGGGGCAGACTTGAAAATAAGGGATCAATCAGGAGGAATTATAAATCGGGAGTGGAGCCAGAGACAGAGTTAAAAAGCGGGAGAGTCCCTCCTAAACGAGGAAAGTTGGCAGGTCTATCTGACCCATAGCCTGTATATAGAGTGGACAGTGTGGCTTCGCCATTTACCATTGTACTGTTTTGAAGCCAAAATACCCCCATCACAGGCGCTGCCATTGAAACAGTTGTGCAGCCAGGGTCTGCGCAGTAAAGACTGAGAAGGATTCTGGGAGAATCTGAGTGGAGCCAAGTGAGCCAAGTTTGAGAGTCTAATCACTTCTTGACTCTACCTCCCGACATATTTTACAATCCCTGAAAAAAATACACAAGAACAGCAGCTGCCAATCATCGTTAAACGTGACGTAAAACATAGTTTTTAACCTCTTATAACTAATGAAAACTAAACTTTTCAGAAAAAAGAGGACTTGAATACAAGACAGCCAAATGATATCTTCAAATCACCACAACAATCAGACGTGAGAAACATTTCTACCAGGTGTATTAATTTTTAAAGTTTGACCACAGCCCACCTGGAATGACTGGGGGTGGATTTTTTGACCTATACTGCAGCCAGCCACCAGGGGGAGCAGTTTTTGAGGCAACCTCACTTCAAGCTGAGCAAGATGACGTCCATTTTTTTTACAATCTATGATCTGTACTGGCTGGCTCAGCCAGACACAGGAAAACTTATTACTTTTATGAAGGAGTAATTCAGTTACTAATTCAATTACTTTTTAGGGAAAGTAACGAGTAGCTACAATCAATTACTTTTTTGGAAAATGTCTTTTTAGAATTAGTATGAGCTTGACTTGTCCAGAAAAATGTCTTGTTTCAAGTTATTTTCAGACAAAAATGAAGTCTGAATTGTTTGTATAAAGAAAAAAAAATCTGCCAATGGAACATGAGACATTATTTTAATCTAAAGCAAATTTCTGAGCAATTTTTTTTCGTCCCATTGGCAATTGTTGTCTACTTGTTTCTGGACTAAAGAGTTAAATGTGGCTCATATTGAGTTTAATAAGACATTTTTCTTACTTAAAACAAGACTGAAAACACTTGATAAGATTTCATTTTTTACAGTGTAGAACAAAGTGTTTCTTTAGGTCACTTATTTTTAAGCTCTTCCTCTGCTCCTCCATCCTTTCCTGAGCTCAGCTGACTTTACTCTAACATCCTGTGGGATCTTGTAGATGTGTGTTCAAGATTTCTTCCCAAACAATTTGCATTTCATGAGAGCGGTGTTGAAGGCAGGAGTTAAAACAGAGAGTGTATTTTTAGAGCCTCTTTTTTTCTGCAGACCTTCCTTCACAGAAAGAAGAAAGAGGAAAAAGCCAAAATCTGTACGTCTGCTGTTAAGAGGAGAGAAAATCTGCGACAAACTGGAGTAAAAGAGAAAGAGCTGATGTGTTTTGTAGCGAGGAGTTTCAGAGTCATAAATTCTGCATGAGCTCAGTTCTGGGGAAGTGCAGCCATCATGTCCTCCTGTCTGCCTCTCATTGTGTCTCTGGCACCACAGACTGTTGTTGGGACAGCAGGAACATTATACCAGGGAAACAGAGCGCACTTTTTCAGGGTGGTTTTTAATGGATGGATGCCCAGATGACCTCTGCTTACAGAGGCAGCCTCAGCTCCAGGTGGGCTTGACGAGACGTTAGAAGCTTCCTGTCACGCCATAAAAAGCTCAAAGTGCTTCTGATAGTTTTTTTCTGGCAAGTTCAGAGAAATATCACCTCAGCATTTCTTCCCTTTCTCAGCTCCCTTCTTCCTCAACAAGTCACTTAAATTGCTTTTAGACCACAGGAACTAGGGTCTAAATTTAGTTCTGCCTCCCTGAGAGGTCAGCTCCCAGTGTTCCAGTTTAAAGAGTGACCCTGTAAACTGGAGACCTTCACCTGAACGTGTCAGCAGAGGTCTGGTTTACAACAGCCCAGGAAGACCTGGGGAAGTCATCCTGGTTTACTTTGATATACGTGTCATAATCTGCTCATCAGAACAGGATTTAACGGTGATCTAAAGCTGTTTGAGAAGGATGCATCCTGTGTGAAGTCATCATTCAACGTACTCCTTTTCCAGAACAAAACACTGGTCTATTGTCTGTTGCCCTCTTTCTTTGGAAGCTAGAAGTCAAAGCTGTTTCAGCTTTGTCTCTCGAGCTTGTCTTCTTTCAGATGTCAACAAATCCACCTGCGACCAAACCCAGCACAGGCTGAATGTCCTCCATGCTAACAGGCTAACTGCAGTGCTACACATGACGATGCTGGCCTCTCTTTGCGTTCTGTTGTCAGGTTTGTAATAAGGTAATAAGTAAAGCAAAGTTTTCTTACATATAGCGTTCAAGAATTTATTACAAGATGCTGCGTTATTACATAATGAAGTCAAAATGTATTATGTCATTACTTTTTGGGGTGTTATGACATAATGTGGCATTATAAACCTTTATGGCCTTGTTACCACCCTCTACTGGTCAGACACTATATTGCATATTCCTTTATTTTGTGATTCATATATCATTGTCCATTCTTCAGACCTGGGCCCTGTTCTAAGAAGCAGGATTACTGCCTAGCGAGGTAGCTTTGAGGATAGGTTTCGGATTCCCTGTTCTACTACACAGGATCACTCCTCAGCGAGGCGAGTCTCCATGGCAACACACGCTGAGCGGCTAACCTGCTCCGGGGCAGGTTAGGTTCCAGATTGAACTCGCGGACTATAAAAACCCCGCCCACTGACCAATGAGCCCTCACGAAAAAATGGCTTGTCTGTTCTTAGAGGATCCCGTGGACATCGGAGCCCGACCCACTCATTTTTTGGGATGACCACCTTTATGAAAGGTACCGGTTTTCCAGGGAGGGGTTGGTAGTACATGACACTTTCTACAGGTAGTTAAAGGGAATGAAGAACTCTCATTGCCGTAATAAGATCTTAAATGCCAACACTTCTGTTCCATGACAATATTTTATTGCCCGTCTTAAAATTGTGACAGGAATTCATGTAGGACTCATGTGGGCTACATATCACACAAAAAATATAAACACGATAGGAATGAACAAATGAATAAATTCATGTAAGAACTAAATTAGATATGTTGCATGTTACAGTAAAAGTGCATGGTGAACAGTGCTATTTCAGGATGATAAAGGCACAAAAGATTCTTTTTGCACTACACCACTACACTTACGCATTTAGACTGTCAGCAATTTTCTGCCAGCACTCCTTCCGTTCTTTAGCAGCAGCGACGGTGCTGCTTTTAACGTTAATTACATGTTTCAGCTCGTCATACTTCCTCATGATCACCTCCTGCTCCTCCTGTGTGAAGTATGCGCTCCTTCTCTCTTCCGGCCTGCTCTGACGCTCCAGACTGCTCCATGTTCGCGATTGGTCAGATGCAGCAGGCTCCGCCTTATACGTGTGCACGCGCTCATTGCCTAGCTGGATCCACCTATGAGGTTGATAACCAGCATCGTAAAACTGTGTAGCGAGACCGCCGGCTACCGCGCTCAGTTCAGCGAGGTAGCTCCAAGGTTATCTCGCTAGGCTGAACTTGCTTCGTAGAACAGGGCCCTGTAGTCTCAATACAGACAAACAATGGGCCGCTGGAACTTTTAGTTACTGTGAATGTTTTACCAGGAACTAAAAGTTCCTGAACTTCTGGTTGAAATACAGCTTAAGATGCCAGCCTGACTTGGTGTCACTTTTGCTGAATGGCAACATTTTTGTCATCCTACCACCCTCTACTGGTGTAGTGTAGGGGCTGAGAACTCGTTGTTGCGTTGTGTGATGAATCAGGCAAACACTTGAAATCTCTGGCACCAACTCGCCATTTAATCTGATTAACACAGAGGAAATTGAGGTGTCTCAAAACGTCTCTGGCAGCTGTCAGCAAAAAAAGCTAAAACAGAACAACATATATATTTAAAAAAGAGCTATCTGCTTATTGCTAAACCACGGAATTTGTCTAATGATTGTAAACACAGCATTAAAACCACCGAAACCCCCCCAAACAAAACCAGAGTCCCTTTTTAAACATTTCAAACAGAGAAACATGACATTTACTCAAGAAAACAAACATATAAAAGACATTAAACAGAACTAATAACTCAGTGACTTACCTCGAGGATAGCTACATACAGACTGGCATGGAAACACCCAAGTCTGCACAGGCACCAATAGAGGGCGCTGACGCCACATTAGCTCCTCGTGGATACACATACTTGCACAAAACTTAAGCATTACATGAAAAAAAACCCAAAGACATCTCATAAGACGGGATGGCAAGTGGAATCATACTCCACTAAAGTAGCAATGTAATACAATAACTTTTTTTTCTCCATGCAGCACGGTCAGGATTTAGATTTACTCACAGGATTTCATGCCTTGGTAGAAACACAGACAATAGGGCCACATGAATCATTTAGTTCCCAGAACTTCAGGTCAAAAAGAACCTTTATGGACCCTTAGTTACCCCCTGTTGGTTGGGCCTTATGCAAGAAAAAGGCAGGCGAATTAGAATGCTTCAAACTCTAAAAATCTTCTCCCACATCCACAGGTTTAGTTTTCACATGTAGGAACTTCTTATTTTCACCCAAACTGTGAGTCCTGGTATGCCTCTACAGGTTTCCATGAAGTTAAAAGATGCTATGAGGAGGATCTGTTTAAATTGAACTGCAGCGCCACCTTCTGGCCTGGAGGTTAATGCACGCTGTCGTAAAACTGTGACTTTTAATGAGGCGTATGTTTGTTTTGGAACGAATTTTCTTTGTTCAAGTCAACTTTTTACTAGATACAACCAAGGTTATAATAGTTTTGGATTTGTCATTATAGTTTAGTTTAAGTTAGTTTTGACATTTTATTTTCCATTACAGTTTAGTTTTAATTAGTTTTAGAGCAGGCATTCTAGTTTTTATTTAGTTTTGATTTTTGCAACAAGGCTTAGTTTTAGTTTAGTTTTAGTTTAGTTTTAGTTTTTTCATACCTTATTAACCAGGTGCAGGATTCAAAAAGGTCAGAGTAAATATTTTGTCATACTGTTTATTTTCAAGTCCAACATAGTGCTCACTGCTCAGTCAATGCTGATACTGAACAGTTGGCTGCTGCCTGAAACACAAGAAAATAATATAAACTTAATATAAAAAATATAAACATAATTTATGAAAAAACAATATAATATGAGCTTCAATAAATAAAAACTTGGACTCTGTAACAATTAAACTATTACAGATGCTCTGATTCATTGCTCCTCTATGTTTGGTCGCAGCACAGCGCACAGCCAGTCAGTGCAGTAAACAAGCACGTCCCAGTACGTCACTATGATGGTGCTGTGCGGCGCTGACAACTGCCGAAAACTGTCGTAAAATTGGTTGGGATTAATTCAAATCCTAAAGGCTATTAATATTGTCAAAAACTATAACTAAGGGAATGTTTTCTATCATTTTGGTTAGTTTCAGTTAGTTTTGTGAGCACAAGATACAGTTTTAGTTTACTTATCGTTTTTGTTTTCTTTTGTAGTTTTTTTTAGTTTGAGTTAACTGCAATGTATTTTAAATTTTAGTTTTCCTTCTTCCCGTTTCCTTCCCGTTTAGTTTCGTTTTAGTTAACTATTACAACCTTGGATACAACGCCACGAGGTAAGGTATTCAACAGTACAGTTACTTAGCGCTGTTGATTGAAATGTGACAACAAACAAATGTAAGTTCGTACCATAGGTCAGTAGCTGGCTATATGTAGCGCTACTAGCAGCCCGGTGCTACAACGTTACACAACGTGTAACATTCGTACAAGTTAAGAACACGTCTCACAGCGGTGGGCTGTAGAGTAACAATACATCAGCGGTGACTTCAGGACGTTCCCACCCGAGTTTACAAAGTTCATTTCAACATCTAACATAGCGCTGACTTCTGATTAATAAATTACCTTTTTCGCGTAGTTTTCCAGTAAAGAAAATTATCATAGACAAAGAAACGTGGCGAAAAAAAGACCATGTAGAAGGAACCTCTGCTCTCCATTCATTTGCCTCACTCCAAACAAAGAAGCGCGCCACTGAGGTCACCCAAACCCGTACCCGCGACCCATGTTCCCGGAGGTCTCCCTGGGGATAATGAAGGGGTGGAGGAAAGAGAGGAGCACAGAGAACTTCCATCTTTTCCCTGGCTCTGCCCCTGCCCCGCTCCTTCCTCCTCTCTATCAGGCTTAAAACTCCGCTGAGGAAAACACAGTCGGACTCAGTGATAGCCCGTGCAGGCAGATCCAGCTGGGAACGAATGTTTTCAGAACTGACCTTCAAAACCTGTCTCCTCTGAGACTTTCACCCAAGCCTGCTCCTGTTTTTCCGGTCTCTGTAGAGTACACACGTCGTATCGTATAACTCTGGATGATGACACACCACACAGATTGTTTTCTCCTCCATCCTCTGGCAGAGTTGGAGCCAGCGCAGGCGGCAGTTGCCCCCCAACGTTGTCAAAACAATGACGTCGTGGGGGAATATTTTGAACTCGGGCGAATTCGCGTCTACCGCCCAAACGTGCGAATCGTGCCGCCCGAGGCTAATCGGCAGCTAAACGCGTCTTTGCATTGACTTTGTATGTAATCGCGCCGCAAATTCACGTTAGGTGTGGCCGCACCGTTAGACAACCAAAAGCTAACGTTCCCTTTACGTTCTGTGTTACTAGGGACGTAGCCGTAGGCTAACATGACAACAAGCTAACTGTCAGCTCTGTAGTTTAGTAGCCGTCTTTATTTAGCCCTGAAAGTTAAACGTTCACTCTTCGTTTTATTGAGAGACTCTCAAGTTTGAACAGACCACTGCAGAATGTTAGCGTGTTAGCGTGTTAGCCGTAAATCAATCAAGTCTTTCTTCGCCTGATCAGGGAGTTTCCAAGAAGCAACAAAGTAGTATTTTGAAATAACCTACATTTGGCACAGATAATCTCATTTTCAAGCATTTTTCACTCCTCACAGCCCAGATGATTAACATATCCAGATTTATTGTAATGGGTGAATAAAGAGATGATGGTCGCTGTCCATGGTCCTGATCTCTGTCTGCATCTGGTGACCCCTGACACTGACCTCTGGATCCAGATCACCCTGTGTCGGACCTGCAGAGACTGGATCCTGCATAACTCGGTCATGTCTCACATCGATCATGCAGAGAGGAGGATGTGTGCCTCCTTACGCGCATGTGTGTGAGCGCTGGTGTGTGTAAGAGAGCGGAGAGGAGAGGGAGGAGAGGGTTAGTTGAAATGCACGGTGCATTCTCCTGTGGAGGGCGAAGCGAGCAGCCATCCGCAGGGCTCTGCTCCAAACATTAACCCAGCCTCCAGCGCAAGAGGAAACGTCCTGACACACTCCGCGTTTTTCTGGAAACAACTACTTTGTCGCATTTTCTGAGGGTGGTTCAGGAGAAAATCTGAAGCCTGTCTCTTTCCCTCCCTGGGCTGGAAGTTGTGCTGCTTGGAGCCTCCGGAGAGGGGGAGTCTTGCACCCTCGCAGCCCCGTTGGGGGGTTGGTTTGTCCCCCTGCGGAGTGCGCAACGCAGGAGCTGCATTTGGAGGATATCGATACCATGGTAAGATCGCACGAAATCTCATGAATTAGAAGAGTAATCTTTCAGATTGAGCGTGTTTGACCTTGTGCACACGTTAATCTTGAATTCGGGGTGTTTAGGGGAAGGGGCTGGAGGGAGCATGCCCGGGGTTTTGCGGCATGAGTCGGCTGGGCTCAGCGAGGAGGTTCCCCTTCTCCTGAGTGGCTCCTCATAGCGCGCAGTTTGCACAATTTACTGCATGCTGCAAACATTAAGAGCGGAATATCAGGTTAAGGGGACACATGTCGTGGGATTACCTGAGGAAATCAGCTCAGTGACACCCACAACATGCTTTCTATCATATTTACAAATAGACAGGATGATCAACGTCTGCAGGTCTGTCACTGAATCATCATGAAGCTGTGTAAAGGATGGTGGAGGTGCGTAAAATGATGTCAGAATGTGATATCCTTCTCCTTTAAGGCTGCATGCCATTCATCATGCATGCATTTTTAACAGCACAGGATCCATATGAAGCAAGGCGAGCAAGGCTGCAACAAATTGGCTTCTGCAGGAATTCAGTTAACAAACATGGCATCAATATTTCCCCGTTTCATATTGCTTTTTTTTTTTAAAAGATGAGGTGTTTTGGCTGCAGCATCCCTGCAGATCGATAAAATCCAGGCCTTACGGTGAAAGCTGTGAGTGACCTTGCCATGCATCCTGCTGTCAATGAATCACAGGTGCTGGTTTTTCCTCTTTGTCGTGTTAGTCGGGGTCAAACAGCAGCAAAAAAATTTTTTTTAAAAAGCTTCTCACAGCAGCACATTTATGAATGTTCAAATAAATAAGCTGTGAGGGTGTGTGTTTGCTTTTATCAGGCTTATCTTTCCAGTTTTATCACAGGTGGCTGATAAGATAAGGTTCTTGTTGAGTTATTTGTTGACATTGGTGCACACTCAGCTGCAGCCTTATTCATAGAGAGGTATGGACGTGTTGAAACATCCGCCCTGAATCCGGATTCGAGGCCAAACAGGTGCTTTGGATGTGGTTTTGATGAGTAAATACAAAGAACAGAGGTGAGCAAAAAGTGGATAAAAATCTCTATTTAGTAAGAATTTAGTGAATAATCATCTGAACAATGAGTTTTTTGTGTTAATTAAACTGCACATCTGCGTTCTTAGTCTTTTACTTTTTTTGCAATTTATATATATATATATATATATATATATATATATATATATATATATATATATATATATATATATATATATATATATATATATATATATAGTCATACATTTATGATAATCAAATAATTTGCACATTTTTTTTTAAATATTTTGAATTTGCAAAATGTTTTAAAAAATATTTGAACACAGTAAAATGTTGAGAATGTGAAAAATTCCATTTTCTTTACATTTTAAAAATTTGCCATGTCTAAAAAAAATAAATAAATAAAAATTTAATTTCAAAAATTAACTGAAATATATTTATATATATATATATATATATATATATATATATATATATATATATATATATATATATATATATATATATATGAAAGTTTATTCAAACTTGTAATTTTTATATTTTCTTCCAAAGCGTCTTTGCCCCAGTCTCGTGACTATACGCAGCTCCCCGGTGGATTGTGGGAAAAGCGGGACATAATGAGAGCAAGAAACCAGGCCAGTGCTCGTACTCTGCCTCTCCCTCCCCAAAATAATGAAGACTAAGTCATGTCTGTGTATATTAATTCCTCCCATAATTCCTTGAGCTAAATATAGAGCCGGAGACTTGAGTGACTTACTGTGATATCCCCTCTGAATTAGACGGTCCGGCGCTGGATTAACACTTTAGATTATGTTTCTGGGAGCAGCTCGGGGATGAGTTTCGGCTGCTTTTACTGGTTTTTCTGAGGGGAGAAGGAGTCAGTGTGAAAAGATGAAAGGCTGGAAAGAGAGCAGACGTTTAAAGGGTGGGTGTTTGTCAGTGAGCAGAGGGGATTAGCCCGTGCATGCCTTTACTCTCCAGACCACAACAGCTGTCAAAGCCTGACCAGATCGTACCCCCTGAGGGAAAACACAGCTCTCAGTGTCCCACCAGAAGATAAACAGGGAGACACTCTCTGTCCGTCTCTCCTCATCTGTCTAATGAAGCGTTTTTTTTTTAAAAAAAGGAAATAATAAATAATGTCATAAATTTCATAAAAAATAATCAAATCATTTGCATATTTTTAAAAATATTTTTAATTTTAAAAATTTGCAAAATATTTTAAAGCAGTAAAATTTTGAAAAAGTGAAAAATTCAAAATTTTTGACCTTTTAAAAAATGTGCCATCTTTCATAAATTTGAAGAAAATAAATGAATAAATAAATAAAAATGTTTTTTTTTTTTACTAAATTTAAATAAAACCAAAAATTATCTTTTTAATGAAAAATGGGACTAAAATTATTTGCAAAAATTTAAAGAAATTTGAAGAAATTTAAAAAAATTGTGAAAGTTGCAAAAATATCAGCTGCAAAATATTGAAAAAATGAAATTTTTAAAAATTTGAAGAATGTGAAAAAAATAATAATTTAACAAATTTGCAAAAAGTAAAAACAAATAAATAAATTTAAAAAAAAGCAAAAAAAATTTGAGGAAATCTAAATGCTCTATTGCAAGATGTGACGCATATTTACTCCAACATGTTAATGCATGATTTTCCATGCACTGGACCTCAGTAATTCCTGAGGGAATGAATTCCTCTCTCCTCTCCGGAGGACTCATATCTCTTAAAACACACACAAGCACACGTACACACTCTTGGAGAGGCCTCAGACTCTTCCCCTTCCTTCTCCAAGCTTCTGTATTTTTTTATCTTTCCTCTCCTCGTCTTCCTCCTCTCTTGAGTCCAAGTGTTTTTCTTCCTAACACAGACTAAACATAAAGCAAAGAGCCCTGTCTGAAATATTAAGTTTGAAGAGCATGGATGTGTGTGTTTATGTGTTTGTGTGTGTGTGTGTGTGTGTGTGTGTGTGTGTGTGTGTGTGTGTGTGTTTCTGTAATTACGTGTGTGCTCTCTGGACGGAGCATCAAACATTACACACTCTCAGGCTGACAGTGTTGAACATGAAAGCCGCTGAGACTCATTAAGCCGCTGATTACAGCTCGGGGAGGAGAGTCCTGAGCAGCTGCTGAGCTAACACACACACACACACACACACACACACACACACACACACACACACTTCCTGAAGTTTTGAAAGTATGAGGATAACTATAAACACTGTATTCGTTTCCAAGTAAGAACTTGTTTATGTTTTATTAGACTGCCTCAGTAATTTGGTTTATCAAAGTTCTCTGTGAAAAAAAGACGATCCGGTTTATATTTATCTTTAAAGAGGGGTATTGTGCATTCTTTTAGGCTTTATTCTGTCCCTCTGGTACCCTTATACTATCTAAAGCTGGGATGTCAAACTCTTGCCATGGAGGGCCAAGAGGCTGCAGGTTTTCCTTCCGACCAAGAACTCCACCAGCTGATTTCACTGATTAGCCCCTGCTCTCTGCTTAAAGGTGAGGTAATCAGTGGAATCAGCTGGTGGAGTTCTTGGTTGGAAGGAAAACCCACAGCCTCTTGGCCCTCCATGGCACGAGTTTGACATCCCTGATCTAAAGTAACTAACAGCTCAAAAAAGTCCCTATTTTTCTCTCAATGCTGTTTTTAAAAAATGCTCTTTTTTTTGCTACTGTCTCTTTAAGACTTCCTGCTTCACGAACCCCCTTTCCTCTGATTGGCCAGCCCTCATGAGGCCAGGAGCTATTGGCCGTTCAGGGCCCTCACCCTCCAAGGAGTTACTCCTTTTCTGGTGACTGAAATGGTGCTAGTCCCAGACCAGTTCCTGACTTAGCACTGGTTCTTTGTCTGTCCACCACGGACTGTTTATAGAGTGGACAGCCTGGCTCTTCTCTTCTTGGCTCTCTCTCCTGACGTATTTTTACAATCCCTGAAATAAATACACAAAAACGACAGCTGTCAATCACGGTTAAACATGACGTAAAGCCTTGTTTTCTACCTCTTATAACCAATGAAAATGAAACTTTAAAAAACAAAGAGGACTTGAATACAAGGCAGACAAATGATATCTTCTAATCACCACAACAAACATTTCTGCGAGGTGTATTAATTTTCAAAGTTTGACCACAGCCCATCAGCGATGACTGAGGAGACTGAGTTTTTGATGGGGATGTCCTGCTACAGGTTTTTTTGACTTCCAATCTGATTTTTTCATATGTTTTGCCAATACCTATTCGATCCAAAACCTACATTTTCAGACCCTTTGAAACATTGCAACTAGTATTGAATACATACACTTTTTTATTTTGCCTTATAAAATGAACCGTATTGCAACAAACTTGCTCTCTCAACCAGGTCACAATGAAAAACTAAATAACAATGATGATAAATGAGAAACATAAATCCTGAATAGTTCAAAATCAAAAGCCATAATACAAGAAAAAATACGAGCAGAAAACCTTCAAAAGAGCAGGTGCTAAACTTTGCACACAAAGAATACTGACCATGAAAGTGCAGAGTACAGGGAGATTTACTGCGGCTGTAAAGTGTGACGGTGCTGAAAACATGTTAAAACTGTATCAGTCCCAATCATGTAATGAAATCTGATGCTTTCCGATCCTCCAAAAATAGCTATATCAGTCGCCAATACCCATCAGCAAATTGGATTGGGACGTCTTTAATTTTGGACACTGCAGCCAGCCACCAGGGGGAGCAGTTTCTGTGTCAACTTCACTTGGAGCCAAGCAAGATGACGTCCAACTTTTTTTTTTACAGTCTATGGTTTACTCAGACAAAGCTCTGGCTCCAGGTGCTCAAAACTGGAGCTTAGCAAGCACCAACTACATCAGAGTCTTCTTTCAAAACTTGAACTGGAGGCGAAATTGACGAGTCTCTCTCATAGATATGGTCAATACCTTATTAATTGATATAACAGACTAAACAGTCCTGTGTTATTTATCTTATTTAGGCGAGAGGACTGAAAAGTTCGTAGTCCGACTAGGAAGGATTTACGCCATAGTGATGAAACTTGGCGAAGACTAAATTCAACATTTTCTGACACTTACAGCACGGTTTATTGTCAGATTAACTGACGCTGATGTGTTTGAGGACTTTGAAAAATAAAACCAGAGACATTTTGTGAATATGGATAAAATTTGGCTCTGTGGTGTGATCAAATATCTGCAGAAAAAGCCGTTAACCCCCTGGGAAATTCATGCAGACGTAGGCAAGGCATGTTGATTTATATAGACCATTTCAGCTGTACGATTCAAAATGCTTTACACATATTAAAAGAAAACAATTGAAATTCAATTAAAAAGCAGATTAAAAAAAACAATATACAATATAAGGCACAATAAAACAAAATAGAATAAAAAAGATTAAAACAGATTTTAAGATAAAGGTCAGTGCAGAGTTGCAAAATTGTGCAATTTAAAAAATATATATATGTATAAAAGGCAGCTGTGAAAAGATGAGTCTTCAACCTGGATTTAAAGGAGCAGAGCGTTTCCTCAGACCTCAGTGTTTTAAAATCTGTCCTCTGACAAACAGGGAGCCAGTGTAAAGACCTCAGAACTGGACTGATGTGATCCACTTTCTTGGTCTTAGTGAGGACTCGAGCAGCAGCGATCTGATTTTTTAGGGAGACTGTCAAGACCCTGTTACAGTCCTCAAGCCTACTGAAGGTAAAAGACCCAAAAACCCAAAGTCCGGACAACCTGCCACAGCAACAACCAAACAAAACATCAACCATGTTGGAAAATAAACCGGGCTGTAAGTGTCAGAAAATGTTGTATTTAATGCAGGCCAAGTTTGCTTGAAGTGAGATCTCAACAAAAACTGCTCCCCCTGGTGGCTGGCTGCAGCGTAAGTCAAAAAATCCATCTCCCCAGTCATTCCAGATGGGCTGTGGTCAAACTTTAAAAAATTAATACTCCTCATAGAAATGTTTCTCATGCCTGATTGTTGTGGTGATTTGAAGATATCATTTAGCTGTCTTGTATCCAAGTCCTCTTTTTTCTGAAAAGTTTTGTTTTCATTAGTGATGCGAGGTTAAAAACGAGGCTGTACGTCACGTTTAACGATGATTGACAGCTGCCGTTCTTGTGTATTTTTTCCCGGGATTGTAAAATATGTCAGGAGGTAGAGTCAAGAAGTGATCAGACTCTCAAAAGAAAAATAATAAATATTATTTTTGTCACCCAGCTCCACTCAGATTCTCCCAGAATCCCTCACAGTCGTCTCTACTGCGCAGACTCTGGCTGCAACTGCTTCAATGGCGGCGCCTGTGACGTCTCATGAAGATCTTGTGACAATCTTTCTGGCTCAAATTTGAGGGTCCAACACAAACTGACACATCCCATAAATGATCTTGTAAAAAGAGAAACATCTGTTACCTCATGACTCCAACTTTGTAGCATGGCAACAGTGGAGGAGGCTTCCAGAAAGCTGTGTTCAGGAATGCTTGGGAGGCCTTAAAGCGACAGTAGCTGATTAAAGCGTTTCAGATTGAGCTGAGGGTCTTTCAGACTCCAATCTGAGCGAAGTGTAGAGTTTTTTCGTTGGACTGGATTCCTGAGATCCCATCTGCAGAGCCACCACTCTCCCAAAACTGCTTTCACTCCATCACTGGACGGTTTTCTGAGTCTCGCTCTGTGCGTTGTTGATTCTCCACAAAGCGTCAGCTGAGAAAGCCGGACATCTGCTCATTTTGTGTAAACGCTGCTCTCGTCTCAAACTGCTAAACGATCAGAAGCAGAAATTTGGAGCCTTTGGGCCCCTGGAAGTCTGAGCGCCAACAAATCACACCAAGCCTCCATCACGCACTCTGTTTGTTAAACACAGGATTTCTTCCTGTAATGAAACACACAGATCAGACCCGTCCCTGCTTCCACCGCTCTCACTGACAGCCTGAAAAAGATCCACGCCGGGAGCTCGGTCCACTGAATTAGCTGGACTGCTCACAGGCGGAGGAGTGTAGGAGGTGTTGGTGCTTCAGGCTGCCTGGATGGTGTGTGTGTGTGTGTGTGGACACACTGTCTTTTCTGATCTATGCTCCATCTATCACTCACTCACATTAGAGCCATGACTGATGAACGGAGCCTGGTGTCAGAGATCAGTCCATCTGTTAACGTCTTCATCAGTTATCGTCTGAGATCTTACAGCAGTGATCGCTGGCTGTGACACAATCTTTGTTTGGTTTTCTTCTTCTGTTTGAGACTCACAGGTCAGAGTTTGCTTCAGAGGAAACAGTCAGTGTCTGTAAAGAGGAATAGTTGGTGTGAAATTTGCTTAAATAATTGTTTTGGAGGCAGATACACTGCATTTAAGGTTATACAGCTGTTTGTGTTTTTATTTTGTTAAAACCAGAATTAAAAACCCACCGTCCACCACAAGACGCTCAAAAACGGTTCAAACAAAATTTCTGATCGTGAATTATGTAATTAATTAATTAGTTATATTTAACTAGAAACAGACCGATATGTTTTTTTCAGGGCCGATACTGATTATCAGTAGTCAAGGAAGCCGATAACCGATATTTGGGGCCGATTTTCATTTGCAGTAAAACAGGAAATATTGGCGTCAAATTTTGGGATACAACAAACTCCAACACTTAACTTTGCATAGACGCCTTTAAGCATACGTTTATTAAACAGCTCCCAGGCTCAGCAGCTGTCGTATTAAGTTAAATGAAGACTTATAAAAGTAAATAGTTACCTTAAGTTTTCTACACTGAGTCAAGTTTTCCAAAAAAAGGCGTGGCTGGATTGGAGCCAAAAATTAGACAGTCTTGAATTCAATTTCTTATCGGCTACCAGATTAAAAAAAAAAAAAAGGCAGATGCTGATATGCTTCAAAATGCTGATTATCGGTGCGGCTGATAACTGATCTATCCCTATTTTTAACCCATTTGGACCTGATGCAACATTTACTTGTACAAGAGGTCCTTGACTTACGTGGTTCTCGACTTACGTTGTTTCATCTTCAAAAAGTCAATAAATACATGTACATAAAAAAATAGAGAAGGTTTCGTAAGCTCCTACGACCCGTACTAGTTTTTGACGCAGAGTGTGTATGAATACACAGTAACACAGTGCTACGCGGACATCAGCTTTGTCTGCTTTGTCTCGAGTCATGACACAGTGTAGACTGTCTGTGTTTGTGCTCTGTAATTTTCTCAGTATTTTCACCTTTTTTGTATAATTTCGCATGATTATGGAGTATAAAGCCGCATTTTGGTGGATTTTGTGGCGTTTCCACTGACTCATCCCGGGACAGATCCCCAAATAACCGAGACGAGCCGTCCCACTTTTTGGGACCCTTTCGTATGGGTGCCAGACTGAACCGATCCGCTCTCAGAAGGTGGAGCTACAACACTGCAGACAGTTGATTGGTCGAAAGAATTGGCACACAGTCTTCTCTGAAACAAAGCTTGATTGTTCTTTGTATCAAAGAGCTACATGACAATCACAGAGAGGATGAAATGCTGCATGTCTTCATCTATGCTCTTTGTTTACTGTGTTGCGTTTTTCTTCTTCGTTGGATTTATTAGCGGGGTAAACTATGTTGCGCTGCTACAACATCACGCTATTGTTTTACACCTGCAGCTTGCGGCATCCACCTTACACGCCACCTACCACAAGAGGGCACAGTTTGCTGTGGAAACACAAACGGGATGTGTATTTGATTATATTTTTTTCAAAATGAACTACATGTTGCATCCTTTTATATATGCCTAAATGTTGTATCTGGTGTTTTGATTAGTTGAGTTACTGTTTGCAGCATATTTTACAACAAAATCAACCGTATATCCTTGGTGCACACAAGGCTGAGTTATGGAGTTCTGCAAGGCTCCGTGCTGGTACCACTTCATTTTTTTCTTTTCTTTTCATTTCTCTTTTTTCAAGCTTTTACTGGCTTTTCACGCCTTTAATTGGAAAGTATAGGACAATGGAAAGAGCAGGAAACAGAGCAGGAGTGGGGAATGACGCCCAGCCACGTGCTCCAGGGTGAATCTCATGGGGCATGATCTCGTCTGCTGGGCTATCTGCACACCAGGACCAGCTCTTTACATTTTCTATTTGCTTCCTTTAGGAACTTTTAGGAGGAAAGACTCCATAAAGTTTCACTGTTATGCAGACGACACTCAGTTGTATCTACCATTGAAGCCAATCACCCACCTTGGAGAAGGCATTTCTAAAAAGAATAACTCTGAAACTTGTATTTGATCAGGTTTTGCCTTTCAGCTGTCCTTCCACATCCAAAAAATTTCAAGGACAGCGTTTTATCTGCTTCTGCTCGAGGTTTCTGTCTGTTACAGGGAGTTTTTCTTTACCTTTGTAACACTTGCAAAAGTCTCGACTCATGTTGGGTTACAATGAGAACAGACTCCGTATCTTGTTTTGATGGTTGGTCTTTGTTAATTTTAGAACGTCAGCAGGTCCAGACCTGGTAAGGTTTTTGAAAAGCGTCTGAGATAATGTTTGTTGTGTTGTGCTCGGCTGTCTGTTTGTGATGTTTTAATTTGATGCAGTTCTCGTGTTGGACTTCCTGTCCAGGTCAGTCTTTTTGACCCTCTCTGGACTCCATGGAAAACAGACTGGGCTCAGAGATGCTTCTGGGACACGGTTTGGACATTGACTGGCGTGGGCTAGTGGAAGCCATCTGCTGAATCATTCGCAAGACTTTTGGCACAGCGCGCAAAAACTGGACTCATTTTTCAAAGTTAACACAGTAACTCTCCTCCGAGGACTGAAGTGTGAGTTTACACAGCACAGTGAGCTCAGTTCTGCAGGAAAACAGCAACTTGTATTTACAGATAACTCCTTAACGTGTCTCTTCCGTCCGCTGCTTTCGATGCCATCTCTCCTCAGGAGTTTGGTTCCTCAGAAAGTCTTTCTCTGCTGCTTTCACTTTGCTCAGCCTTTCTCTCCAGACCTCGCTGAGCCGGTTCCCGCTGTGGCAGGCCCAGATACCATCAGTGTTTTTGCTGCTTTTTAACATGTGAGTGTTTTTCCCTCACAAATGAGTTAATGGCAGTTTGTGTTTGAGCACTCAGCCTGAAAGCTTTCTGTGGAAGAATATCTGCAGCCATCATGGTGGCCCTGGCAGAGCCGAGACCTCTATTCACAACGTGTCTGGTTTTGTTGTTTTACTGTTGTTTGTCTGTGTGTGTCCTGCTTTGACTTTAACTAAATATGAATGAATGAATGAATGAAGGCTGTGTAAGTGTGTGTGTGTGTGTGTGTGTGTGTGTGTGTGTGTGTGTGTGTGTGTGTGTGTGTGTGTGTGTGTGTGTGTGTGTGTGTTGTGTTTTCACAAACATGTATTCTTTGACTCCTTTGCAATGGCTCCTTGTAGCATTAAAGAAGCTGCTATTGACAAAAAGAATTGATTCATTAAATCCCTTGACGAGGGTATTAATGATTGAAGACATTGATACTTGGAAAAAAAAACATGAATTCAAATTTTGTCAGACCAGCTTTTTACAAAAAAGCTTTTATTTTTTTAATTTTGCATTTTTTAACTATTTTTTTGCAATATTTTTTTAATTTTATTTTTTATGTTTTTAGATATAGGAAAAAATCCTATTATTTTAGAATTTGCACATTTTATTCTTTTTATTTTATTTATTTATTCAAATTGTTTTAGTAATTATTTAAATTAATTTTAATTTTAAAGAATGGAAAAAAATAATCACTTTTTACATTTTTGAAAATTTGACAAATATTTGAAATTAAATTTTTTTATTTTTTATTTTTCACAAATTTTTTAAATCTTGGCAATTTTTTTGCAATAAAAAAAATTGGGAATATTTGCAAATTTTTGCACATCTTTTAATTCTTTTTTTAAATTATAATTTAAAAATATTTCTGAATATTGAAACTTCATAAATTTATGACATTACAAGGTTTTCTTGCTTTCTTTTAGTATTTGCAAATGTTTTTGGGTTTTTTTAAAAAACTTAATACAAAAACTATGAACACAAAAAACTTCTCTTTTATATAATTTTTCCACAAGATTGTTACTATGTATAGATTTTTTTTACTCCTTTGAGTCTTTAATAAAGTATATTTTGTGGCTCCTGAATGACTGTAATCCAGGTGAGCTGAGGTAAATTGCTCTAATGAAAGTAAAAACTGCAGACTCCTGATGTAAAGGACTAAATGAAATCATATCCACACACAGAAAGAATGGTCTTAATTTGTATTTAGTGTCATTTACTCGTTACATGTTATTATGCAATCCACCAGATTCTGTTTGGAGTGCAGCAGAAGCCGGAGCAGAAGGAGGCTCCAGGTCCACGTGGTCCAGCTCGGATCCAAACTCAGCAGCTCTCAGCTGTTACTCCTGACAACACCAGGGAGGAGGGAGGGAAGGATGGAGGAGGGAGGGGAGGAGGGGAGGAGGGGCTTGTTGCTGGCAGAGTTGGGGTGTAGTAGAGATGCCAAGCTGTCGAGCCTCCCTGTGGGACGGGGCCGAGCGCTCGGTCCTGCTCAGTCCTGCTCAGTCCTGCTCAGTCCTGATACTTGGCCTCACTCGTGCGAAGCCTCGGGGCCTGCGGAGTCGGGCTGGGCACACAGATCTGTGCACATGGACCCCTCACAGACACGCAACATGACATGTTTACATACATGTACAGACATGGTATGGATGGGCTGAGGATAGAGACGGAGACGGGAGGAAAGAGAAAACCTCAGATAATCCTTGTGGGAAAATCGTGGAGGAGACATCCGCTTTCATCACAAATCCCCCAAAAAATAAGCGATTAAAAGTTCTTGAAAATCCCAGAAAGCATCTGAACTGCAACAAAAATGTAAACAAACAATTTTTGAAAATTATTTTGGGACTTTTATGCTTTTATTTGTAGAGATAGAGATTTAGTTGGAGCAGGAAACTGGAGGCAGACAGTGGGAAATGTCTGACATCTGATATTGAAAAACCAACCCTGTCTCTTAAATTTGCACATTTCTGAGCTGGTAAAAATCTGGTCCACTCAAGCTGAGCTGGCGTGGCGTGAGTGTTTTTCCACAGCCGGGCACGGCGACGTCAGAGGATGTGTTTTTTCTCCGCTGACGTGTTGGAGGTGTGAAGCCTGTCACTGGGAGCCTGAGGTGGTCTGTGTTTTATTTTGGAGTCCTGCTCTGAACAATGCCAGCGTGCACACCTCCTCTTCATTCCTCCCGTGCTGTGATCGTAAAAAAAACACTCAGAGTTCCTCATAACGTCACGTTAATCATGGAAGGGGCGTGATGTGACACGTACCGTGTGTTTACAGAGGGAGAAGCAATGAGGATTTGTTGGAATATTTGCACGAGCTTATTCTTGGCATCTATTTTTGTTTTGTTATGGTTTCTTTTTGAAAATATATAGTTCTGAAGAATAATAATTATAAGAAGAAGAAAAATGGAGGCGAGAGTTGTACTCAAAAAACTTTTTAACCTAACACGCTCAAAAATGTGTCTGCTCCCACCACATACAGTTGTTAAAATAAATCCATAAATGAGACGAGCAGCTGCCACCATATTTGTTTCCATAAACACTGTACCGTGCAGGTCGTCATTAATCACTTTAGGAGCATGAGCTGTTCACACCACAGTCCACAGACAGGCGACATTGTAAATCAATGTAATTTGAACCGACAAACAAAAAACTGGAGTTTAAGGATAAGGCCTGCAGTGTGAACGCAGCCTCACTCTCACCTGTGTGTGTTTCTCCAGTGTGTGTTTAAAGTTTCTGTTTTTCCTTCTGGGTTTGTCACATCACTTCAAACCTTTTTGTTTTCTTTGTGGCTTTTTTCCCTCCCTGTGAATTTATGATTTGGACTTCCAGAGTGAGTTTTTTTTTTTTTAATAGTTAACAGTTCCCATCATGACACTCTTTTTCTTACAGAGAGTATTGATGATTAAATATATTGACACAAAATAAAAAAAAAATGTGTCAATATTTTGTTAAACTATGTATGCGTCACCTTTTGCAATAAAGCTTTTGATTTTTTTTATTTAGCATTTTTTTACACTTTTTTTGCCAAATATTTTTCAATTTCAATTTCTTGAAAACTTTCCATATAAGAGGAACAATCTTTTTTTTAAGTTTTATTAGAATTTTTGCAGGTTTCAACATTTTTTAATTTCTGAAAATTTTTGCAAATCATTTATTTTCTATTTTTAAAAATAAAAAGTATGTAGAAAATGTTGAAATTACATGTTATTTTGAAATACTTTTGGATTTTTTTTTTAAATTTTTTGGCAAGGCTTTTTAACTTTCCCAAATTTAGTCATTTTTTTAATTCATTTTTTGGGGGGAAAAAAGTGCAAATTTATGAAATTTTAAAATATGTCACAATATTTGCAACTTATTTAAATTTCATAAATTTATAAATAGTTTATTTTTTCTTGATTTATTTATTTTTAATGGTTAAAGGTTCCCATCATGACACGTTTTTTTATGCATAACTCAGCTTAAAACTTCTGAGTATCCAAAAATCAAACTCATTATTTTCTCAGCAGCCCGTTGACTTAAAGGTCTTTTGTCAGGTATCTCAAGAAACAGAAAAAAAAAAAAAAACATTTAAAAAAACTCAACTTACATTTTCCAGGGACTCCGTGAACCAGGGACGGCCTTATGGGTGGGCCCAAAGGATCCCAGGCCCACCCTTAACTTTTTTTTTTTTTTCTATTCATTTTATTTTAAACCAGTTCAAGAAGAGCATGGTAAAATTTTGTCTCTTCAAGTTAGTTTTGCGTTAGCTTCTCTGTCTTTGTAAAATGAGCCATGTTTTTAGCCTGGTGGTAAAAAAAAAAAAAAGAAACATTCAGCTTCATGTGAGCAGAGTCAGAACATTATTTTGGGATTATTATTTGTTTTATTCAGCCATAGTTAATGCCCCTGCTCTTACAGCTTATAATAAACCAATAGCGGTGGAGCACACAGGTGCGTTAGAGCGCCACCCTTTGGTTTGGAGAGTGACTGCAGGTAGATCCGTCTGAAGCAGGGAAGGGTGATAAAAATGTAACTGTTTTGATCTCTGCTTTAAAAATGACCCTAGCGAGGTAATCAGGTCATAATTATATTATATTACACTGATGATACTCTCATCTATACACCCTGACGGCGCTCTGTGGGACACCAGCCTCTCTGAGCCACCCAGCAGCGCCCTGTGACTCTGCCGTTAGCGTGTCCCTAATATAAATATATCAAAGAGAGTAACTGGTTAAATGCATCGTGTGTTTACTTAAAGCGAACTCACGCCCTGATGCAGTTTTATTGTGTTTCTTTAAACATTTACCGTCTTTAAATTACTGAGTGCTCTCCTGTTTGGATCTGTTTACGTTCTGAGAGACGTGTGCTGCTCACACAGCTCTCTAACATCTCACTAACTGTTGTTTCCAGATCCCGAGGTGAGCTGAGGTCCTTCCTGAAGAGAAACTCCAAGAAACACAAAATGTCTGCTGCTACCTTCACCCCGCTGACCCTCGCCCTCCTCATCCTCTTATCGGTAAGATGACTCCAGTTTTTTATCTTCCTTTTTAGAATGAAATGTTCTGTGTGAGTGTCCTGACTCCCAGCTGATTGATCGATGGACGTCAAACACTCGTCAACAGGTGGAGCCGGGTGTGAATTTATTCAGCAGACGGGGGTTGGGCTCTGATTTTACACACTTGTCCTCTCATTCACAGTCAGAGTCACCATATGGAGCGTCTGCTTTAATAATTCATAGCTCAGTGTGTGGCACCAGCGACGGCTCAGCGTGCAGTCTGATCATTTATTCATGGTGTGCTCCACGTCGCTCCTGTCTGCTAAAATCTGTGATGAAGAAGACGACCTCCTCCTCTGAGGGAGAAAAACACCAGTTTAACACAAAACTAGTCGTTTGGCCTCGGTTTCAGTGTTCACGATGTTCACTCTGACTCTTAAAAAGTGTCTATTTCAGTTACAAACTTCAGAATATGAATTGTGTGTGATCATGTAACCAAAAAAAAAGAAAGAAATGAAAAAACTCAGAATATCAGAGATAGGAAATCAAAAATAAATGAATAAAAAAATCATGACAAGATTTACTCTAAATTAATCTTGATTAATTCATTTGACATTTAGTCAATTTTATTCTCACCCTTTATTATTTTACTTTTCAATGTTTTTTTTTAACTCAACAGCAAGTTGCACAGTTTTAAGTCATCATTAAGCCTACTTCATAATTTAACTCCAAAAAAAAAAAAAAACGAGTGTATTTAAAGTTCCCATATTCTGCTCCTTTTCTGCAGTTTAATCTGGATCATTGATGTCTTCATGAAATGGTAGTAACATGTTTTGGTCCAAAAAGCCAATAAATCAAGCACAGCAGCATTGTTTCCAGGCTCTCATAGCCCCTCTGTTCAGAACGCTCGGATTTAGTGGGCGTGGCCTTCATATGTAAATGAGCCACCGCTGATACCGCCCCACTCTTCCACGTCACTGAGAGCGGCGCCACGAGCTCCGAGTGCACAATGTTTAGAAAACAGAGAAGCTCGTTTACCGTAACATTACAGGCTAAAACAACAGGCTAACCACAGCTAAAGTTAGCATCCTGAAGCTAACACAGAGACAGGGGGGACACTGAGGAAAAGCTCTTCCATCTGCTCCACAGCACACAGCATTTAAAATACTCACATTTCCAGGGTCCCAGGTTTGTTGGAGGATGGTTAGTAATGCGCCTGGATTCAGGACCAGTCTATTGGCTAGCCCTCTGTTGGACTGTCCAAAGTTGGAAAAGCAGTCGGCCGTGAAGTGACTAGCACACACATGCACAGTTTTACTGAGTGTAGCTGGAACATTTAATTGATAAATGAACTCTAGACACTTAGTCTGTCTTCTTCTGAGATGGGAAGCTTGAGCATGGAGCTATGAGGCTGTTTACAGCCAAAAACAGAGCAGTGATGGCTCTTCAACTTTGGCATTTCAGGGGTATCTGCTCTGGTGGACCAATCAGGTCAGACTTGCTCCTGATTGGTCAAAAAAGGGAATCGCTGACGTCAGCAAATCCCCAAATTCCAAACAGCTCGTTTTAGTTCAGGATTTTACATTCACAAGCTCTACTAAGAACAGGTTTGGTCATTAAATATCACATTTTGTGGGCTGGGAGGAAAGACAAAGACCCACAAATTTCACTAAAAGACTTAATAAAGTGATTTTTGCATAATATGGGACCTTTAACATTTGTTTTCACTTAACCTATTTCAATGACACCAAACCCCCTTAACTTATATAATTTTCTCTTTATTAAAAAACGAGTAAGAAGAAAAAAAAAAGTTTATTTTATGATGTGAGACGTCCTTTCAACTCTTCTGTGATTTATTATCTGATGAAATCTGAGCGGTGTCAGCAGACAGGAAGCTGAGCTGATGAATCTTTCAGACAGTAACAGTTGGACCATGAACACGAACAGGATGCCAGACACGTCAGTCTGTGGCTCCAAACCAGCGCCACGCTCTGACTTCCTGATGGAGACACGCGCTCTGTAAGCTCCTTTTGTCCCCACTCCTCAGACGTTTGTGTAAAAATGAACCCCGGGTTTACAGGTTCAGAAAGAGTGAGTTCAACATGAAGACACTTTGACCTGATTAGATCTGTGATGGAGATTAACAGCTGGATGGTTTGTTATAATTAACCTCAGGAGGTTAGAGAAACAAACACACTCAGGCTGATTTTACACTTTATTAGACCTGGATCCCTGATAAACCTGTCTATGACGAGTACAGAGCAAACAGACTTTATTTGTATCCATGATTTATATCCACCACCAACATTTATTGTGAAAAGACAAAAAAACCCTTTCATTACAGGAGTGAGAACGACAGTTCTTCTCACAAATAATCAAAAATCAAAAATCATCTTTCAAACATCAGTCCCTCCTCAGATGTTTCCACTTATCTGACCTGCTGTGACCTTTCCTCAGCTCTGTGTGGGCGTGAAAGGACTTGTTTGACATTTCAGAAAGAAAGAAAACCAGTGGGAGCGTGAAGGACCTTTTAAACTCATGTTTCTTTTTTACTTTTCTGGCTTTTAATGTAGCTCAAATTAGCTTTCAGTCACTTTCCACAGAACTTTCTGGGCCGTATAATTGTTTCGATATCTGAAACAATCATCTGCTCTGACCAGAAATCTGTGGCGTCTGTGGTGAGTGGTTTCTGATTCTGTGATTCTCACTTTTACTGATCCAGAGAAACATGAAATGACTAAATTTTTCTTAAGGATCTCGACCAAACAGTGAGAAGAAATAAATAGATTATGTTTGTATTTACATTTTAAAGCTCCCGTTTCCACCAAACAGTCCGGTTTGGATCAGTATAGTTTGGTATAGTCCTGGGTAGAGGTCGACCGATATGGGTTTTTTGGGGGCAGATGCCGATGCTTTCCAAATTTGGGCAGCCGATGCCGATATGCATAGCCGATTTTTCCAATTTGATATTCAGGCCGATTGTTAAATAAATATATATTTATTACATTTTTGTGAAACGCAGCAATTTCTGAGCAACTAAAAGAAAACTATTACAACAAGTCGTGTCCAGTCCTCTGAACATTTATTCAGCTTTCAAAACAATGACATATTTTGTCTGAGTAAACACACAATGTAACAAGCAGCAGTAAACATTCACACTCTTCTTAAAATGTCAAAAAATAAATTTAAACTTATTAATATAATTTGAACAAATTATGTAATGTATCCAAGTGGTTCCACAAGTTTGAGGTGCTCATCTTTCTTGTGCCTGATCAAAAATTGCGAAATTTTATACAACGGATCAAAAATCAGCTTTTTAAAAGACAATATGGCCGATGGCCGATAGAGACAAATGTCCAAATATCGGCCCGATATATCAGTCTACCTCTAGTCCTGGGCCTGTATTCTCAAAGGTTTTCAGAGTCCTCTCAGAGAGCTCCTGGCAGGGAGTCTTAGCTTAAGAGTGTTTCAGGAAGCTTCTGAGAGCAACGAACTCTGGTCGTTCCAAAGTTGAGGCTCAAAACTAAAGGTGACAGAGCTTTCTCTGTCAGAGCTCCTCGACTTAGGAACAACCTGCCAGAGGAGATACGGCATGCAGAGTCTGTTGGTTCTTTTAAATCACTTTTAAAAACCCACTTTTATAGCCGTCTTTTGTCTTTCATTCTTTCGTCTTTCATTCTTTTGTCTTTCATTCTTTCATTTTTTGCTCTCTTATTTATTTATTTATTTATTCTTATCTTTCGTTTATCTATTTATTTAGTTTTTCTCTATCTTATTGTTCTTACCTTTTTAAATCCCCCCTCCATATTTATATGTACTTATTTATTATTCTATTTTATTACTGTAATTACCTTATTCTAATCCTGATTTTACCGAACTTTGATTCACGCTTGTTTCACTTTCAATCTTTTCACTTATACCTTTAATTGTTTTATGGTTTGCTCATATCTATGCTTTATTATCATTATTCTGTTCATATTTATTTTTCAATTTTATATATTTATATTTGATGTTTGTAACTGTTTGTAACACTTTTCATTGCCTTTTCCTCCTTTATCTCACTGAGTTTATGTTTTAGCTTTTATCCCAGTCCTCATGGTCTCATTTTACGTTGTATGGTTCCTGTATTGTCTGGGTCCCTGACTATGCTTCCTGTTGCCCTCATACATTATGTCTTTCTCCACAAGTGCCTCTTGAACTGTGCGTTTTTTTTTTTTTTGTGTGTTTATGTTAAAGCACTTTGTAAACTTGTGTTTTTAAAAGGTGCTATATAGATAAAGTTATTATTATGATTATTATAACTCTGAGCAAGGAGGAGACAGAAACTGATCTGAGTGAGGAGGTGTAGTTGACCCTGTTGCTAGGTATGACGCAGTCTCCTGAAATATGTGATTGGTTTGTACAAAAAGGGGAAAAGATGAGGGGGAAAAATGCTCCGTGCTCCTAATAATGTATGGACAGTAAAACTAACAGTTTACATAACTCGGAGTGTATTCAGAAATATGTAATTGTGACACTCATTTTATATCTTGCTGATGAAACTCTGCTTAATTAAATCAATTGTCATAAAGCTTTAAAATGTGTGAAAGTATTCACACACCAATAATTTTGATTTGCTTATTGATCCATTTACCAGGAGCCCTCTGAAGGCTCAAGACGCTTTGTGAATAACTTTTATCTTAGCGAGGGGAAAGTTATAAGAAGTTCTAAGAAAAATCTTAGAATCTGAGTTCTACGATTTTTTTGAAGAATGACGTCAGTAAGAGCGACTTTTAGCCTTAGGATGCTTTGTGAATGCAAACCCTGATCAGTGAAGCCTGATCCTGTTTGCATTTCCACAGCCAACCGTGCCCGTCCTTGTATTGGCCGTGTGTAAGCCGGACACTGATAGATGCGTTAGCTATGCTCTAACAGCATGACACAGTGTACCCCACTAATAAATCCAAGAAGAAGAAAAACCAGATAAAATAAACAAAGAGCAACGATAGGGGACATCCAGCAATTGGTCGTCTTTGTAACAAAGCGCCAATCGATCGGTTTTGGGGGATTGGTGATCGGCCCATCCTTTCATATTAAACCAATCTTATATTCCTCCAGGAAGGTCTGAGAGCCAGACATTGTTGCTTTTTGCTCTGAGACCTAAAATTCAGGACACTTTATTGGTTGGAGATTTTATAGTGTCACAGATATTGTTCAATTACTTTCAATGAAATAAGATTGGTACAGTGAAGGTATACGCTGTCAGTTATAAAAAATAAAAAATAAAGATCGGTATCGGCCAGGCTTTTAAAAGATCGGTGATGGGTGCACCCCTGGTTGTTCTTAATTACTGTTGTCGCACAGGAAGTGATGACTCTCCTGACCGACGTCTGGCACCCCAACAGAAGGGTACGAAAAAGTGGGACAGTATGGGTTCCTTTCAGTCAAAGGAAAATGCCACAAATGTTGAACCGAGACAAACCAAACTGAACGGCTTGGTGGAAACGGGGGCTTCAGAGGACAGGATTAAAGTTATTAATTGGAGCAAGAAATAGTTCAGAATTCAGGATCAGAAATATTTGGTGCTAAAAAGTTGTTGTTGCAGGTCAAAATAGTCTTAAAAACAAAATCCAGATCCTGATCCTGCTCATATCGCCCCCTAATGGAGAACATGTTCCTTGGTCAGAAGCAGAGTGGACAGGTGAGCTCTGGACAAAAAGAGCATTCAGAAGTTACTTTCATAGTTGGTAAAAATGTCCCTCAGAGCTGTTGGCCCTCTCATTGAAAGGGCCGAGTTACTTGTGCCCCTCCTCAAAAAACGCTGAACTACCCCTTTAAGCTGCCTCCGTCTTCACTTCTCTGAGCTGTCTCTTCTAAGTGTGGCTCATAAACTTTGCAGGACTTGTTTCCCTGAACCTCGTCCTCTCCATCGCCGCAGTAAATCCTCCCAGCACGAGCCCCCGCTGAGCGTCATTGACGTCAGAGACTAAACACTCTCCTGCCCCTCGTAAAGCTGTGACGCGTCGTCTCCGGCCTGACGCCAACGCACAGACGCTTCAGCCCCAGAACCCCCGGCCCGAGTCCCCCTAACGCCAGCCCCACTTTGTGAGCCTGTCAGCGGGGCCGTGAAAGAGACTTCTCTGGACCTGACCCCGGTGTGAGGAGTCGTGGCTCTGGGACGCTGGCTGTCGGTGTGAGCTCAAACACTCCGCTCTGTGTGTGTCGGGGTTTCTGAACAGATGGGGGTAACGCCTGGCACGGTCCGGTGTGAAAAGTGCAAGTGTGAAAGCTTCCCCTGCCTTGTTTTGTGGAGAGCTGAGCCCTTCCTCTGGGTCAGGGAGTGTGGAGGGGGGGCGGCGGTCTGGGACTTGTTGGTTTAATTGGTGGAGGCTTCTCCCACACTGTGGCACAGACCGCACGCTGGAACTAATGAAGCAGACTCATCTGTTTCACCTTTGGGTCCTCTCTACAACGATCCTCAGACACTCCTCTCCTCTCTATCAGGGTATCTGTCCTTCATACTGCGATAAAGGTTTTCCAACATGTAAAAAGTGAAGTCTTTTCAATCATGATTCTGACTCTGTTCTGTGTTAGAAGTGTTAGCATCCTACCTAGCAGGTGGAAAATGTCTAATACTGTGTTAGAAAAAGGTCTTTGCCCACAATGGGCTTTTAGGAGAGAAGCTTATCCAGCTGGGTCTGAGGAATGAAAAATATTAACAGACAAAAAATGACTTTTTGCATTCAGCCAGTAAGATTTTGGATGCTAATAAATTTGTGTCAATTAGCATGACTAGCTTGTTGGTTCTGTCTGTTTTCTGAAGCCTGTAAGGTTGTCTAATGAAGCACTATTCCTGAGCTTTTATTCTTTCAAACCCTGCTGCTGTACAGACGGCTGTGGCACGAGACTGAACATTTCGCGGACATGATTTTTCTGCTGCTATCGTGTTTTACGGACACAAACAGACAAACACAGAGATACTGGACTGAAACACAGGACTGAAAACGCTGTAGTAAGCATGCCAGGCCTATAGTCGGTGCTATAGCTGTCTTGTTCAGAGGCGTCTTTTGGGAGATCTCCACTGAAGTAGAGCTGAGCCGATCATCTGGTGTGTTGGTGAATGCTAAGAGCAGAAGTGGAGCAACAGATGCTCATTTTGCTAAAGACAGTCACAGATTCAGCAGATTGAGCAGCACAAGCTCAACACGGTAGACCACGACGATCGTTGTATGTGCTCACGTGAAGTGGAGTGTGATGTTTACACGGCAACGGTGTCAGCAGCGTTTCAGAAAAATCCCACTCTGGAGGCTGTTTTCAAAAGTTTGCATTTTAGGTCTGCTGAAACGCCGTTTCCTTGTAAACGCGAGGCTGAAACGCAACAAAACTTTTGAGTTTCAACCCTTTCAAAACCCTTAGTCCTCTCAGTATTAGTGATAAGTCTCCACGCTTGAATCAATCCTGTGAGTGCTGCTGTAATGTCTGTGGAAAGGATCGGCCAATCACTTAACTGGCTCTGCCTTATGTGCTTTGATTGGCAGACCAAGTCATTATGCTGAAAAACGACATTATGACTTAAAAAGGCCATCATGGAAAAAGACAATACGAAATAACATTTACTTTGTAAAAAAAAAAAAAAAAAACAAATTAAAAAAAAAAATCTTGAAAAGGATATAATGTCATTATTTTATAAAAGGAAGAAATTGCTCAAATAATCATTATGAAATATTTTATTATTATAGTTTGATATTAAAGAAAATAATAACAAATATTTCATAATAATATTTCCTTATTTTACAATTTAATGGCCATATTATATATTTGTCAATCATTTATCAAAATGGTATTTATTTCAAAATGTTGTTTTTGTTTATTTAATAATGAATCTAGGGTTCCATAGCTGCTCAGTCTACAGCTTTATCAATCCAAAGTAGGATTCCTGAATCATTTAATTCTGTTCTTAGAAATGTATTATCATAACTCTCACAGAGTAAAAACAATAACCTAAAAAAGTGAAAACAAACTTTTAGCAAACTAGCACCATGCTTGTTTTCCCTTCCCCTTCAGCAGAAACACCTGCTGACATGACAGCGGACACTCTGACTGGACGCATCGGAGCAGGCTGGCTATTTATGCTTTAACTCTGTCAAAGGAAGTTTTGTTTAAGCTGCAGGGTTTGAAGTGTGTGAGAAATGTATTGGCTCATAGTCCGCAAACTACGGTTTCAGTTTGCTTCAAAATTTTTATTACTACTTTTGTTAAAAATGGTTGCATCACATTTTAGGTTTTGAGGTTTGACCGTGGACACTTCCCTGTCTAAATCTAGGTTGGCTAACTTTTCTCATTGAGCTTCTGTGATTACACGCCTCTTTTAGCGCTGTTTCGCTTTATGCACGCCGGTAAATGTTTACGTCCTCTGGTTTAGCTGCGTCACCAACTCAGGGCTACTGGCCTTAAAGGTGTAAGCGCGTTTATTTTCAGAACAGCGGTGGCAAAAAGGGAGAAAATGAATCTCCCACATAGCCTAACCGCTCTGTGGACTCAATGATGTGTAACAATGCTTTACTGCGGTAATTGTGGAAACATATTTTACCGGTGACGGTAATGAAACCTGTATCCAGCCCACCCCTCTTTGTGAATTGTGTGTGATCCTGTGTTTGTGCTGTTTTCCAGGTTTGCAGCCGGCAGGTGGCCTCTAACTGTGTCATCAAGCGGGAGCAGGAGAAATGTATGGAGATGATCGCCTCAGACGATCCCGGGAACGATCCTGAGTTTGGTAAGTCTGTGTGAGTTTGTGTGTTTGCTCATTCTTTAATCCCTTCTCCTCATTTACTGTTGATTTTGTAAGAATCTCAAACACAAGCGAATTAAAATTAAAAAAGAAAAACATCTTGAGGGCTTTCTCACTAATGAGCGGGAGATAATGCCACAAATTCTTCTTGACTCGGACCAGATCATTAGAAAGACTCTGCAGAGTTTGTGGTTTTTCATCCTCAGAAAACAGAAAGATGATTTAATGAGCTTTAACTGGAAACATGTCAACATGAAGACCGTATCAATGAGAGCTGAAGGGTGAGGCCCTGAGTGATCGCTGCCTGTCCATCTGATTCAACGATGCATTAAAGTGGGATCTGATTATAGCCCCGTTCACACATGCACCGAGCTCCTGAGTATTTCTGACACAGTACGTCTGCATGAGGAGCTTGAATGTGTTCATTCAGAGCAGATTGTCTCCTCTTGACGCCTCTGCACAAACTCAGGAGCAGGTGACAGCGAGGAGGATCCACAGCGAGTGTGTGTGTGTGTGTGTGTGTGTGTGTGTGTGGGATGATGGCGTTCACACTGAGCAGAGTTTCACCTCGGTTTGCAGGGTTACGCTTCCTACTCTTGTGTTTGTTTTTTTGAATGTAGCAGTGATATTACTCCAGAGAAACTCAACATCCAGGAGTTCCCCCGACCTAAACCAAACAGAAGCTGCGTTCACACACGCACAAAGTTATAGAAACTTTTAATCTGGGTCAGGTTGTTTGCCATGACTTCATTTAGGGTTTGTCAGTTTGCCCTGTGCGATGATTTTCACAAGAAGTGGAGCTGATATCAAACCACAGAGTGAGATTTGACTGATTTCTCACTGTGGGTGAGCTGGTTGGGTTGATTTTATCAAGCTGCTGGCGCTAAATCAAAAAAAGTGTTCTCTGCACATCAGTCTGAAATTCATCAAGGAAAAGGTCGAGCTTAAAGACCCTGTGAGGACTCTACAAAAGTCTCACTTTTGCATACTTCAGTTTATAATCTACGATTTGAAATGAGATTATCGCCACCTGTTATTCATGAATGCTATTGCTCAGTATTTGTGGTCGTATTTTCCTGGGAGAACGTGTTTTTATTTGCAGCACATGGACCAAAAGTCCCAGCCAGCTAAATTTACATGATCCCACATTAACATGATAAATAGTTTCCTTAAAAACCGGTGTAAAAAAAGAAAAAAAAATGGTTAAAGTTGTATTTTGGCCCTTTCATAAGGTGGCTGCTTTCATAACATTATCCACACATTTTTTTTTCCAAACTTTTTGCGAATTTCCAAGAAGTTGTGGTAAGAATAACATCAAAATTGCTACTCAATTTTTTAACCCTTAACTTTAAATCAGTACTGAAGTTTTTGAATAAATGAATAATTGTGTATATTAATTGGGATTTCAATATCACTTAAAATAATCAGGATTCTTATTTTTACCATAATCGCCCAGCCCTACCTTACAGATGAGTCTTCAGACATCTCTTAAAGTAGAAAGGGACTCTGTGGATCGTATAGAGTTAGGTGATTCATTCACCAACAACAGAGGAGAAGAGTCTGGCTAGAGATTTGGAGCCACGCTGGGCTGGGAGCACCAGGCGTCTTTTACAAGCAGAGCGTAACGGACCAGAAGGAGGGTAGACCTGGATGAGAGACCCTAGGTAGGAAGGAGCCGGTCTTGTCAGTGTTTTGTAAGCCAGAAGAAGAGCTTTGAATTTGATTGGAGCTGCTACTACTGCTAATACTAAGAAATCAAAATTTGTTTTTTGAGTTTTTTATGTTGTTGGAGCACTATGACCAGGAATGACAACATCAGAAAAACTGTTTTAAGCTGAAGAGACGATCAGGTGGTCAACATATTTTAGTGAGATGTAGGGACTTTAATAAGAGTTAGGATAAGAAGTTTCTGCATCAAAAGAATGCATTTTTACAAAAAAGCCCAAACAGCCTAATTTATCAAATGTAAAATGTGTGTTTTAGTTGAAAGGGTTAAAAAACCTCTCTTATTTTTCATTCATTTATTTATTTATTTTTTAAAGATTTTTGGGGCAAAAAAAAAAAAAAGAGGTCAGCAGAAGAAACATAAGCGGATAGTCTACTTACCTTCCATCGCTTTGCATCCTGGGAAAAGAAGTTGTCCTGACATGGAAAAGTAGTGTTACAAAGATCTTACCTCCAAAAACAAATGCATACACCTTGGCAAGATTTATGTTTTTACTAGGGCTGTCAGTAGATTAAAATATTTAATCGCGATTAATTGACTGATTGTTTATAGTTAACCACCGATTAATCTAGAATTGATCACACATTTTTGTATCTTTTCCAAATGTAGCATAAAGGGGGGATTTTTAAGTTTTTAAACTAAACAGCCTGTTTTTATTTTTTTTTTACACAAAAACTGATAGAGCTGCAACGTTTTATTATAGCGTCAATTTTGACTGCCCTAGATTTTAGAACAGTGGGTGACGGTGCTCATGGGAAACAGAGTCTTCATCCAAAAATGCACTACCGGTTCCAGCCAGAGGTGTCACTGCAATCAACGCCAAACACATCCCCATCACAGAGACGGAAAGTTTTCAGAAGTGTGTCTGTGAGAGAATCAGAAGTTATTCATGAGTTAAGAGTCCATGTGTGAACGGGCTCCGTGCCACTTTTCTTCTTCCTGTTTTGAAGTCTCTGTGGTTTGGACTGACCCCAAAGTATAACACCTACGCAGCGTGATATCTGGTAGACCTTCTTCCTGTTTTTGTTCGTGGTGTTTATAGAAGCACGGCATCAGTCCAGAGGGAGAGGGTTTTTGCTCTGACCTCCTTTGGTTAAAAACGGGGCATAAAGTGGGCCAACAGTCATGAGGAGTCGAAACTTTTTCCTCTTACCAGCTCAAATTTTCTGACAAACATGATGTTTTTGAAGCAGATTGAAACTGATCCTGATGCCTGGAAATGACCTTCATGAGGAGGAAAGACCACCAGCAGCAGGAATATGACTTTCTTTAATATTTTAAGCTGGAAACTGCTGCGAGGAAATCCGTGTCAAATCAGATTATCAGCATGTAGAGAAAAAAAGCCCCTCTTCACAGAAAGTTTGAGTTTGTCTTCTTCAGTTTGTGGTGAGATGAATCAAACTCTTCAGAGGTTTTCTTTCTAGACACACACTTCCTGTTTTTGTATCAAGCAGAACATTAAAGTTTCCAATCAATGTGCACATGTGAACCCACAGGGGGCGCCATAGTCAGCTCAACCATCACTCATTATTTCTGATTAAGGATTAAATTGTCGCTCCTCTCCTCCTCAGGCTGCCCGTGGATGTGGGACAACCTGACGTGTTGGCAGCCCGCCAGGATCGGCGAGGTGATCGAGGTCAACTGTCCTGAACTCTTCTCTCAGTTCATGAGCGAGGAAGACTACGGTACGCTGGTTTTAACGCTGAGAGTGTCAGATCAATGAGGGTTTTTCAGGGGATGCCATGATTTTTAAAGGTTTGAAAAACGTTTAAATAGATGATCACTCTGTGTCCGCAGAGCCGGGGACGGTGAGTCGTAACTGCACGGAGTTCGGCTGGTCGGAAACCTTCCCTCACTACGTGGACGCCTGTCTGTACGAGGAGGGGAACAGCAGCCACACGGTCAGTTCGCCACCGTTTCTGAAGCTGCGTGTTTGAAGGATTCACAGAGATGTTTTCTGATTCAAACTCTGATTTTATTTCTCGTTTCAGGACATGTACTACGTCTCTGTGAAGGCTCTGTACACCGTGGGCTACAGCACGTCACTGGTTTCCCTCACCATGGCCATGGTCATCCTCTGCAGGTTCAGGTGAGAATTTCAGCTGCTGTGCTCATGAGGACTTTTTAGGTCATCTTAAAAATAGCCTGACTTTTAGATACATACCTGTTCATTATCCACCATTATAAACAAGATTATCAGCGCCAAAATAGATTATTTCCTAATGTTATTTCTCATTATCTGTGGTTCGGTTGGATTTTCTTATTTTATATATTAAATATATTTTATTTTGGGATTTTTTTGCACCTTTACTTGGATAGTATAGAGGAAAGTGGATAGAACAGGAAACAGGGTGACAGTGGGGCAGGACATAGGCCACTGGCTGGTTTCAAACCCAGGCCACCTGCACCAGGTTGAACCTCATAACCAGCCTCAGAAACCTTGGGGTTGTGTTTGATCAGGCCATGTCTTTGGAGGGTCACACCCGACAGCTGACCAAGAACTCTTTTTATCATTTGAGAAATATCTCTAAAGTGAGGAGGTTGCTGCCGAAATCGGATCTCGAAATGGTCATCCATGCATTCATCTTGAGTCGCATTGATTATTGCAACTCTGTATTCACTTGTAAACAGACTTCAGGTTGTGCAGAACTCTGCTGCCAGGCTTCTGACAGGTGCAGCTAGAACAGCCCACATCACCCCTGTTTTGTCAGCGCTTCATTAGCTTCCAGTCAAATTTTGTGTTGACTTTAAAATTTTGGTCCTGACTTTCCGTGCGTTGCATGGTCAAGCTCCTCAATACATTGCTGACTTGTTGTGTCCGCATTCTTTAGGACGCTCCCTTCGGTCTTCAGGCCAGAACCTCCTGAAAGTCCCTAAAACTTGTTTTAAAACTCGTGGTGACCTGTCCTTCCAGGCTGTAGCTGCCAGACCCTGGAATGAGCTGCCTCTGTCCCTTGGTGTTCTGTGGACTCTGTGGACTCTTCGCATTTGAAAGCTTTGTTATTTAGGAAAGCTTTTGGATGATGTTTGTTTTTGGTTTTGGTATTTTATTTTTTAGTTCCTTTTAAGTTTGTTTTATTGCACCTATCTATGTACAGCACTTGGTGATTTTTATCTGTGAAAAGCACTCTACAGATCAATTTTACTTACTTACTTACTTACTCATGGAGCGTGACCTGAACCACCAGGCCATCTGCACTCCTGGGTTGGATTCTGTTAGGAGAACATGATACTCAGCCAGGCACAGGACAGGAGCTGCAAAAACTTTTTCTTTCTATCTTTTTCTTTTTCTTTTAATTCTATATCCCCGTTCCACCAAGCGGTTCAGTTGGGTTAAGACCAAACTGATCCAGTCCCAGAAGGTGGAGCTACAACACTGCAGACCGTTGATTGGTCAAAAGAATTCTCACTTCCTGTGTGACAGCGGCTGCTATATTCCTCCTGGTGGCTCACAGACTTCTCTGAAACAAAGCTTGATTGTTCTTTGTATCAAAGAGCTTCATGACAATCACAGTCTTCCATAGTTTTCTTCTTCATTGGATTTATTAGCGGGGTAAACTGTGACGTGCTGCTATGGCGTCACGCTATTATGTAACTGATGCAGCTATCGGCATCCAGCTAACACACCGCCTACCACAAGGGGGCACTGTTGGCTGTGGAAGCACAAACAGGATCAGGTTTCACTGGCCAACCTGTACTGATCCAAACCAAACTGCTTGGTGGAAACAGGGTTTAATTGTCCTCCTTTGGTGGGGGAGGTGGGGAAGGTTGACAGACACATAAGTGATGATGATTGGCTAAAGGTCGAGTAAACTTTTATGTTACGCCAATCAGAGCCAGTGTTCAGGTGGGTTGGTGTTGCTGCAAACCTCAACATGCCACAAACAGCCACACAAAAGAACAAGATACACTAATCACAAGCCATCTTGGCATCTTCAGGATGGAGGTACAGACACTACTTCAGCATCACTGATATAAAAGGCAGGAAACAACATGAAGTGTGCGAAACCTGCTCAAAAATTCAAATTCTTTCACATATTTGAAGATTTCTTTCAAAAAGGTAACACAATAATTACTTTATTGGGTTACTTATTATGTTTAAAAAGGAGAAATTCTGGTATTATTTTAATTAATTTTTGGAGAAAGTACAAAGCAACTACAAATATATATAAATTTTTTAAAAGTAATACACCCAAAACTAATCATGTTACATGTTAGGGACACGTCTCACATGAAACAGTCTGCTCACCTCTTCTGGACAATTAACGAAACTACAAACAGAGTTTACAAAGTTTAATTATTATAAATGAATCCATTATCTTGTCGCTTTGCATCTTGGGAAAGTGAAAAAGATTTGCCCTCAAAACAAGCCCACACCATAGCAAAGGTCATGTCTTTACGACATTGGGTGATGGAGTCTTTATCCTGGAAAAACAGTACCACTTTTGGCCACAGGTGTCACTGCAATCAACACTAGAGCTCCAAATGCTTTGGCTTCACTTTTAGGAAGCTGCCATGTTGCCCTTCTTTTAACACAGTGAATCTCTTTAGTGTTATTTTTCCTGTTACGTTATAAAACCTGCATCTCTCTCCCGTCTCTGCTGCAGCTGCTGCTTCCGCTAAGATCTCCCCACTCCTGCAGAATCGCTGCCACCACAGAAATTATCCCAAACCCACATCTGCCTCTGCTCTCATCTCCTCTGCTGCTGCCGTGTAACTGATGCTAATTCTGCAGCGTGTAAACTAATAATTAACAGGGAGCGGGATGGAGAGCGTTGGAGGTGTTAATGAATGACTGGGAACATTACAAACACGTGAGCGTGTTCTTGTTTCCCCTCACATGACGCTCGGCGTGTTCATGTCCTCGCAGGAAGCTGCACTGTACCAGGAACTTCATCCACATGAACCTCTTCGTGTCCTTCATCCTGAGAGCTATTTCTGTCTTCATCAAAGACGGCGTGCTGTACGCCAAAGAGGACAGCGATCACTGCTTCATACACACTGTGAGTAACACCAACACGCCCACACGCCTCCCTCCTGCACACTCTTCCTGTTTCTGCTTCTTTTCTCACCTTTTCTCCTCGCTCCTCTCCTTGAAGCTGGAGTGTCGGGCTGTGATGATTTTCTTCCATTACTGCGTCCTCTCCAACTACTTCTGGCTCTTCATCGAGGGTCTGTACCTCTTCACTTTGCTGGTGGAGACCTTCTTCCCCGAGAAGAGATACTTCTACTGGTACATCATCATCGGCTGGGGTGAGACGACGACGTCACGCTCTAGCTTTGACCTTCCTCTAAACGAGTTGAACTTTATTTCATGCTCTGTTGGTGATTTCCTCCAAACAGGAGCTCCTACGCTGTGTGTGACCATCTGGGCGGTGCTGAGGCTGCACTTCGATGACATCGGGTGAGTTGGACGGAGCAGGGTTGACTCTGTGGTGAAGCAGGGCTGAGCAGGAGCTGAGTGTGCCACTCTTCTTCTTTCAGGTGTTGGGACATGAATGATAATGCTGCCATCTGGTGGGTGATCAAGGGACCTGTGCTGGCTTCAATCATGGTAGGTTTCTCCACAGTTCGATGGATTGAGTGACAGAAGTTGCAGATTTAATTTGATTAATGAAACTATCAGGGTTAAAGACTAAAAAAACAAAAAAATATAAATAAAATGAAATTTTAATATATAACTTCTCTTTATAGGTCAACTTTGTGCTCTTCATCGGCATCATCATCATCCTCGTCCAGAAGTTACAGTCTCCAGACATCGGTGGAAATGAATCCAGTATTTACCTGTAAGTTATTTATTGTCACTCATCTCTTTTTCAAATTAAAAATAAGCTTTATTGGCATTAATTATTTTTTTAACATGTTGTCTAAGCCAGTGTTCGAATAAAAAGATAAAGAAACATATCACTTACCAAACACATCAAATGACTGGGATGGACAAACCATTTGTCCTATTCAAAAACAATAGAAAGTGGTGTTCTCGTCAGATTCTCAAATTTCCGACGGTCCCTGAATCTATCACACGTGACGTCAGCATTATTCGATAACCGGCGGGAAAGCAGGATGATTCCTGTGAGACTGCCCTCCACATCTCGTTTATTTACGCGTCCGCTTTGAAAATCTGCAGAAAATCAACAGTTTGCTCTAGCTCAATTCTGTAAAAAACAAATAATTCTACACTTTTTACTGCTTTAAACAAGCCCTGAATGATCGATATATGTTCTGTATTTAAATCTAAAGAATTATTTGAAAAGTGCCTTCCATCTTCCTGGTGTCGTGTTTAGCTTGGGCTGCTCTGCACCAATGAGCAACAGTTGGTGAGTTCAGAGCTTGTAAAAATGAAAATAGTTCACTCTTTTTAGATCCTTCACCTTTCTTTTTTGAATAGTTTTTTTTTTTTTGCATTCTGGTTCTGTTATGTTGCTGAGACACTGTTGCGTTACATCTGACTGTAGCCCTGGTTCTCCTGACCTCAGAAGTGTAGAAGTTCATGATGCAGAGAAAAATGAGTCCACAGAGAAGCAAAAAAAAAAAAAGAACAAAAAAAAAAAAAAAAGCTCAAAGTGTGCTCGAGATCCAGACAGTGGCGTTTTCTCCCGGAGGCCAAGGGAAGCCATGCTTCCTCTCTTTTTTTAGACTGTAGCTGTGATTTAATGAAATAGAATAGAATAGAATAGAAAATACTTTATTTATCCCCGAGGGGAAATTCAGGAGTCACCGCAGCATTTAAGAAAACAAAAGGAAGAAAGAGTATAGAAAGTGCAAAAAAAAAGTCCGTAAGAAATTAGATGACGACATCCTGTCCACCACTCGTCCACCGCTCTCCAGCCCAGCCAGTCTCCACCTCCACAGGGTCCAGGACTGAGCCTCCCCAGCAGTCTGTTCAGTCTCTGTCTCCTGGATCCTGTCTGCTCACAGCAGGCGAAGCTCCTCTAATGTGGCGCCGGCGTCCGATGTCAGCTCCATCAGCCACGTCCGTGAACAGCACGATGCCACTGGGTTAGCACGGCTAGCTCGTCCATCCCCCGGGGCTAGATCCCACGTTCCCAACAACGATGGATGGAAGGACAGGTCCACGTCGTCACCTCCCAGCTCACATCCGAAAACCAGCACGTCGGCCTCACCTCCTCCTCCTCAGCTCGAGGGAAATCATCAAGCCCTACACTAGTTAGCATTGACATGCTACAGGCTGCTAACAGCTAATTTTGCATGTAAACAATGCAGCCATGGTTACATGTAGGATCTCCAGACAAACACAGGAGAAAAGTAGTAAAAAGTATCGCCGAAGCCACAAAAAGTTTGGTGTCCGTGACCGACAATGAACCATACAAAGTGATGATCCACTCCAAATACAAAGATTACGAAAAAGAGACAAAAAAATTACAAGAAACGGACAAAGATGAGAGAGCTGCTGCAACAGGCAGCTACTTGGGTAGCGCCTAGCAACAGAAAATATTCCTTTTTAACAGTTTCGATACTTCTTCTATGTTTTGTCAACGCCATCTCCTCCTTATTTCTCTCCTCTAGTTATTGAGCATTTTACAATGTGTAAAACAGCGCCCTCGTAAATGTTCTGTGGCGAATGCGTGGTGAAAATACGATACTGCACGCTGTTGTCCGCAAGAAAGCCAAGCAGAGTTGGCATCCCTTGGTGAAAAAAAACAAGAATGATTGACCAATCAGATGAGGCCGTGGTCATGACACTGCTCATCTGTGATTGACCAAGACTGTGCCAAGGGAAGCCACCCCGTCTTTGGCCTCAAACCAATCAAATCACAGTATCGTCATCCTCGAGCCACTGAATGAAATCAGGGAGGTTAGCACATTAGCAGTGTGCATGAAGCGGCCGGTTGTGCGTCTAAGTGGGCGGTTGAATTAATTAATATGTTTAAGCTAAGTCAAGAGGACAATGTACGTGTGTGAATGAGTGATTGAGGGTGGGAGAGCTAAAGGGCGTGTGTCGGTGTTTGAAGTAAGTAAAACGAGTGCTCTCTGGGCACTCTAACAGGTCTGTTACATGAAATAGCGATACAAACTGCAACATAGCCTTTTATGTACCCCACTCCCTAAAAAAATATATACAGATAACAGGCTTTGTCTCACTTGGCTTCCTCAAAAAAAATCTCCACGCCACGCCACTGGATCCAGAGGGTCAGAAACATAAAAAAATAATAAAATCAATCAAAAATATCAAAAAATAGTACAATAAAAACAAAAAATAAACTTATAGTGATCTATGTTTACATGGACAAAGATGATTTTTTGTTACCTAATGACACCATCTTGCACAGCAGCCTAACTCTGGGACAAGCTGTCACACATGGAGCTGACAGTTGTGCTCTCGTCACCCAGAATCTTCTGGATCTGTTTCTCTTTGGGGATACTACGAAACTCAGGGCGTAACTTCCTGATAAAAAGAATGGGAGCCGCCCCCAACATTTCCTGTAGTGGACTGACTGCAAGTACAGATGAGTTTTGGGATGCAGATGGCCAAGTGCAGTGTTTCTCTTTTTTTTTTCAGACCAAGGACCACTTATCCCCCCAGAAAAATCTTGTGGACCACCAGGATAAATAGCCCCAGAGCAACACCCCAGAGAACTAACTGATAAACTCGAAGCATACACGTTACAACTTGTTAAGGCTGCAACTAACAATTATTTTGATGACTGATTAATCTGCAGTTTTTTTTGTTTGTTTGTTTGTTTATTTGATTAAAAACATACAACTTATTTCTTCAATTCCCTTTATTCAGAGCTAGTATTTTTCATCATTACAGTGACTTCAGAGTAGAAGTGGGCACTCATGGTTTGTTGTTTTATTTGAGAATGAAGGAGAAAATGGACCTGAAAATCTGAGTATAACTACATTACTGATATATTTTTCTATAATACTTAAAACTGCCAGTATTTAAATACTTAAGTACTTTGATTAAATGAAATTACTCACCATACTCCATGCCTCAATGCATAATTCTGGCTCACCACTCAGAACTTCTCACACATGATAAGATAAGAAAAAAAAACAGTTTTGTTTAATTCTCCTGTGTACAGGTTTTTGTTTTTGTTTTTTTGTTTTTTTCGTTTTCTGCAAACCAACAGTGCACCATTACTAGGGGTGGGAGAAAAAGTCTTAATATGATATACAAAGATTTTTTGATTGACAATATCAAGATCATGGTTCTTTGCCAAAAAACCTTTTTTTTTTCTTTTTTTTTCCAAATTCAAATTCAAATTGCCCATTTCAGTCTTTGTTTATAAACTGGATTGGAAAAAAGTTTCCACTTTTCTCCAGCAGAGGGCGAAATGTTTCTCTCTGACTCATGTGATGCGGAGTCAAACTAAAAATCGTAAATATCAAAGAAATGCAATTTCATTTGAATCGGCACCCTAAAAAGAGCCCTAACTTTGACCCCAAGTTGTTACAAATTAATTTAAACTGTTAATCACCCAAGTATCATACAGGCTGCCTGGACTTTATTTTGCTATTTTGTCTTTAAAGAATCAGAGCTCATTCCCCAGAAAACTGTCCCTTTGGGAACCATTCAAATTTTTCGCTTGTCCCAATAATCCAAGAGTTACGGTATTGGGAACAGCTTGCGTCAGTTATTACCTGTGATTGAAATGTTGTTGCACTGTTCCTGTGCAATACCGTAATACCCCAGGGCTAATTAGCCATTTGAGTTTTTTCACTTGCTCCTATAGTTGAGGTGTTACGGTAATTTAAAGTGCACCTGTAAAATTGGAACGCCAGCACTGTGATGGGTTTCAAAGAGTTAAAATGATAACTAATAATAACAATTAATTGTGTGTGCTCTGCAGGAGGTTGGCCCGCTCCACTCTGCTCCTCATCCCTCTGTTTGGGATCCATTACACCGTGTTCGCCTTCTCCCCCGAGAACGTCAGCAAGAGGGAGCGTCTGGTGTTCGAGCTCGGCCTTGGATCCTTCCAGGTGACTGTTCCTCCGTCACAGTTTGGACTAAAATAGATCGATTTACGTAAAACTGCGAAGAAATGGCTCTGATTAATCAACCCATGTGTTGTTTTGTGTCTCCTCAGGGCTTCGTGGTCGCCGTCCTCTACTGCTTCCTGAACGGAGAGGTAAACATCCTTTAAATCAGCTGTTCTCACTTTTACACAAGTTTAGGAATTTATCATCTGATCTCAGCTTTCTATGATCCTAGACAGTCTCAGATTTAAAATGTGGTTAATTTAATTGATGAAAGTTTTGTTGAGCGAGCGTTGAATGCAGCAGAGTTAGAGTCAGGCTGAGGGACAGTGAGCTTGTCTCTTTCCAGCGAGGTCCATTAATAATGACCTTGTGAAGTATATCCCTCAAGGTGCAATCGGAGATCAAGAGGAAATGGCGCAGCTGGACGGTGAACAGGTACTTTGCTGTGGACCTGAAGCACCGGCATCCTTCGCTGGCGAGCAGTGGGGTGAACGGGGGCACGCAGCTGTCCATCCTCAGCAAGAGCAGCTCGCAGATCCGCATGTCCAGCCTGCAGGCGGAGACCCCGGCCACCTGAGCGCCACCGCCGGGGACGCAGCGTCAGGAACAGTCGACCACAACGCTGCTACCTCTGGACCTGATGCCGCCAAACCTGCCACGCCCACCCTCCTCCCCATGACCAGCCTCAACAACCCGTTTCTCAACCCCTACCCGAACCCGTACCCAGACGACACCGTGATGGAAACACAACTCAACTCCACCGACCCAGAACAGCCTCTGGTCTGACCGGCTTCACCCAAACCTGGATCAGGTGCCAAATCTCCCCTCGTCCTGACCTTTGACCTGGATCAGACGCAGCATGAGCCTCTCTTGTTCTTCAGAGGTTAAATCTAACGTCTCATCGGGCTGTCCCCTGCAGAAGAATCTCTCTCTGTATATATCGTGTCAGTGTCTGAACCGTCTGGTGCTACAGGACTTGCTGCTGTGGACCACAGAGGGACCGGTTTCCTGCAGCGGCTCCGCGGTCGGCGCCCTCTCATGGTCATCATTCCAGTCAGTCTGAGGAAGGTGTTTACTTTTTATCCTCCAGTTCCCCCTCTGAATGACTTTCAGACAGGAACTTCCCAGAAATCACAGCTGCCATGTCATTTAAATCAAAACAACACTGGCTAATGTAAATATCCTAATAGAGGGGCACTTAATTTGTGGTGTTAAAGTTGTGTGGCTCTTTAGTCCATGTGATGTGAAGTTGGCTTGGGTTCAGAGGCAACAAGCTCCAGCTGAAAATCTGTATTATCAAAAATAAGATTGAAGGCTTGTATTTGATTCAAAAGAAAGATCCCGTTGCATTATGGGAAATGCAGTTTCCAGTGTTTTTAGCCATAAAGTGGTTCAGATAGAGATCAGGGTTTCATCTCTGATAAACCAAGACTGAAAGCCAAAAAAGGCACGCACTTATCTGCTATGAGGGGAGTCATCTGTTGCATTATGGGAAATGCAGTTTCCAGTGTTTTTAGCCACATTTACATTAGTATTGTGTAAAAAAAATCACAATTAAATATTTGGGAGTGCAAAATTTTTTAATGTGAATCTATAATATGGATTTAGATGAAGGTGAGAAGATGTTCACAGACATCAGATCTGAGTTAAACCCTGTTCCTGTTATGACCTGTTAGCTCCTGTTGTTAGCATTCTTGGCCAGTTTCAGGTGCTGGAAACACACTTCAGTTAACGTCTCAATCCAGGTGCTGCAGCCTCGAAAAGCTGCATTTCAACGAAATGGATTTGGAAATGTCGACCATAGCTGCATTATCCAGCATTGCTGTGTAGTTAGCCATCGCTAGGCAACAGGAATGGCACTTTGTGACCTGGGCTAACATGCACGTGCAGTCATTTTACAAACGGACCATTAGTCATAACTTACTGTGATAAAAACGGCCCATTTGGATGAAGCGTTAGCTGCTTACACAACCGCCAAATATTGTTGCAGAACGTCATGTCTGAGGAACTTCCTGGAAATCCCCTACACAACAAATTTGAGTTGCGTATGTGTTCTCTGTGCATCCAGAATCTAGATTTTCTGTATATCTCAACATTAGTATACTTTTTTAAAGGATTCATTGGATCCTTCAATGTCTGATCTCTTCACATATTTTGTCTTTAAGAACAAATGCTTCATTTTCTTTGCTGATGGCTGGACGAGCCTACAGACCCTGGTGTTCAGGCGGTAACGGTTGATGAAGTTTAAGGCTGGTACACATTACAGGATTCTTCAAACTTTCACATATTTAGAGGAGCATACACCTGATGATAACAAAAGACAGATCGCACAAGATCTCTCTCTTCTGATCTTACAGTGTGTGATGTGCACGCCGGAGCAAACCACACACCAACCGGTTCCTCAGCAGAAAATCAGCTTCTCATGCTCAATATTGCAAATCTTTGCGCAGTAAAAGGTGACTTAGAATAGAATAGAATAGAATAGAACTTAATTGTCATTGTAACAAGTCCAACGAAATTGAAGTCACAGCAGCAATCAGAAAACAAAAGAAAGTGTATAGAAAGAGCAAAAAGCTCCATAAGAAAGTAGATGCTGACAGCTTGTCCATCATTGTCCAGTCAGCCAGCCTCCACCTCCACAGGGTCCAGGACTGAGCTTCTTCAGCAGTCTGTTCAGTCTCTGTCTCCTGGATCCTGGATCCTAGCATAATGCTACTCTGCCTTCTGGTATTCCCTCTGTTGCTGGGTTAGCACAGCTAGCTTGTCCATCTTATTGGAGATAGATCTCATGTTCCCAATAACGATGGATGGAAGGACAGGTCCATGTCGTCACTTCTTAGCTCACACCTGAGAACCAGCACGTCGTCCTCACCTCCTTTTCCTCACCTTGTGGGAAACATCAGGCCTTGCACCAGTTAGCATTAACATGCTACAGGCTGCTAATAGTGGAGTTCACATGTAAACAATGCAGCCATAGTTACATGTAGGATCTCCAGACAAACACTGGAGAAAATATAGTAAAAATATCACTGAGGACACATAAAGTTTGGTGTCCATGACCAACAAATGAGCTTCAATGACTAGCGTGTACCCACCTTAAACAGAGAATCTTGCGTTGACCAACCCACTTTATCTTAGTTCAGTATTCACCGTCCACGTAGGCTAAGGAAGCTGCGGCACATGGATTGAGACACAGCTTCAACTTAAAACAATCCACATAAGGAACTTGTATTTCAAGCTTAAGGTTACTGAAGTCGCTCAGAATTCCTGAGCAGTAATCTGACTTTAGGAAGTAGTTTTTGTGACGTATCTTGCGGCCATATTGGATTTTTGGGCTGCTGCACTTTGATCATGTTTATAAGAAGCTAAGTGTTTTATGGTCTTGAATTAACCACATTGATAGGACTGAAAAAGCTCTATCCATGCTGTAAACTGATGCATAGTACATTTTTACTGCCTAGCATGAGCTAATGATGCTAACAACAACGTTAGCTTATTCTGACTTTGTTTATACCCATAACAGGAACACAGTAAACTTGTATCTGGTGTTATTCCTTGCTCCAATTCTTTACACACCATATAAATGAAACAAACCATCTTTCTATAAGACATAGTTGCATTATGGGTAATGTAGTGCCCATAGTTTCACTCTCTGATTTTAAATTCCCCATCACAACATCACTGGAGGTCAGGTGTAAAACTTGAAATGTAAATCTTTGAGATAATTTAAAGGCTGGCAGATCCCCATATAGAGGGGAGAGATGCCCCGTTGCATCATGGGAAATGTAGTGTCCACTGTTTTTTTTAAGCTACAACTTATAAAATCTGGATTCTGCTGCTGGATTCTGACTCTGCTCTGATGTTTAAAACATATTGTTGTTGTATTCACTTTTAACCCAGTGTTACTGAGGTGCAGCTGGAACATCGTGAACCCTGACGTTGTTGTTTTCATCGCCCAAACTTTCTGATCCTGCCGATCCCTGACGAAAACAGCAGAAGTCTTAACGTGCTCAGTTTTATTCCTCCGAACTGGGCTATCCTCTTTTCCCTGTGTGACCTGTGACTGCTCTAAAACAATACTTTGGGTGTTTGAAGCTGGAGGAATGTGAAGGAGGGGGTTAACCCGTTCAGTATTTATGAGAAGGACTCATTTTCTATTGTTCTGTGAAATGCCAAAAAGCAGAAAAAATGATACCAGGGTAAACAGACGACTGTGACGGTCGTTTTTACGAGACGTGCGCACAGTGCTGAGGTTTGCCGTCTACGACCACAAACACAAGCCTCTCTGAAACCTCAGCACTGGAAACAAAAAGAGAGGACGACGAAGAGGAAGAAGAGGAGGGCATCTTTTGGAGATATTGTTTTAAAAAACAGCCGTTCGTACAGAAAATGTCAAATATAATGGACTCATGGCTAAAGTATTGTGAGTTCAACTGCTTGCATGAAACTGCAGTTTTTGTCCCTGTATTTTATTTGTGCAAAATTCAGTGTTTATAGTATTTTTGAATCTGGATTTTTGAGTGTGTGTGAGGCTGCTGTGGAGGCGACGAGCTGTGACTCTCGCCTCATCAGCAGCCTCCTGCAGGACGCCGGGGACCGAACAGGTGGAAGTGAAGAGGTTGGAAATGTCACAACACTTCACAGATTTTTGGGATAAAATACCGTGACCCGTGTCTGAAATACGACCACATGAAAAGTCAGTTTCAACTTTTCCTACGAGGGTTATTCCACCTCGCAGGATCTCCGTCTTTCTGCAGTTTCTGACGCTGTCGCTATTCGACGTTCTGCTTTCAAACAAGCACATCCAGATGGATGCTACTTTCAGAGAGGGGATGCTAACTCTGAGCTAATCCTCTCATTCCAAAGACAAATTGATCGACTCCTTCGCTGAGTTTTTGCACGGCCGTTTCTGTTTGCAAAGGCTGAGCTAGCTTTGCAGCCGATGTCAGCGCAGATTTGTCCCCCTGACTCCGAATCCCAACGTACTTTGTGTCTCCAAAAGTGCCTTTAAGCACAAAACAAGTATTTTGATTCTGTTGATGACTTCAGAGAAGAAGAAAAAAGTCTTTTTAGTTTCAAACAAAACTGCAAAGAAAAGAAAAGGGTTGAACAAAGTGCTTTTATGACGCAAATCAGTGTTGAAACCTGGAGGCCTTCAAAGTACTTTAACTCGTCTTCGCTGGAGACGAGCGAAACATACGACAGATTAGTGTTTTTCAATAAAGCAGTGCTACGGAGTATTTACGCAGTATGTCAATGTACAGTACACTTTATAACCTGCACACAGAATAAACGTTTTTATCATTTTTACGCCACATCTTTGATTTTCCCCAACAAACAGCAGAGAAACGAAAAATAACCAGACTGTGAGAAATGTGATTTATTTTAACCACAGTTCCTTTTTGTTTTTAAAGAAAAACCGTCATATTTATGATTATTTTTGCATACTTTAAAACATCAAAGCGGATTAATCAGAGTTTATTTAAAGCACTTTCATACAACAAAAAGAAAAATTGCCGTGCATAAGCAAAACATGAGATTCCCGTCCCACATTTTATTAAAACATCAGGTTTTTAATAAACCTGAGTAGCTGACAAACTCATAAATCTCAGATAAAAGATAAAAACTCTGGTTCCATATTAGACAATAAAACACTGTTCATTATTTTTCTGTATTAAGATAGAAGCACTTTTTCTTTTCAATTTCTTCTGTGTTTGCCTTTTAAAGTCGCAAAAACAAACTATTTTTTGGTCATTTGCAGGTTAAAAAAAATGTATGTAGGAAGTTCAGAGACAGGCTTTTATTTTGAAATAATAAAGGAGCTAAGTAAATACATTTTATATATGCTTACTATTTTTTTTTCTCAGAAAAAAGTCAGAACTCTGAATTTTTTTTCAGAACTCTGCCTTTTTTTTCTCAGAAAGAAAAAGAAACTAAAATAAAATGAAATAAAATAGCGTCCAGTTTTCTTTTTCACTATTTTTTTCTGTGAAAAAAAAGTTAGATTTTTTTTCAGAATTTTCTTTTTTTTCCCGAGAAAAAAAATTGTTATAAAAAAAATGTAAACAACCAAATAATGTCCATTTTTTTTTCTATTTTTTTCTGAGGAAACAAGGTCAGAATTTTTTTTTTAAGAATTCTGCCTTTTTTCAGAAAAAAATTGTAACAAAAATGTAATAAAATAAATAAAATGAAATAATGTCCAGTTTTATTTTTCTTTTTTTGTTGTGAAAAAAAAAGTCAGTTTTTTTTTCAGAATTTCCTTTTTCTCCCAGAAAAAGGAATATTAAAAAATGTAAACAACCAAATAATGTCCATTTTTTAAAACTTTTTTTTCCGAGGACACAAGGTCAGAAATCTGTTGGGGGTTTTTTTTGTTTTTTTTTCTACAGAATTCTGCCTTTTTTTCAGACAAAAAGTAGTAATTAAAAAAAACGTAATAATGTCCTTTTTCTTTTTTTTTACTATATTTTTCTAAGAAATAAAAAATAAGAATTCTGAGGTTCTATTTTAGTAATTCTGACTTTTTTTTTCTCAGGAAAAAAAAATAAAAACAATATATATATATATATATATATATATATATATATATATATATATATATATATATATATATATATATATATATATATATATATATATATATATATATATATAAATATAAAAGCTTTTTTATTTTTTTCAGTGGCTCTGATCCACTACCCTGTCATTAGGCATCTGGGTGCAACAAGTATCAATTGGATTTGATTTAAAATTAAAATTAAAATTTCCCAGGAGAGGATGTTTGCCTCCTGTGGACAGATTAAAAATGAGCCGAGCTTTTAAATAAAATGTGAAGCAAACTGCAAAAGATCTAGCACTTTTAAACTACAATAATAATGTTGAAACAACTCCAAGCCTCTCTCTCTTTTAAAACAGTTAAAATGTCTTGAAAACACTTGATTTTGAAACGGGTCAGAGTTTATGAGGGCTAATATGTGCACGCTGTGATAATGAAGGCATTTCATTTTGAAAGGAGAGAGGTTTGCAGATTTCTGAGGGACATTTCCTTAAACAAATATAAGATTTTTAGAGTTAAATAGTACTTAAAAGAGCCCACCTGCTCTAAATGTTCTGATGACCTTTGACCTGCAAATGACCAAACTCATCCTACCTGGTCGTCCAGAGCGCGTAAGGGCAAAGAGAGAACAGAAGGGCTGACCGGAAACTGTCTCGTCCTGTTGCTCTGCTGTGAGCTGAAATAATAAGAGTGCAGATCCAACAGCAGCCATAAGGGGGCCCTGTTTCCTGTGTGATGTTTGGGGGAAAGGGCTGGACAATCACCACCTCCTCTGTCTCTTTCTCTGCTTCAGTCCAGCTCATTTCAGACAATCTCACCTCTTTCCTTTGTGGTGTTTTTAATCCATCTCCTCCGGCGTGGACGTGGGGGTTGGAGCCTTATTTTGCCAGTACTACGTTGATGTCAGACAAAGATGTTGCTATAAAGAAACAATAATTCATTTTGACATGTTGTTTTTGAACTATGAAGTAGTTAGTTGAAGTGTTTGAGAGGTGTGTAGCAAACCTTTGTGATAAACAAACTGCAGTTTATTAAATGTGCGAGGCAGACGCGACGTAAACCTTGTAAATGGCGTTTTCCTGTGGTGAATATCTGTCATTTGAAACTTTGCGCTGTGACTTTTCTCTTTCTTTGAATCGTGATTGTGTTTTGCTGAAGTATAGCGCCTCCTGTGACGCCTCTGTACTCTGACGGGCTGATGCATGCTTCATTTTGAGTCCTTTTCCCAGCAGGTGTTTCACGGGGAGGGTCCAGCTTTCAGGAACACTTTTAGGGGGTGGGCGGGGTCTGTTTTTGTTTTTTAAATCCTCCGTAATGACTGGACGTGATTAATAAGCTCGAAGCGGGATATTTGGTTTCAACTGTGAAGAAACTGTAGCTCCAGTCCCATCAGGACCCACTGGATGCTTTTCCTTTGAATGTTTACGACATGAGGAAAAGCAAAGTGCCATAAAACTGCTCTTCTTTTCTGCAAAGCATGATGGGAAAGTGTTTTCTTTGACATGATTTGATGGTGGTTATCTTTTTTGATATAGCTTCTCTGTACTTACTGCCTGTTGAAATAGACCTACATGTTCCTCTGTCCAGGCCGGGCAGTTTGTGTCCTGATGGCTGAATGTAACTCTGCTGTGAGCCTGCTTCTGTCTGCTCATGAGCGCTTCTCATTTGATCTCTCTGCACAGTGCCGCACCCTTTTATCTCCTTTTGGTGTGCACATTAGAAGGGTTTTTTTGTACATTATGGAAGTATCAACAATAAATGTTTTTAACTTGTTGGCTCGATGATTCTGCGTGGTTCATGTTCACACGATGCACATGTTAGATGTAAGATCTGCGAGTCAGATGGAAAGACCCAAACCAGCTGTGTTCGTCTGTTTCTGTAACTTCTGCTCCTGAATTATAAATCTTTAAAATACTAAAAATATGTCATTTCATGCACATTTAATCACTCTTTAATTTTAAATAAAAATAAAAATATTAGATGGTGTTAAAGCAGGGGTATGTTCAGACTTTTGTTGCCAGGGCTGCTAAACATAGTCTGTATATAGAGTGGACAGCGAAGCTCCGCAATTAACCTTCTTTTGTTTTCTTTCGAGAGTCTAATCACTTCTTGACTTTACCTCCCGACACATTTTACAGTCCCCGAAAAAAATATACAAGAATGGCAGCTGTCAATCATCATTAAAAGTGATGTAAAGCCTCGTTTTTAACCTCATAACTAATGAAAACGAAAATTTTTAGAAAAAAGAGGACTTTAATACGGTAGCGTATTGCATTCACTTGAAGAAAAAAAAAAACAACTCAGGTTTTTCAGAGTAATTCATTCTTCTGTTTGTTTTTTGTGGTAATTAATTTTGTTTTTTCTGATTAATATTTTGTTTTTGGTTTGTTTTTTGTTATAATTATTTCTTTTTTATGACTAATTTTTTCTTGGTAATTACTTTTGTTTTTCTAAATAATATTTTTTTTATTAGTTTGTTTATTGTTATAATTATTTTTGTTTTTATAAGTAATTTTTTTTCTGTTTTCAGATTACTATTTTCCTGTTTTTCGGAGTAATTTTTTCCTGAAGTATCGAGATACTACCAGCTTTCCAATGTAGAAGGAAAGCATTTTTTTAATGCCACATCTCTGTCTATTTCTTAAGTATTACACTGAACAATAGGCTTATATAAAATAAAAGGATAAAGTTGAAAACATAACATGGTATTATACCCTGTGTGTGGCTAATACCTTATCTTTATTGACCCGGTACAGATCCGTAGAAAGTTAAGGATAAGGCATATATGTGCTGAACAGGATCTCTGATCCGTGCGGGACAGAGGAGCCACCACACATCTACAGGAGTCGTCTGCAGGTTGGAGGTTCTCGCAGGATTTCTAAGTAGCTCGATACTTCAGGAAAATAAATTACTCCGAAAAACAGGAGGAAAAAATTACCACGAAAAACAGCAGGTTGAGGTTCTCGCAGGATTTCTGAGTATCTCCATACTTCAGGAAAACATTATTCTGAAAAACAGGAAAAAAGTAATCTAAAAACAGAAAAAAAATTACTCATAAAAACAGAAATAATTATAACAAAAAACAAACCAATAAAAAATATTAATCAGAAAAACAAAATTAATTACCACAAAAAACAAAGTGAAGAATAAATTACTCTGAAAAACCTGTGCTGTTTTTCTTCAAGTGAATGCAATACGCTTCCGTACTTCATGCAAAGCAGCCAAATGATATCTTCAAATCTCTACAACAATCAGACATGAGAAATATTACTATGAGGTGTATTAATTTTTAAAGTTTGACAACAGCCCATCTGGAATGACTGGGGAGATGGATTTTTTGACCTATACTGCAGCTAGCCACCAGGGGGAGCAGTTTTTGTGTCAGAAATGCAAGAAAAAATAAACTTACAGTTCCTCAGGCATCCACTAAAGGCTGCTGGTTAAAGCCAATAAAACCTAAAAGCACTGATGTCAAAATGACAGTCCCACTAGAGGGCACTAAAAGTCCATCTCAGCTCCCCCCTGTCTCTCTTACTATGTTGACTTAAAGTCATTGTAACTAGGGATGTGCAAGTACTGGTATCTGTATCTGGTACCGGGCCGATACCAGTATTTTTTCAAGGTATCGGTATTCGTGAAAGCAGCTGCGATACTCAAGGCAAATAATTTTTGTGTAAAGTAAGTCCTCGCCAGTAGTTGCCGCTACTTGCTGTGGTTTAACATGACAGCAAATATGTGTCAGATCCTGTTCAGAGAACATAAATAAACCAGGGAGAGTTAACAGTTCATCTGTTCTATTTTGCACTTTTATTAATTTGTTAATTTTTTATTTTCTTTTTAAAGTAGAACTTGTTGGTGTCTTATTTTGGACTTATTAGCAGAGAGACTGTCCTATCTTTAATTACAATGACATGTCACTGTTAATTTAAATATTATAAATCAAAAGTACTGGTGGTATCAGTACTCAGTATCGGTGAGTACTCAAAAGGTAGTACTCCTACAGGTATCGGTCTGAAAAAAAGGGGTATCGAACATCCCTAGTTGTAACAAACACAGCAGCCATCATTCAGCTTCAAAACTTCTCTCCAGAACGACGAGTTGAAAGAAATTCAACCAACTACAATGCAATGACTTTTTCTTTCCAAAAAAAGTGAATTGGAAAAAATAGTAGAAGATCAAGGAAAGGAGGTTTTCATTCACAGGAAAGTTAGTGAGAGTAGTCTGACACATTAAAGAGTCTTTAAGGACTGGCTGATTGAAGAGACTGCAGCGACACCTTTGGCCTGGAGTCGCAGAACACTGTCATGAAGACACTAAGGCGCGTGTTTGTTTTGCAAATGAAAAGAGCTCAGATCTACTTTTTAACTCTACTTTTCTTTGTTCAAGTCAACTTTTTACCAGATACAACACCACAAGGTAAGGTATTTATCAACAGTTAGGTAGAGCTACAGTTTGAAACATGACAACAAGCTAGCTTTGTCAGTTTGTACCGTAGTTTAACCCGTGTTTTAGCCTTTAGCTCGTGCACTATCTCTCTCTCCTGTTTCTCTCTCTTCTGCTCTTCTGTCCTTTTTCTGTCTGACAGTTAGGCTCCAGTGTCCACCATCACTACAAAATTAACCACAGAAATCATTTTCAGCAGAGGAAAACACAGATCTCTCTTCTCTCTACTAAACTTTGTCAGCCAGAGACTTTGACGTGCCTTTAAGAAAGCATTTAGGAATTACCTGTATTAGTGCTGATAATCTCATTTTAAAGTGTGGATTGGGATCAGGCATATAGAAGGGAGACCTCTCACAGAAATCCCCTTTCATTGCTTTTAGCCCTCTATGTTTTTTTTTTTTAGTTGAAAATCCAGAAAGTACAGACAGATTTCAGCTCCACCTATGGGCTGGGATTTTTCACCACTTGAAAATTCAACTCTGTCTTTTCCTACATCCATAAGTGAGAGTAATCGAGCACAGAGTCACAGAAATCCTCTTCATGTCGTAAAAACTCTTTTTCAATCTTTGACTGTAGCCCCTTACCTGAACTGAAATTGAGTTGTAAAACTAAATCTGAAATGTGTGAGTTTAAATTTTTAAGTAGGTGAAAAAAAACGAATTCAAATCAAATAAATTCAGTTTCAAAACATTAAATTTAGTTTCAGATCATGCTTTTCAAACTTGACATGATCCCACTTTAGTTTCTCGAGGCACCAATCTCAGCTCATATTCACCCTTTGATAACCCAAGCCCAATAAATCCAAACACCAATAAGAATTGTGTATTCATGTCGTAAACTGTAACGTGGGGAAAAAAAAAAACATCTATGCCACTTTTTCAAAGGAAAAGAAAGAACGAAGCAGTTCAGTGATATAATCTGAAAAGTCAAAATCCAGACACATGAAAAAGTTTTTTTCAGATAAAATCCATCTTCATTTTCTTTCTGCACAATTTAAAGCCTCATTTTTCTCATTGAAGCAACATCACACAAGCAGATCAGTTTAAGCTGCACAGCAAATTAAAAAAAAAAAAAACAATAAAAAAATCACAATCTTAAATTTTTCGTTACACAGATTTTAGGTTTTCTCACCTGAACTGCAGAGAAACACAGAGTTATACTGCTGAATGAAGGCACTGTAGGGTTGGTATGTGATAATTAACCTTTGATGAATCAAAGTTTACATTTCTATGTACAAACGTCTGTACAGCGTACCGCTAACTGACCCAAACACAGACACTCAACATGAAAACAGCTCAGTACGTCGTCTAAAACTACTCCTGCGTTAGTGTTAGCATTAGCATTAGCACAGCTACCAGTAGCTTAATAAATCTTTGCATGTGCAGAACAATTTTTCCAACTTTTGCAAAATTACAGCCAAAAGCAACAAAACCCCAGAGTGATACAAAATACTCATGAAGTATAAAGATTAATGAGTTTGTTTTAAGTTGTTCAATCGTTTCTTTACACTGTATGGCTGTTTTTTTTTACTTTACGTTTTATAAATCTGTTAAAGGAACTGTACTGTTACCATAAAATACATGTAAACTCCAGATCAGATCTATTTACAACCACACAAAGACATAAAAACGGTTAATCAGACAAATAAATAGCTTTACAGTCGAGTGCTCCAGATGTGCGTTAGCGCACTGTGCAACATGTTGCATGCAGAGCCCGGGCACGGTCCGTTAAAGCTCCTGTGAGGAGACTTTATGGTTAGAAAACAGGCTGGAATAAATACAGAGGACTCTTTATGACTCAAGATGGCTTTTTTTTTTTTTTTTTAAAGATCAGCAGAGATCAGAGACCACTTTGTCCACAGGGGGGCGCCTGAATCCTCAAGATCTGAAAGTTCCTCACAGGAGCTTTAAATGAGTTTAGACAAAGACTTTTCTCTGTCACGTGGTTAATTGTTACAAACATTCAAGACACCATCGGCATTAAGTGAGTAACAACATGAACAGAAGCTGAAAATGGCGTTGAAGTGTCACATTTTCATCTGGGTGTGCTGCTGTACTGGTTTTTGCCACTGGGTGTCAGTATCATTATGGCTGAGCTGTTATCTAGAGAACTGTGATGAAAACTGTGCAATAAGGAGCTAAACCAGTGCTGCTCACTAAGTGCAGTATTGTCTCTTTCCACTAGGTGGGGCTGTAACTGCACCTGAGAATGTTCAGGAGTGAACCATGATCATACAGATGGATTTTAGATCAGATTAAAAGTGTTACAAAACTTCAGGTGTCTAACAGAGACAAATAAGTTGCTTTACTTAAGATACATATACATCTAAAAAATAAATAAAACAAATAACTACAAACTACAGGGAGCGCTATGGATATGAGGGAAATCTGTGTTTAGTTGTGTTCACTCTGGGACTCTTATCAGAAATATAAAATTTGATGAGATAAAATGTACTTTGTACAAATTTATGTTTCTGTTTCTCACACAATCAAGTGTTTAACAGGGATTGGTCAACAAGATGTTCACAACACACTGACTGAATTTGGGAATGAATGGTTGAAGCCTCTTGGAGGAGTTGGTTCAAAAGCAGATCCTAGTTTTAGGTAAAAATTTGCATTATTTTGAAAAATAAATGAAAATGGCTTATTTCCTGTTGGGTTGTTGAGTCTTTTTTTGTGGGTCTCTGTTTACAAATAATCATTATAAAACAAATTTGTAAATATTCATGGTAAGTGAAACCTACAATGGTGTATTGCATTCACTTAATATAAATCAATAAATTAACTTTTTTTTTTTTAAAGGATAAATTTGAAGAACTCTGGCAAAAATGGACGGAGTAGAAAAAAACAACAAACTAAGTTGCATTTTATTACATGAAGATTAGTTTTTATCCCCTTGGTTCACGCAACAAATTTTACATTGTTTATGTTACTTCTGTTAGTCTGTTTTTTATTATGAATATTATGTTATTGTGATTGTCATTATCTTATCACAATTTCGACAGTTCTTTAGAGACAATTATTTCTTTAAAAAAAAATACAAATATACATATGTATATTAGTTTTCTCGTTTATGATTCTTAAGTTTTCTTTAATAATTTATTTATTTTTTAAATTATGATCATTATTTTTTAACTTTTATTGTTATTTTTTTATTTATTCTTGCTTATGCATTGATTCTTTTCCCCTTTGGCTCTCTTTTCAATTTTTTTATAGATGTTTACTAAAAAGATAATTAGCAGAAGGTCTAGTGGAACTACATGACGGACTCCTACATTTAAAATTGTGATTTTTTTTCTTTTTGTTTTGTTTGTTTTGTTAATTGAGTCATTTGGAATAATAGACCAATAAAGAAAAAAAAATCACATTTGAAATTATATAGACATTTTGGTAGAAATTAATTTGTTCTAGTATTTCTCTTAATTTTAAAGTATCCGATCCATGTTATGTTTGTTAAAAGCAAAAAAAAAAAAAAAAAAAAAAAAAAGGAAAAATTGTATCTCAGATGCAGAATAAGTGATTAAATGACACAGTATTTTAATTAAAAAAAATAATTAATCAATTAATTAATTACCTGTTGTGCATGCATTTGGGCAACAGAAGCTGCATTTGGCTCAATTCATTTAAATAGGTTAGTGTTCTTTAAACACTAAATTAAAACTGTTGTCAGCATAAAGATGTCCGGTTATTCTGTGTTCACTTTCCACTTTCTAAATCCAGTTTTTACTTTGTGTTTAATGCAGAGGTTGGCTTCAGGCCGAAATTATGGGAGTCGTTTAACATCCCAAAAAAATGTTATTTAGGTTATAAGTGCAACTTTATCTGTTACACCTTTACATTGCTTTTTATTTTCAAGTGAATGCAATACACCACTGTAGAAACCTACTTGAGGAGCTGGATTTTTGAGAACTCTAAGGGGGCGCCATTGAGCAATTTTGTATGTGGCAGATATATGGGTAAATTGGCGAGTTTTCCATGTGCAAATTAAGAGATTTATTTGACCAAAATCCATAATAACTGGTCCTACTGTGGTGCTCAGGTCTTAATCTGCACAGGGGGAAACATATAGTATAAAGTGGGATTTGGGATTTTTTTCTCCTCATCAAAATATTTAGTGGATGCTGGATGAGCTGCGTGCTCCTCCTAGAGGAAAAACTCCATCTGAGGCCTTCAGTCCCAGGAGAACAAACAAAAAGGTGCAAAGTACCAACAAAGTGACTCAGTCATGGACTCTGAAAAACAGCCCAGGGCTTTCTGAAGCAGCCAGGAGCGTTTCCACACAGGAGGGACGTCTGTGTTTGGACCGCTGAGGAAAAAGTGGGTTGAATCTCTCAAACTTTGAAAAATGATTGAGGTGGTTCACCAATCTGCTCCCAGACATGCCTGCCCCTTCTTTCCTCCTCTTTCCTCCTGACATTTTTTCTCCAGATGCAGAGAAACGGTCCACTTTTTATGAATAGCAAGTTTGTTAATGCATGTGCAAGAAAAGCCTTCATAACAAGCCGTCAAGCTCTGAACAGAAGCAACCAGAATCACTGAGATGTCAGGGTGAGCAGGGCCCTGAAAGCAAAGTCCTTCCTACGACAGAAGCCTTGACCTCCCTGAAAGAAGCCTGTGAGGTGAGAAATAATGAACATCATGGGAATCATTCAGAAGGAAAACATGTTTAGGTCGTGCTGACTTGAATAAATAAAGTCTGATTTAAGTAAACATCGGTAAACCTGGCAGCCCACGAGGGATTCTGTAAATGCTTTGTACCGTACAGAGATACCTCAGACATTCAACGATCAGGCTCTGTGGTTCAGGTATTCATCAGGACGCTAAGACGCAGGACGGAGAGTCCTCCTGTTTGACTGTTTCTCACACAGCAGACACGCTGTTGGGGGCGGGGGCGGGGATCTCTGAGGTCAGCTGGTCTTTGGGGCTGGATTTGTCCAGGACGGAGATCTGAGTGATGGTGCTGCTTTCAGTGAACAGTGTACGCCGTCGTTTACTGTAGCTCAGGTAGCTCTGAGTCTGCCACTTCCAGATCCTCTTCTTCAGCTCTGCCTGGACCTGGGAACACAGAGACAGGCTTTTAACCCCCGTTAGATTGGCTGTTAGACCTCATGTGTTTCTTCGTTTGGCATTGGCTGAGAAGACTCTGCAAATGTTTCAAGGGTGCCACCCCCCCTAACTGTTAGTGCCAAGGTTTGGACTAAATAATACCCTGTTGTTTGATCTTTCTCAACTTGTAATGAGACTTTTCTTACTTTCAACATCATCAACCATCCAGCTCTGCAAGAAAAGAGTAAAATCATCTAATTGGAGCAGAGTTTTCACCCAGGTTTCTCATACTTAGTCGACGGTTGCACAAGCTCGAAGGATGTAAAAACAAGTTCCAATTTCCACTACCCTGACCAGGGTTTTCAACCACCCAATCCATCCCCAGATGGAGGTGGGGACCACTCACAGTCCTGTGACCTGACTCCCTTCTCTAATAAACGACCACATCAAACCACGCCATCAAACACGGATGACTCAGGGCAGTGTGGGCACGTCTGGGGCTCCAGAAGTCGCTGATGAGCGGTCTTGAGACGTAGGAGACGAGTCATTGAGACACTGATGTGGGACGGTGTCCCCCTGATGACCCCCATCGAAGCTCTTGGCCCCTGCCTCACAATCCTCTTAAATCTAGAGCTGGAGGCAGAGGGGTGGCTGCTTCTGTCCTGTACCCGCCAATCAGTATCAGTACTTTTGTTGTGTTTTTATGGTAATTAATGTTTATTTGTTTCATAACAAAATCTCAAAGTTTTTCAATGTAACATACTTATTTTTCGATATACAAACTTGCAATGCTGCGTTCAAGTCCAGTAGGAAAATCTCCTACTCTTCCACATGGTACTGTAGGTGAATTGGGACTGTTAGGGATAATAGATGACATAAGAATTTCTCCTAGTATTTTTAATTTTCCTATTTCTATTCCTTTCTTCTATGGAATATATACATTATGGTCCAGTTTCATAATGAAAATAAAGTGTTAGCATAACTGGTGTGGAACGGTCACTGTGTTGTTTCACACCTTTGAATGCATCATCCCGGAGCTGGGAGCTCAGTAGGGATGGGTACCTTTTACATTTGAAACGATGCGGTACCAATGCCCGGTACCCGGCAATTTTTTTGTATTTACGTGGTAAAAAAATGCATTTTTTTAATAATAAAATATGAAAAAATTTACAGTTTAACAATTTTATTCTTCAACATATAACCCTTGAAATGCTGTGTTCATGTACAGCATGGAAAAAAAACAACTTTTCTCCCTCACAGCCACAAGGATGCATTCAGGTACCTAAACATGGAACCTTTTGGTTTTATATGAATCGGTACCCGGTACTTTTGACAGAACTATAAAAGTACCTAATATGGTACCCATCCCTAGAGCTTGGTTCCCTTTCAGACATCATTGTAATCTAGAAAAGTGGTTTTAGCAGTGAGGAGGAAGGAAGGGGGACTGACTAATGCACCGAAAGTGCTAGAACGCCAAGACTTGGCAGACTCGACAGACATCACACTTTGGACAGTTGGTGTGAAACCGCTTTGTTCTTTTTTGTTAAAACTCAACTATTTTTAATAAAATCTGAACTTTGACAACAACTCTTGGGCTGGGCGCTTCCTCTTAACGCCGCCGACCAGCCTGTCCCAAGACTCCAGAGCCAGGATGAGCTTATCCTCACAGTAATTCTTCTAAAGAAACCAGTCCCTAAAAAAATCTGTAAAAGAATCTGATTCAGTTTCCATTCAAAGCTCTCAGCCTCACCCCATACATGGCACCACAGTTCCCACCAGTAATTCTACCCACTCAAATGTCTTTAAATTTCTAATTTCACTATTCTGCTTTTATTGTTACTTCATTTTTGGATCAATATAAAAATATTCTTTTCTATTCTATTCTATTTTATTCTATTCTATTCTGAGCCAATGGATTGTATCTATTTTTACCAAACAAGAAGAATTGAGCATCCTGCATGATAACAATCTGTGTAATCCAGAGCATGCAGAAGTTATAAAGTGTTGACTCACCTCTCCGTTCAGGAAGCAGTAGAGCAGGGCCACAACAAATCCCTTCAGAGCAGAAAAGCATCCAGAAAGTTTAAAAATACTCCACAGTGTTTGTGTTCTCTTAAAAAATGTGATGATAATTTGTTAAATAATCACATCGAGTCTTTAAACTCTGCTTGCTTCAGTCTGTATCACTAACAGCGTCGTGTGTTTTACCTGAAAGGAGCCCAGACCCAGCTCGATGAAGATCCGGGCCTCTGCTCCGGTGTTCTCTGGCAGGAAGGCGAACACCATGTAGTGCATCCCAAACAGAGGGATGAGGAGCAGGGTGGACTTGGCCAGCCTCCTGCACACCGAGGACAAAAACAAACGGATGAACGCCACCTTAAGACTGATCTTACTGACGTGATGATGAGGAGTTCAGGCTCTTCTCACTTGAAGTGACTGGTGTCGTTCCCTCCCACGCCAGGCAACCTCAGCTTCTGCACCAGGATACGGATCACGTTGATGAAGATGATGAAGTTCACCTGAGACAGAAGAAGCGTGATTCTTATGAAACCTGAGAAAGGAACTTCAGTCCAACAGAAACAACTCTCAGCTTCGTATTTCTACTTGAGCACAAACTCGAGAGGCTGTGCTCTGATCGATGTCTGAACGGTCCCCTCCAGCGCTCCTCTGACGGCCACTCAGTCATGTTTCTGGATTATTCAGAGCTCATTAAGTGCTGCTTTTCAAACCTAGCCCCAACTTTTCACTGGCTGCTCACACAACAGGAAACAATCGAGCTGTTACGACTGCCGAAAACACAAAAATTAATCATCTTTCTTTTTCTTACTGTTTTCCTCGAGTGTAAAGACCAGTAAAGAGGACTCTGCTAATCCCTCAGTACCTCCCACTGTGACCTCTCTGCACTCACCAGCAGTGACGCTGTTATTGGAGCTTTTATGATCCACCAGACGAAGGCCACATCTGTGTCATCCCAGCACCTGAGACACACAACGCACGTTATTGTGATGAACAAGGCGGTCACAGAAGCACAATATTGAAAATCTCATCATGGATCACGACGGCTCAGCGTCCCCTGAAGGAGCTCAGAGGAGGAGGAGAAACCCCCCACTGAAGCTTCATCTAGGATCTACGTTCACTTTTCATTTGGTGTCATTTTATGAGGGAATAAGGAGCCAGATCTGCCGGCTGGAGCCTCAAAACCAGACCAGCAAAAACCACAAGTTCCCGTAAAATATGGAATCGTCCCGTATTTCACACTTAAAGGTTACAAACAATCAATACGGGATGCAATTTGTCCCGTATTTCCAATTTGCCTTGAACACAATCCTACTAAAAGAATCAACAGAATAAGATTTTAAAATGGTGTGAATTATTATAAAGCTGCCACAGTTTTTTACTGAATACATTTTCTCAGATTGATTATTTCTTATCAATACATCAAGAATACAGACATTTCATTAGTACACATGAAAAAAAGTTCAGTACAATATTGATAACCAGTAGCATTCATGATTATAGAAAAAAAACAACAAAAGGACGGACAAGAAAGAATACATTTTGAAAAAATACTTTAAAATTCTTAAATATTGACATGAAACTTTAACTAATACATTACCACAACTGCTGCCCCACTCTACTGTTGAAAGTCAGGTCAGCCCCCCAACACACACACTGCTAAGGGTGTCCCTTATTTTTCTGCCCCAAAGGTGGCAACCCTAGTTGGACTGAACATTAGCCTTTAGCTCATGCTCTATCACTCTCCTGTTCAGCTCCCGTCTGCTCTTTTTCCATTTTTTCTCTGGTGGAGCTTGTCAATCAAAATCCTGCTCATAAGCTACTGTGGGTGAGAGCGGTGCACTCTTTGGATGAGAGCTCAACGTGGATATGAGGAGAAGATGTGAGATGACAGAGGCAAATCGAGACGCTGCAAGTCAGAAAAGTTCAGGCAGCTCAAGCTCAAACTGAGGATGTGTCGCGATAGTTCAGAGAGAAAGAGCAGCGCCATCAAGAGAAAAGACGACAGAGATCATGGAGAGGATCAAAGGATGGAGCACCCATTTACATTTTTCTCTGTTTTTTGGATCAAAAACAGAAAGAGAGACATAAAAGAAGAGAGCCCACTCTTCTTAGGTAGTTTTGATGTTTACATAGTCAGAGAAAACAAGATTATTTGGGTCTTGAAAGATCGTTCAAGATGCTCTGGAAATGGCTGGGAGCCAATGTGTTTAAGTGTGGATTAGGATCAGGCATACATCTTGAAGGGATACTTTGAGATCATTTTGGAACTCCTCACAGCCCCTTTAAATAAATCCTTTTGTGTGTCTCTGCAAAGCAACAGTCCACCAAGCAGCTTGAGAACTTGAAATTTTACTTGTTTTTCCACATTGCTGTCACAGAACCTCTGTTAAGCTACACAGTTTTTGACTATGGTAAGCATCAAGGCCATCTTGTCTCAGAGACCAACTACTCTGGTGGCTGGAAAAACAAATTTCATGCCTGTGCATCTAGTTTTCTATCAGACTGTTTTCAGCACCAGCTCACCCTGTGTTATCGTAGAAGTTCCTGGTGAGGATCCAAACCGTTATGATTGTTGTGGGGAGACCTGGGAGCCACAAAGAGAAAAAAATGGTCAAAACTAAAGATGAGACGGAGACAAAGAGGAAAGAAATTCACACTTAGAGTGGGAGAATTTACCCCAGCCAATGAGGATGTACCACCAGAAGTATTTCTTCTGGAAGACGAAGGTGAGAGCGAGCAGCGTCTGCAGGTAAATGCCCTCCACCAGCAGCCAGAAGTAATTAGCCAAGATGCTGAACTGGAAGAATGCCACGGCTGATTTACAGGACGTCTGCAGGGACAAAAAGGACACGAGACAAAGGAGTCAGAGGTCTGAGGACGTATAAAAGGATTTTAAAGAGGTGTGTGATGTTTATGAGTGTTATTTAAAGCCTCATGTACTAAGTATTCTTCATTGTTTCTTTATCTGTTGTTTTTGGGCCTGGCCTGAAAGGAGAGGAGAGGTCAGTTTTTGCTGTTTCTTTGACTACTTAAACGTGCTCAACAACTCACCAAAATTGGAATACACCTCATGATCTGCAAAAACTAATTATAGTACTAAATTTTCCTCCCAACATCCCATAATTTGCTCTAGCGCCACCTAGGCACACCAAAACGTCTCTAATAGACAGTGGAACGCTGTAGAGGGATCAAACTAACGTCAAACTGTTCATCTCATTGAGGTGCACAATTTATATATTGACACCCCTGACCTATCTTGAACAGGAAGAATTTGCCCGCATTTTTGCCCCTTTTTCAAAATTTATCTTCTCCCACACCAATATTAGTTTTGGCATGAAATTCACCCAGATGACAGGGTGAACCCTGCTTTACAAAATTTATTTTAGAATATTTTGTTTCGGAAACATTTTTTAAATGACAAGCCCTCAAGTCGGTGAACCCCAGAGAAGCCCTCTCAGCTCTCCTCATTACAATGAATGGGAAAAGATAAAACAGCTCTACGCAAGCTGCAGCATTTGGGCCTTTACACGAAAAAGCAAAAGTGGTACAGCTTTAAAAATGACATAGATGAATTCCTGATAAAGTTCTCTAGAAAAATATTGTGGTTTTAGAGAGATTTTGTTAAAACTGTAGCATCTGTGGGGAGTTGTTTCTTAAAGTCCGGTCAATTTCACTTCTGACAGTGCAGCAGTTGGTGATGATGTCACACAGTGATAGGGAGTTCCGTGCAGCTGGTCATGTGACTCACAGAAGGCGGGAAAATGTGTTTTTTCACTCACAATTAGGGTCTATGCCCAAAGGAAGAGGACCTGACCTTTCTCCAACAGGAAGCCAGCAATTTGAAAATGAAATGTCACTACATTTTTACCCTTTCTGCAAAAGTTATCTCCTCCGCAACCATGAGTGGTATCTGCTTGAAATTTGCGCACATGATAGACTAGACTCTGCTTTACAAAAGTTGTGCGTGACTTTGACATTTCGGACCTGGTTTTTGAATGACAAGCCCTCAAAGTCGGTGACCCCCACAGAAGCCCTCCCTGCTCCCTCCATTAAGAATGAATAGGATAAAGTTCCAGTTCCACACAGGCTGCCCATTTGGGTCTCTGGACAAAAATGTAAAAGTCGCACAGCTTAAAAATGATATGGCTGGATCACTGACCAAATGTCCTACAAAAATAATATAGTTTAACACTGATTAGGTTTAAATTGTGGCCTCTGTGAGGAGTTGTTCACAAAACTTCTGTGAATGAATTTCATCCTTGACTGAACTATCTGAGCATAAAGAGTGAGAAAGTTTGTGTTTGTAGATTGTTTCTTTGTTGAAATGATAATTCTTGGTAATAAATCTTTATGGGATGTAAAGCCTGTTTGTTCCTCTTTTAGATGGAGCCACATTTGTGAGAAACATGCCTTTGTGGGATGAGGAGCAGAGCTGAATCTGCAGGTTGCACCCATTAAAAAATTGCAGAATCTTCTCTGCTGATGCCAAACAGCTTTTTTTCATGTTCTGTTCAAACTGTTTTAAAATCTATCTTTGTTTCTTGATTCCTCACAGATTTATTAAAGACTTTCTGCAGGACTAAACACTGGCTCTATGCTGAAGTTGTCTGCTGGTCACTTCTGCTCTCAGATTGCTGACAGCCTCTTCTCGTCGTCTCCTCTCCATGATGGTCATTTTCACCTGTGAGAGTCTGGATGCTGAATCTGGTCCCTCACATGAGAGACTCTCAGCCTCACTTCAGCCCCACCAGCAGAAAAACAGGAAGAGAGACTCTGCTCTCTAATCCTCAGAGGGATCCCCTCACTCTCAACCCCTCTCCCAGATAATAAGCTCTCCTGAACTGGAGAGGTTCGTGTCCGGGAAACTCGATGCAGTTTATCTGACCCGCCTCAAACGACAGACGAGGGGATTACTCTGCCAAAAGTCATTCCCGCTCAAGTCTGTCCTACTTTCTCTTTCTGAAAGTCTGCCACTCATGCAACATCTTCACTTCCTCTGCTGATACCTGAGTGCTTTTTGCCTCCTCTTCTTTTTTGATATCTGTTTACATCGAGTGGTGCTGCCGGCATCCTTCAGCAGAGAAAAGCTCTCACACACACACACTTCACGGAGCTGCTCATACTCACTGTCGACATGAAACAGTGGTCATCGTTTTCATCAGCGAAAAGGACGCCGTCTTTGATGAAGACGGCGCTGGCTCTCAGGATGAAGGAGAAGAACAGGTTGATGTGGATGTAGTTCCTCGTGCAGTGAAACTTCCTGCAGAGCAGAGAATTTATTCGTCAAAATAAAAAAAACTTTCAAGCACGCTGTGTGAGATCATCTTCAAGATTCAAAAACTGGAGGCTCTAACAGTAAATCATTCAACAACACGGATTGATCTGTGCTGCTTTGACTGACAGTGGGAAAAAATGAACTTGTTTATGAATTTCTTGACTGGGCCTCGAGAAGTTTCATTAGACTAAACAACACACATGGAGTAAACATGTAGTTGGGTTAAGATGACCAAAATTGATGAATAATTGTGGTTATGGATTAAAAAGCACATCCATCAATCTTGACTTCTCTGCCCTGAAAAGACGACTAATGTCTTAGTTTTTTTCTTAGCGTAAGAGGTGGAGGATATATCGAATATACTTGACTTATCATGGGCTGTTACCATAGACTTAGTAAAAGTAGTCTACGGATGTCACCTGTCTGTTCCTGAAACCGTGAAATGAAGCAAATCCACGGAAGCAGGTTGTGAGTTTTGTTTCTTACAGCTACAGGACACTCATCCTTTTCAAACAGTGGCGATTGCTCTAAGACTGCAAGGGAAGCTCAGCTTCCCCTAAAATGTCCCTAAACAAAGTGGTGATATGTTCTGCTGTGTGTACATTTCATTGATAAAATCTGCGCTAGAATTCCTTCATCTTTTGTTCAGAATCAGCTCCTATCACAGGTAACTGGCTCCACCTCCTTCTCATTCATCCCTGCAGCGTCTCAGCGCTGTAACACAGACGGACGCTGAGCGTCTTCTGACTTCAGCGGGGAAGCGTAGAGTGGGTTGTTCCACTGTGGAAACTGGACGGTCATTGGATAAACGCTGGGCTTTGTCCCGCCCATCGGACACTCAGCGTCTCTGGGGGTCTATGAGGAAGTGGGCTGGCCTGGACGCTGGGCTTCTGCATGATGATTGGATGACCTGTCTGAGGCTGAATCCGTTTTTGATTGACAGTGAAATGAGCCAGTCAGCCATCTTGAAGTATAACCCTCCACCGGAGCATATCCTGAGTTTTACAGTCAGTTGTTCTGGACTGATCTGGAGGTTTTATCGATCCCCAGCGAGTTTACTTTTCTTAAAAACGACGAGCGTTGTGTTTACAGATTCTCTCTCTTTTCACCAGTTTGGTGCGCACCAGAGTCCGATTTTGGTTTCACACCAACCCAAACGGGACCAAATATAGGTCGATCTAAATTTGGGTCGACCTAACACTGTAGGTGTGAAAACACCCTTAGTAAAGCTACATATCAGGTATTAACAGCAACACTGCCCCCATGATTTCCAGTGGTACTGCACCATAAACTACAAGGACACGTTTAGAAATACTGATGATATGAAGGCAAAGCACCAACTGAAAGCTCTATCTGTATGTGGCTCCGCGTGTAACCTTGAGCATAAATGGGCCTCAACTCTGACAGTTTGTCTTCTCTGCTCACCATTTACACAACACACACACCCTCCTCCACAACTAAATGTTTTATGTTCAATGTTTACTTTTTAATATCTTGTCTTTGGTGTTTTATAATTGTGTGATGTTGATCTCACGTACTGCAAAACAAATCTATCTACAGGTACAAATAAAGTAACCTGACCTGACCTGACCTGACCTGACAGCTGTCCTACTGTACTCCTTCAACTTGTATTGAGCATTTAAATGATCAGAACCACAAACGCTCCAACGTCAGCGGTAAAAGAAAGAAAAAAATGAACAACACACACACCCCAAACTAAGTCAAGTGAACTGAACTGTTCAGATTTTCTTCATAAACCGTTCAATCTCTAGTATTAAAACTGTGTTTGCTAAAGTCTGTTGGAACTTGAATACAGTTACTGTGATCATCTTTATTAGAGTATCCTTACCTGAAGGCAGTGAAGACAAAAATAGCCAGTATGAGGGAGATCAGGGAGGTGGCGTAGCCGGCGGTGTACACCTGTTTGAAGTTTGAGAAATACGTCGTCTGGAAGCAAAAGAGAAGCAAGAATAAATGAATGTAATCATAAAAAAAAGACACAAAAGAGGGGAATCAATTAAGACTTAGGGACCCTGCAAGAAAAGACAGACATAACTGTAAAACCTTTCGTGTGAGAAGTACAGTTTTTCCAAAAGTTGAATGTTTGTTTGTGGAACACCTGAAGTGGCCCCCTTGTGACGAGACTGGATGCTCAGCGGCCCTCAGGTAATTTGAGTTTGACTTCCCTGATTTAAAGCCTGAATTAAATGGAACATATTGAAAAGAAAACAAGTTTAAACTGAAAAGTGTTGTTTTATGGAAATTATATTCTCATTTTAGATTTAATCTTGTCTCAAAGAAGACGATAAAACAGCGTAAAAACGTTTGGAGGAACATCTTCCAGCTAAAGAAGCTAATGATCAACAGGTTAGTCACATGACTGGATATAAAAAGAAGCATCCAGAGTGTCTGAGTCCTTCAGAAAGGAAAATCACTCTGTGAGAGACTGCGTGAGCAAATAGTTCAACAATGTAAAATGGACTGAGGGGAGGTTGGAAAGTTGAATAAAAATGCATCTTTCTCTTTGGAAATCATGGACACTGTGTCCTCTTCTATTTGTTAAGCTCTGCTTCTCCCGTCTTCCCTTTCGAACATGTACAGTGTGATCATCTATTGACAATGTGTGATATTGTATAAGTGTGCTGACATGACCGAAATCAAATCAAATCAAATAAATAAATAAAATCAAACCTGCACAATTTGAAGCTACCGCTTTAATTTTGTTTCCCCTCATTCCCCTTTTTCCGTTGCTAGGCGCTACCCAAGTAGCTGCCTGTTGCAGCAGCTCTCTCGTCTTTGTCCGTTTCTTGTAATTTTTTTCGTCTCTTTTTCGTCATCTTTGTATTTGGAGTGGATCATCACTTTGTATGGTTCATTGTCGGTCACGGACACCAAACTTTTTGTGGCTTCGGCAATATTTTTAACTACTTTTCTCCTGTGTTTGTCTGGAGATCCTACATGTAACCATGGCTGCATTGTTTACATGCGAACTCAGCTGTTAGCAGCCTGTAGCATGCCAATGCTAACTAGTGTAGGGCTTGATGATTTCCCTCGAGCTGAGGAGGAGGAGGTGAGGACAACGTGCTGGTTCTCGGGTGTGAGCTGGGAGGTGACGACGTGGACCTGTCCTTCCATCCATCGTTGTTGGGAACGTGGGATCTAGCCCCGGGGGATGGACGAGCTAGCCGTGCTAACCCAGCGGCATCGTGCTGTTCACGGACGTGGCTGACGGAGCTGACATCGGACGCCGCTACACATCGGAGGAGCTTCGCCTGCTGTGAGCAGACAGGATCCAGGAGACAGAGACTGAACAGACTGCTGGGGAGGCTCAGTCCTGGACCCTGTGGAGGTGGAGACTGGCTGGGCTGGAGAGTGGTGGACGAGTGGTGGACGGGATGTCGTCATCTAATTTCTTATGGACCTTTTTGCACTTTCTATACTCTTTCTTACTTTTGTTTTCTTAAATGCTGCGGTGACTCCTGAATTTCCCCTCGGGGATAAATAAAGTATTTTCTATTTCTATTTCTATGCAGTGGCGTGCACAGACTTTTTCGAGGGCAGGGGCAAAATGAAAAAAAAAAAAAGCACGTGCTGTGTGTTCTCGCCACTAAAAAGGTTCTAAGTTCAGCATGTTTTTCTGGGTACTTTCCCGCCCCAATCAGCCAACCAGTTGGGAAGTTCAGTGTGTTTTTGGTTCCCAAGAGAGCACTATCGTGCACTAGCGTGCAGTTTGGCTCCAAGAGGGCACTTCAGCTCATAATTTGTTCCACCAGACACTTCAGCGCACATTTTGCCCTCCAAGAGGACACTTCAGCATGTCTTGGCTCCAAAGCAGGCACTTTTGCATGTTTTGGCTCCAAATAGGGCACTTTAGCATGCACTTTTGCTCCCTAGAGGGCACTTAAGCATGTTTTGCCTTCCTAGAGGGCACATTAGTGCGCACTTTGGCTCCCTAGAGGGCACTTGAGCATGTTTTGGCTCGCAAGAGGGCACTTTAGCATGCACTTTGGCAACCTAGGGGGCTCTTTAGCGCACACTTTGGCCCCCTAGAGGGCATCTTGGCATGATTTGGTCACATAGTGGGCACTTTAGTGCACATTTTGCCTTCCAAGAGGGCACTTGAGCATGTTTTGGCTCGCAAGAGCGCACTTTAGCATGCACTTTGGCTCCCTAGAGGACACTTTAGTGCGCACTTTGCCTACAAAGAGGGCACTTCAGCACATAATGTGTACCACCAGACGCTTCAGCGCACATTTTGCCCTCCAAGAGGACACTTCAGCATGTCTTGGCTCCAAAGCAGGCACTTTTGCATGTTTTGGCTTGCAAGAGAGCACTTTAGCATGCACTTTGGCTCCCTAGAGGGCTCTTTAGCGCACACTTTGGCCCCCTAGAGGGCACTTATGCATGGTTTGACTCCCTAGAGGGCACATTAGCAGGAAATAGCTTCCAAGAGGGCACTTTAGTGCACACTTCAGCTCCCTAAAGGACATCCTAGCATGTTTTGGATCCCTAGTGGGCACTTTAACGTGCACTTTTGCCCCAAAGAGAGCACTACAGCATGTTCTGGCCACATCATGGGCACCTAAGTGTACATTTTGTTTTCAAAACAGGGCACTTGAGCGTGTTTTGAGCAAGACAGCTCTTTAGCGCACACTTGTGGACACTTTAGCCAACACCTTTGCTTCCTAGAGGGCACTTAAGCATGTTTTGGCTCCCAAGAGGGCAGTCTTATTTGTCTTTTCAGCCAAGGAGGAAGTTCAATATGTTTTTTCTCATGAACACATTTTTGCCCATGTAGGGGGGACCCCCTCCTGTGCTCATTCCTATCCTTAAGTTTACATGACCTCTGTAATTTCAGTGGTCAGTTTTTTTCCAGCTTTATCGTAACACTTTTGAACATATAAATCAACATGCTCTGTTTGGTTCACTACAGTCCACAGGATCAGATGTTGTTTTTTTTAGTGCAGCCCTTTAAAGCTCCTTGAATCAGTAGGATTGTAAATGAGTTTAGCCCTTTAAAGGTGGAGTGGATTCAGAGTGTTTTGGTGTGTAGTGTCTCTGATCAATCCTGCAGGATCAGATTCATTTCGCAGCTCATCAGACTCAAACCAGAGAAGTGTCTGAGGAGAGTCTGAGAGTCTGACACGGTGTGTTTGACCCTCACCTGGAGAACTCCTCCACCTTCCTCTCATTCAGATGTTAGATTTCACTCTGAGCGTGGAGCTCTTCCTCTGGTCCCATCCTTCACTCTGCTCTACTTTAATAAATCTGAAGCCTTCGCTCTCATGAGAGCCATCAGTGAATGAAAACCAAATCCTCCATCATAACCTCCGGCCTCAGACTCTCTGCGGCCTGGGGGACGACATCACGCTCCTTCCTCTTTGGGAGTCAATATTTACTCAGCAGCAGAGGTCAGCGCTCAGGAAAACACCAGATATTTATAGAAATCTAATAAATGACCGACGCTCGCTGAGTCCGTGTTGATCTCTCAGAGTCAGAGAGAGGTGTCACTTATTTATTGCTGAGCTGTCACTGAGCCCTCACGACGGGGGAAATTATGGGCTGTTAGTGCGAGGTTACTTATTAAAGTTTATTATAGGGAACAGAAATCATCAGTGGGGAGGGGTGACACTGATTTACAGCACAAATACAGGGTTCGTCTGATGAGTCCTCAAATATCCATGAACAGGAGCGAAAAACAGATGAATCTTTTCCTCGTTTATAATAACTTCAAACTTTGAGAGGAAAATGATGATCAAAGAAAAGTCTCAGGAATAAGAAGCTGAAAGTCGTCTACCTGTGGTTCAGACACTTCATAATCTGTAAACTCGCAGGCATCTTCGTAGGAGGGGTACAGCTCGGACCACCCGGTCTCAGTGCAGTTCCTGTAGACGTATCCTGAAACACAAACCACATCCATGACTGAAAGGTTTGAAACATTTAATTTACACATCCTTCATTTTTACCTTGATTAATCAATCCACGATGTCTGACTATAAGAAGCCACAATATTATCTGTTTCAGTCCAGGTCCAGAAACAAGAAAAGTTGTCTTTTAAAAATGTGTTTGAGCTCTGAAAGAAGCTGCAGACTCCTGCCTGAACCTGAACCTGAACCTGAACCTGAACCTGAACCTGAGGCTGAACCTGTCACAGGCTGAGGAGGGGGTGGAGCTCTCACCAGGGCCGCGTCAGTTTCAGGCAGAAGTGACAGAGAGACAGACCAACCTGCACCGTGTCAAAAAAAAAAAATAATAATAATTGATGGTGTTTTTGTGCCAATAATGCACAGGTAGACCAGAGTTTTGGGATTAGTTTTTTAAATATATTTTTTATATAATTATGGGCCAATAGATTGTGATCTCATGTAAATGAATTAATTAAGGAAAATGAATGAAAAATCGTCTTAAAGCCCATTTTTATTCTTTGGCTTTTCACCTCAGCGAGACTTGATTTCTTTGCCCAGTCTTATTCCCATTTTAATTGTTTTTGTTTGCTTTTAGTTGTTTTGACTGTTTTCTTTTAAGTGTCTGTTTTTCCTCATCTGTTTTTATCCTTTTAATTCAATCTACATGTACAGCACTTTGTTAACAGCTGTGGTTGTTTTAAAGTGCTTTATAAATTAAGTTGGTATAGTATGGTATGGTATACAAATTGATATGAAATGATAAAGAATTTTGTAAAAAAAAAAAAAAAAAAAAAAAAAGAAAGAAAGAAATTCTAATTAAGGAAAATTTGCAACATTTTTTCAAAAAGATTGTTTTTAAATTATTTGCAAAAAAACTGCAGAAATTCAAAAAAGTTTAAAATTTGAGATAAATTTGCAAAATCTTCAAAAAAATTTAATTTCTTACAAAAATTGAAAAAACCTCAGGTTACAACTCAAAAACAATTCAAAATGATTTAAAAATTGCAAAAATCTTTAAAAATAAAAAGCTTTATGGAAAAAAAAACAAAACACCATAATACAAATTCCAAAAATTTTCCAACATTTTATAAATGTGCAAATAAAATAAAAATTTAATTTCAAAAAGTTTGCAACATTTTTCAAAAATATTGTTTTTAAATAATTTGCAAAAAGTTGCAGAGATTCAAAAAGTTTGACATTTGATATACATCTGGAAAATCTTAAAAAACGATAATAATTTCTTAAAAAATTGAAATAATGTCAAATTGAATCCAAAACTTTTCAAAACGATTAAAAAATAATAATAATAAAAATAAATAAAAAACATTCAAAAATCTAAAAAAGGAAGCTTTTTGGCAAGATGTGATGCATATTTAGTTTAACAAAATATTAAGGCATGATTTTTTTTCCGGTGTCAACATTTTTATTATGATGATTTTTAAACATCAAGATCCTCTGTAAAATAAAAAAGATAATAAAAAATGTTTTTTCTATAATACTTTTTTAAAGCTTCAAGGAGCCTGTAAAGGAATCAAAGGGCTACATGTGGTCCCAGAGCCGCAGGTTGAAGACCCTTGGGATAGACAAATGAGAACCTGAACATTGAGAGAATACAAGACGGCAAGTAAGAGTCTGAATTTTATCTGTTCCCAGAGCTGTTGAAAAAAACCTGAGAATTATCAAAGCTTGAGCAGCATTTTAATGGAGAGTGTGACGCCTAAGAGTAGAAATTTAAAGGAAAAAAAAGGAGGCTGAAACCTCCTGTGGAGGAGGAAAGAAAATAAAACTTTTGGTGTATGGATTATTCCTGAGGAATTATCAGTTTTTGGTCACTGAGTGGAAAGGTTGTAGGTCTTTCCGTGTGTGTTCTCCTGAACCTGTGGTGTGAACTTTTGACCTGCCCACACGACCTTAATGAAGCAGAAGCCCCCGCCCAGTAAAGAGCTCTTTAACCAGTTGGATTATTGAAAAGTCTGAACTGTTCTGCTTAGTCCACTCTGCTCCAGGCTCCAGGTAACGCTGCCGTGCTCCTGTCAAGCCAAAGCTGTAAATGATGAATTTAAATGAGTCTGCAGCCATCTTCTCCCACCATGGCCTCCAGTTAGAATGACGGAGCTGCAATACACGCAAGGTCATCTGTGTTCGGAGTGAATCGGCGTTTACGAGAAGGAGGATAAAAGTTTCTGTGATTTCACGCTGCTGATGTGCCCGTCAGGCTCCTCGGCACAGCCGCGCGGAGCGTGGGGGTTTGAGTGGTGGGTGGTTGGAGCGCTATCCAGCTGCATTAGCCTCAGAATGAGGTGGCGTGCAGCGCCTGCAGGCCTGCAGCGTCGGCGGGTGAATGGTTGGATGTGAAAGGAGGTGGAAGGCCGAGGCTCCTGGGAGGCCTCTGGTTCTCACACCGCCGTGCTTAACAAGCAGCGCCAATTCTTTCCTCATGCTCTGGGCTCTTACAGTGAACTCTTTGATTTTCCAATTCATCGTTTTCTCTGCATGCGGCGTCCCGCTGGAGAGGCTCGATCTCAGCGCTCCGCCGCAGAGCTTGACTTATCAGGGCGTCTGTGGAGGAGGAAATCCAGCGGGGCGCAGACTCACTAACAGGAGGTTATCAGGTCATCAGCAGCCACCTCTGCTCCTGATCCTCGACACTCGGTGTGTGTTTAAACTTTCTTTAAAGGAGCTGCTCTGTTCTTCTTCTCTGCTCTGTGAGGATCATCATCCTCTGCTGGAAATCTGTCAACAGCTTCATCCGTCCACTGATCATCCCACATACCCAACCAGCTCCAAGCTGCTTTAACTCTCTTCTTTAAACCAACACACAAGCAGTGAAAGAGGGACTTTATCCGAACCTGCTTCAGCTTCAAATGCCAAACCATGTCACACAGAAATCACATTTAGATTCAACTAAAGAGTCTCTCTGACGTTGGGTTGAGCAAACTTTGATCAGATCACAAAAAGACTCTGCAGCTACACTACAAGTCCGTCTGTTGAAAACTTGGTTGATAAGTAACCACTGGTGGTTTTGCAGTACCCGGGTCCAGGACTCAGACTCCAGACTTTGATCGTGAGCTCTGAATGATGAGGACTTTGATGCCTGTGTTAGTTTCTTCAGAGTTAACCCTACGCTGTTGAGTCCAATGCAGTCGTAACGACAACATTCTTCTGTAATAATGTCTGCGTTGATCTGTAGTACTCCTCCAAGACACATGGGGGCAGTGTCTTCTGTTATCACCCATTTCCAGTCCCACCACACTTTCTGCTTTTTCTTAGTGACTCTAGCTGTGTCCCAATTCAGGGGCTGCAGACTGCTTTCCCAATTTGAAGGCTCGTTCAAAATGTGGCAGATAAATTCATCCTCCTTTTTGGGTGACATGATGGACGGATATCCCAAGATTCATTGCGTGTGAACGCCGAAGATGATGTACACAGCCGAACTCCAGAAGGAATCCTATGTTATCCAGATGTAAAAAAATTCTAGCAACAATTATGAGATTTAATATCTAAAAACACTACAGAAGATTTTGTTTTACTTTGACAAAATGTAACATTTGAATTCTTTCTAAGTTATTTCTTTATATCTTTTTTTTTTGTCCATGGGTTAGGGTAAGGATTGGGGTTGGTAAAAATTTAATAAATTTCTCTCTCTCTCTTTTTTTTTGCAAGTTTACTTAAGTCAATTTTTTTAACTTTTGCACATTTCTGAAATTTTTATCTTTTATAAATTTGTCCATTTTGAAAAAATACAATTTTTTTTTTGCAAACTTTTGAAATTTCATATTTTTTAAATTTTTTTTACATAATTAGAAATTCAACTTTTTTTTTTTTTTGCAAATTGACTTCATTTCTTTTTTCTTTATTTAGCAAGTTTCTGAAATTTAAATGTTTTAAAATATTTGTCCATTTTTCAAATTTAATTTCTAAACAAAAAGAAAGAAAAAGAAAATTTTTGCAATTTTCTTATTATTTGAAATTCAGACAATGCTTTGAAATTAAATAAAAAAATGTTTTTGTTTTGCAAATTTATTTTTATTTTTTTTTCTCCAATTTTTACAATTGTTTAAAATTTCATTTATTTGTAATTTTTTATACTGCATTTTCTTTTGCAATTTTTAAAATTACTAAGTTTTTATTTGTATTTTTTTTCAGCAAATTTATCTAAACTAAAAAACCGAGATATAGCAAGTTCAATTTTAAAGACTTGAACAATTTCTCTTTTAAATAATTAGTCACTAGATCTTTATACACAATGAACTTTATACACTTTTTGTCTTAATTGTGAAGATTGAGTAGATTTTTGGCTCCTGAATAACTTAAATCCAGGTACTGAGGAGCCTGTAGACCCCTAGTAATGTTAGTAACTACAACGATAATCGGTTAGTTTAAATTCTAATGAACAGTCATTGGGCTGCAGGTATTACTATGTTTTTTAACACCTGCAGCAGGAACTGACCAGTGAGTTACTAAAGTCGGAGAAGATTGGTGAGTATTTATGCATGACACAAAGCGCTGGCAGGAGAAAATAATCCAGTGATCTGGGACTTGAATCAGATTATTCTGCGGTGATTCAGACGCTGAGGACTGACCCAAGGTTTGGTAGCTAAACCACAAAGCTGGCCCTTACAAAATACCACACTGTAGACTCAAGTTTAGATAATCTGCTCTCCAAGCAGCAGATCGTGGTAAAAAGGTTTGTGTTCGTCTCAGTCTGGTCCCGAGAGGGGACAAGGAATAATGAACGTGAGAGCAGAATTTTAACCACTGTCCAGTTTTTATGTCCCCACATATTTTGTTCCCTCAGTCACGTCTGAATCTCTCTGCGTTTGGATTAAACATGAGAAACCTCCAGCAGCTGGAGGAGACGGGCTCTGGAGGAGGTGAAGGTCATGAGTCCAGAGAGCAACTGAGCTCAGACACAGCAGACCGAGTCCACGTGATCCACGCAGGAAAACATTTAGACCCTCAGTGAAAGATGCTACTGCTCCTCAGAGAGATCCACTAAAAATAAACCGTCCCTGTAAAATGAACCATGTTCCAGTTCATTACACGCCTTAACATGAATCCACATGAATCCTCGCTTTGCTTTTTGGCTTCTGATGAATTAACTGAGAAACACAAACTCTGTTTTAGAGTCAACATGGCCTTAAGACAGAACACTGAGGGAAAACTGCGATGAGGAGAGGCAGCAGAGGGCACAGGCGGGAGGATAAAACAAAGATCAAACCCTGTCTGTTTGTTGGCAGCGTTATTAATCACTACCACACAATGAGGACGTCTGTTTCCTCAACAGAGAAACCAGAGAGCGCCGGCCTGAAGAGAAGGTGCTCCATTAAAGGTCTGTGTTTGGTGCTCTCAGTCTTTATTTTCTATACAAATCGATGCAGGTCAGCGTTGTCAGCACTCAGCCTTCTCCGACTGAAAATGGCCTCAAGCAGCAAACGTTTTATGTTCCTGCATCCTCACCTGAAAGTTGTTGAACTTTCCAAACACAGACGCACATCGCAGTGTCACTCCCTCCTCACTTTCAACTGGGATCAAGATGAAGCACTTCTAAAATCAGCTTCAGAGAGGTTTTCTGGGTCATTTATTAAAAATTGTTGTGTGTTTGTGCTTCTGTTCATCGTCTTGATATTTTAGATTTTGATGTGCTGCTTTAATCAGTCAGGAGTCAGTTGCTCCAAAAAAATAAACACAATCAAGTCTGTGTTTTTCTAGTGAGATGGCGGGAAGTGTCTTCCATCTTTTGTCTCATCAGTCCATTTTCTACTGCTTATCCTGTTCAGGGTCACGGATGGCTTGAATCTATCCCAGCTCTCTTACGCTCCGTTTCCATCAAGCAGTCCAGTTCAGTTTGTCTCAGAGCAGAACATACTTTGTGGCGTGGTCCCCAAATTACCGACCCATACCGTCCCGTTTTTTGGTACCTTTCCCATAAACCTTACAGATACAAATGGAGCAGTACCTCTGTAAACCGTGGGGGCAGTGTTGCTGTAACTATCCACAAAGAAAATAACAAAGGATAAACTTAACTGATGTTATTAAAAGCCTCCTTAACCCCCACCTCCAACAACGCTAGCTCTGTTTTTGTCTTTAACGCAAGAGACACTTTAGCAATAACTCCTCCACAGTCGCTTTGTTTGTTTTAGAGTTTGTTGTCATAAACTTTTGACTCTGGGCTCCTCCCCCTGGTGGATGTATTGGTTAACTGCAATGTCAACGTAAAGGACGCATGAAAGTATGAGAGCAGTGACGGTAGCATGGTTTGAAAAGGAGCAATACATTTTTTAAAGGGAAGGGCAATGGGCCTTAAGACAGCTGAGATATGCTCCAGAAATTAATTTTTTTTTGCCAGAATCTCATAAATTTGAAAAAAAAAAATGGAGAATTTAAAAATCAAAAATTTGCTTCATATTACAAAATTTTCAAAAATTTTTGATATTTTCAAAGTATGGTAAATAAATAATTCTCAAAAATTACAGAAATTTAAAAAAGTTCAAAGTTGAAAGAAATTCTAAAAAATTGGAAAGTCTTTTAAAAAATGTTTTTTTATTGAAAATGTTCAAATTGAAATTTAAAAATATGAAAAATTTTAAATAATTGCAAAAATCTCAAAAAAAAAATGAACGCCTTTTTGCGCAAGGTGATGCATATTTTGTTCAAAAATGTTACAGCATGATTTTATTAGTATTCAGTGTCTTCAATCATCAGCACCCTCTGTACAAAAAACAAATATCCATTATTTAAATAATAGTTTTTTAAAGCTACAAGGAGCCACTGTAAAGCAGTCAAAAAAACCTCAATGGCAAAACTTTTGCTAACAGCCTCACCAACCACTGCCTCCAACAACACTAGCTCCATTTTTGTCCTTTATGCAAGACACATTGGCACTACTTTCTCCACAGTCACCGTGTTTGTAGTTTTTCGTTGTTATGAACTTTTGACTCTGAGCTGCTCCCCCGGTGGATGTGTTGGTTAACAGCAATTCCAACGTCAAGGATGTATAAAAGTATGGAGGAGTGACGGTAACTCGGTTTAAAGAAGATGGATACACTGAAGTACGTAAAGGGAGGAGAAAAGGGCCTTAAGACAGGTGAGATAGGCTCCATCTACCTGTGACCATGCACAGGATGAGGGGTATGAAATGAATTAATTTACAAATTTTAATTAAAAAATGATAAATATAGAAAGTTCAAAAATATGCCAAAATTTCATAAATTAAAAAAAAAATCTTATTTAAAAAAATTGCAACATTTTGCAAAAATATGGTTAAATATTTTTTTTTTTAAATTGCAGAAATTCGGAAACGTTTACAATTTGAAAGAAGTTTGAAAATTTGCAAAAACTCTAAAAAGTTTGGATTTTTTTTTCATTAAAAAAAGGAATGTTTCTGATCACTACCTCCTACAATGCTGCCTCCATTTACCTACAAATGATAAGCGGTATGGAAATTACATGAAAATACAAATTTATCAAAAAAAAAAAAAATTAAAAAACTTGCAAAAATATCATAAATTAGGAAAAAAAATCTAAGTTTAAAAATTTGCAACATTTTTCAAAAATATGATATTTAAATTATTTGCAAAAATGGAAAAATTAAAAGAAGTTTTAAATTTGAAAAAAGAATTTTTGAAAAATTTGCAAAAACTTTGAAAAGCACGGAAACATTTTTGGTACAAAAAGAGGAGAAAAGGGCTTTAAGATGGTTTTGATGTGTAGTGTGGAAAACAAGATGAGCAAATAGAAGTCAAAAAAGAGAAAAGCTGACAAACATGTTGAGAATTGGAACCACATCAAGCAGACAGTTTTGCCAACTTAGTGATTTTGTCCTCTGTGTTTTCTCTAGTCACACTTTTTCCAAATAGAGACAAATCCTGAGACTTCTCCTGGAGTTTGGAGAATCTGATGTGAAAAGACAAATCGATCTTACTCTTCTCAACGAGCAGTGGGTGCCGCCGTGGGGCCCTCCCCACATCCCAAACCAATCATGCAAATTAGGCGATGACCTCATTTAGCGACTTCTAGGACGGCCAATAACTACTTCCCTTACTGAGGAGCTGGCAGCGCTGCCAGAGGTGACCGAGTGCGGCTGACTCACCTTGGTTATTGGCGAACAGCTGTGAGACGTTGGCACAGGAGATGCTGACCACCTGACCCACCTCAGCACGAGACCAACAACGGATCTCGTCCCACAGCGTCGAACAACCTGAGACAGAAAACAAACAAGAGTCACTACACGTCACGTCTCACACTTACAGATAAAACAGCAAATGAGCTTCTCAGAGATTTTAAGGCGTGTACAATTTTGATTTAGTAGAACAATCCAGACTATGACGAACAATATTTGTCAACGAATCTTTTTCATGCATGAAAAATAAACAGAGACTAAACAAAAAGTCAGGAATGATGACAAGGACTGTGACGAAATAAAACTGTGCCAAACTTAGTAACTTTTTACATCAAGACGAGCAATGGGATGAAAAAGAAACTCAGGATGGAGAGGATGAAACAGGTAAGGCAAGGTGTAAGAGAAAATATAATGCTGACTGCAAACCAACAAACAAGTTTATGTATTGTTGTAACATTACGCTTCATTTTTTAAAAATAAAATCATGTCCGTCCGGACACTGAAAGGATGACACAGATTTGTAATACAACACTTAATGAAACTGGTCACTGTCGACTGTGACTGCGTCAACTAAAAAGTTGAAGAAAAAGAGGAAAAATTCAAACAAATCGCTTCTAACAATCTAACCTCTCTTAGCTCTCACACACACTCACACACCTGCACCCCTCCCACCTGCTGCACTCACAGCCTTTCCAGTTGTCTTCACTGAAACACATAACAGATAGCAGAGCTGTTACAGTACAATGTGACGCCACAAACCTGAACAGGTAAACATCTTTGTCCATAGTGCTTCAGCACCAGTTAAACAGGAGGAAAACTAAGACCAGTTCGCTGAACTTTACATAGTTTTCAGGACATTTTCATATCAGTTAGCTTAACATTGTATCTGACTAAAATCTTACAATTTTGGTCAACTAAGACGAGACTAAGACTACAAGACTAAAACGAGACTGAGTCTACAGTTCTCCTGAAATTTAGTCAAGTAAAACTAGACGAAGACCCAAATTCCTCTGGTTTTGAGTAGTCCACAACTAGACAAGGCCAAAGGACTAAAGACTTGACTAAGACAAAATTTCTTCTGGTATTAAGTAGAATAAAACTAAACTAAGACTACAATTTTTCTGGTATTCACTCGGCTATCACTAGAAAGAGACTAAGTTTCTCTAGTTTTCAGTAAATTAACAAAACTAAACCTAAATTTTTCAGGTATTTAATAGACTAAAACTAGACAAAGACATCAATTCTTCTGTTTTTAAGTAGACTAAAACTAAACTAAGACTAAAGGACTAAAGTCTAGATATAGACCTAAATTCCTATTGCTTTTAGTTTACTTGAACTACACTTAGACTAAAACTCTTCTGCTATTAAGTAAACTGAAACTAGAAAAAGACTTAACTTCTTCTGCTTTAATTTCTCTGATAATTAGTCATCCAATACTAGGCTAATACTAAAATTCTTCTTGTATTTAGTAGACTAAAACTAGACTAAGACTGAAAATATTTTTGTTTTTAGTCAACTGAAACAAGACTATAGCTAAAAGGCTTAAACTAGACTAGACAAAAATTCTTCTGGTATTTAAATGACTTAAACTGGACACAGACTTAAGTTTCTTTGGTATTTAGTAGACCAACCTGACTAAGACTAAAATTCTTCCATTTTTCATTGACTTATACTAGACTCAGGCTGAAACCAGAATAAGACTAATATTCTCAAGGTATTTAGTAGGGATGCACGATAACTATCGGACCGATAGTTATCGTGCCGATAACGGGAAATTATGACGTCATTCCTATCGGTTCTGATATTACGGCGGCTAGCCCCGATAACATGTGTATCTTTGTCCCGCTCTCACTGTAAGACATGAACGGTCTGCAGTGAGTGATGCGTTCAAGAGGCACTGGCAAAAAAAAGAAATTACAACGTTTCCTGACTGAGAAATGTAAGAGTTCCCCCTCATGTCGGAAAAGACTCATTAACTTGGTCATATTGTTGTAGTTACAGACTTGAATTGGCATCCACAGTATTTTTTCACATGTTACACATAAAAAAATGCAAATATAAATTTAAAAAGGCTGAAAGAAGGACTAGCAAACGTGGGAACCGTGATTTTCCGTCACACCCTAAATGCATCACAACAAGGCACAGCATGTTGACGCTTCCAAACAGAAAACATGGAGTCGACTGTGTGGGACTTCTTTAAAGTTTCTGAAGAAGACAGTTATTCCAGGAAAGTTCCATGAGGAGGAAAAGGGAGCAGCTTGAATACTTTAAACCTAATCAGTCAGCTGAAACGTAACCATCGCTTCGACGGAGTTTTGAAAGCACGAGGACACCCGGGATGCTAAAGATGCTAATAACGTAAAGCTGACAACAACTGGGACTTACACACTTTTGAAAAATCCAATAAATCTGCCGGACATGACCCACGGGCTAAGGTAATTTAATTTTTATTTTGTTTTAATACAGTGTCAGGTCAGAACATGTGCCATCTTTATAGGCACGAACAAAACACTGAATGAAAATCATCACCTCCAACTCACATCCTCTCACACTGAGTGGGATCTTACTGCTGCTCTCTGACTGTGACCCGCTCACAGCCGTCATGATGCCTTCATACTGACGGTCACAAACACAAATATCTGCACTGAACACAGAACTAACATCACAGCTGTTACAGTATGAACGCCAGAGTCTGTGCGTGTAGGTGAGGGAGGTGCGTTGTTATGATGAAGTGACATGTTTTTTAAAGGTAGTATAGTAGTTTTCCCTCCAATGTGTCCAACAAAATCAGACAAACATTTTGGCGTTTGTTTCATCTCTCTACGACATTCCTAGCCTCAGTTAGGGCTGTTTTGCTGTGCATAGGTGGAAGTGAGCCTAATGGCTCTGAGAGAATATTATGGGATGTCGGAGGGTCAGTTGATACCATGGCAACGTATCCTCTGCTATGCTGAGTGACATCACCAGCTGCATGCTTGGAATTCTAATTAGCGTGACACGAGTGTGACTAGAGGCTGGAGGGAGTTTTTATCAGGCATCTACTGTAAAGAAATCCTCACAGAGTCCACAATTTTACCCCAATCTGTGTCAAAAATATCATATTTGATAGTAGGTTTTGTCAGGAATCCATTTTTGGCATTTTTAAAGCTGTACGAGTTTTACTTTTTTCTCTAGAAGCCCTAATGTGTCACAAAACCAGTGGAAGAGTGCTAGAAATGAATTTTTTACTTTAGAGAAATGGCCGAACTACTTGCCCTGTGGGCCACAATGTTGGCTAAATCTGTGTAAAAATATCATATGGTTGTAGGGAATTTTGTCAGGAATCCAACCATGTAATTTTTAAAGCTCTATGACTTTTAGTTTTTTGTCCAGAGGCCCATATGCGACACTAGTAGAATGTGTGTTTTGACCTGAAATCGGTTCCCCTCATCTGCTAACATGGAGAAATCCAAACTCGTCCGAAAGCGGTCGGCTACTTTGAGGGCTCGCCATTCGAAAACCGGGCCCGAAATAACAACTTCCTTCAGAACTTTTGGAGAGCAGGGTCTAGTCTGTCATGTGATGGTAGTCTCAAACCTGTACCATTTTTGGTTTCAGAGGAGATAATTTTTGCAGAAAGGGTTAAAAAAAATTTTTATATAGCCGGCTTCCTGTTGGAGATAGGTCCAGGGTAGCAGCGTATGATTTTTGCGTCTCGATGACACGAGCGTTTTGGTGTTGGTTTCATCTCTCTATGACATTCCTAGCCCGAGCTAGGGCCCTTAGCGTGTGCCTAGGTGGCGCTATTGAGCTTATTATGGGATGTCGGGGGTCATGTTTAGTATTAACTCGCAATTTTTCGCGATTCTGGGGTGCGTGCCAATTTTGGTGAGTTTTTGAGCATGTTTAGGGGTTCTAATTTGCGATCAAAGACGGTGCGGAATGATAAGAAAAAAGAAACGGACGAAATACAATAGCTAGCTCTTGCTAGAAGGTGCCCTGGCTCAGGCTGAGGACCCTAATTATTACAATATTAAATAAAGAACTCTGCACAGAGTAAATACAAAATATATACACAATTTAAGTTAAGAAATAGTGCACTGAATAAATGTCATAAAAAATGTGCAATTTGCAACAGGGAATGGAAGATGGATGTGCAATAGAAACAGAAACAGAGAGACTGTGGCTGTACATGAGGTATATATGTTGTTTATGGCAAGTTAACTGTTCATCAGAGTGACGGCCTGGGGGAAGAAACTGTTCCTGCGTCTGGACGTCTTGACGCACAGACGCACACATATATTATAGTATAGTATAGTATATGGTATAAAGGTGTTTCCATTGCATATTTTGTGATAAACTTCTCTGAAAAATCACCTCATGAGAGCATAAAAACTTTTTATCCAAATTTGAGAGGTTTTGCGAAATTTTGGTGTCTCTATTATTAATTTTTTACGACGTTTAAGTTGCGGAAAAAAATAAGTGAACCCCATTTACTGTAGTGAAAAGATATTCATTTGAATCAAACCAGAAGCCAGAGTCCTTTAAGGTAGATAGAAAGATAGATAGATAGATAGATAGATAGATAGATAGATAGATAGATAGATAGATAGATAGATAGATAGATAGATAGATAGATAGATAGATAGACAGACAGACAGACAGACAGGAACTTAATTAATCCCTCAGGAAGGTTACACCAGGAAATTCAGATTCCAGCAGCAGTTGCACCAAAGAATAGAACCAGCACACAAGCACTATACTGTACACAGTAGCTGCAATTATAAAAGTACTTTGGTTTTGTTAATAGAATTCACGTCATGATCTTAGGTTAATATATAAATGTTCGAGAGCATGTGTTATCGGTTATCGGTATCGGTTCAAGAAAAAAGTTATCGTGCATCCCTAGTATTTAGACGACTAAAACCAGACTAACTCTAAAATTCTTCTTGTATTTAGTCAACACACTAGACTTGGACTAAAATTCTTCCGGTATTAAGATGACTTAAACTAGACACAGACTTCAGTTCCTCTGGTTTTAAAGTAGACTAACAAGACTAAGGCTAAAATTCTTCTGTTTTTAGTCAACCAAAACAAGACTAAGGCTTAAAGGCTTAGAGGCTAAAACTAGAATAAGACTTAAATTCTTCTGATATTTAGTTGACTTAAACAAGACCTAGACTAAAAATCTTCTAGTATAAAATAGACAAAACACTCAACTAAGACTAAAGGACTAAAGACTAGACTAAAACTAAAATTCTTCTGGTTGTTTGTAAACTAAAAGTAGACCAAGACTAATTTTCTTCTTGTATTTTGTTGACTTAAACTAGACTAAGACTAAAATTCTTCTGGTATAACGCCGACTTAAACTAGACTAAGGGTGTTTTCACACCTACAGTGTTAGGTCGACCCAAATTTAGATCGACCTATATTTGGTCCCATTTGGGTTGGTCTGAAACCAAAATCGGACTCTGGTGTGCACCAAACTGGTGCGGTCAGAGGAGGTGGTCTCGGTTCGGCTCTAGCCGCACTCTGGTGCAATGCAACTGTCAGGCGAACTCGGCGAGTTTGACATTAGAGGGCTCCCGTTGAGCTGCGCACTCCAACATCCTTTACTACCCTTATATACTCATCTAAAAAGCAGAGCTCTCCCCTGACTCCTCACGTCAAAAACACATCGTTTTATATGGCCTATCATATAACAGGCATTAATTACCTTGTCGGTCGTCTGTATCTGCGTCTGATGAGGATCTCACGGTACATGGTAAGAATCATTATTTCTGAATTTCCCCTCGGGGATAAAAAAAAAAAAAAGTATTTTCTGTTTTATTCTACTTTATTAATCTTCGCCTTCTCCGGAATCAGGCAGATATTTCCATTTGGCGTCTCCAGTGCATCTGTATGTTTTTTTCAAGCCACAGCTGCGCTTCATTTTCCAACACTATCGTTTGCAGATGGTTATACACACAAACAATATAGAAATGAATTTTAAGCACTATAAAAACTTGGCGTAGGCCTATTTGACTCTCCATCATCTCTGATTTAAGCAAACAGTTCTCTCTGCGCTTCCAGCTTCCAACTGAAAGTACGCTGCACGCGCTCTAGCCGTTGTCGTCATGGAAACATGACGCTCTCAAAATACTGCGGCGTTTGGTCCCGAGTGACAAAAAGCAGATGTGAAAGGAACCGCACTAACTGCAAAATGACAACAAGGTATTAATTTAACATTCCAAGCTGCACCAGGGTGCGCATTATCAGGTGTGAAAACACCCTAAGACCAAAAGACTAATACTAAACTAAGACTTAAATTCTACCGGTATTTAGTAGACTAAAACTAAACTAAGACTAAAAGGATCCAGATGACTAAAACTTAATATTGTGTGATTCATAAGACTCTGACTAAATCAAGATTTGCCGTCCATATTAACACTGACGTATAGACTAGTGCTGCACGATTACGGGAAAAGGTGCGATTTGCGATTAGGTGGACAATATTGCGATTGCGATTGTGCTTGCAATTTAATAAAAAAAAGTTGTGTCATGATGAGTCTGCAGACTTGCTTGGTTATCATGGAGAAAAATCTGAATTGCATGTGCTGACATTGCGATTGCGATTGCGATAATCGTGCAGCCCTAGTATAGATGACAACAATTCGTCATCCCTGCGTTTCATGTTTCTTCATGTTTACACAAAAATTAAATTATCTGACAATGAACTAAAAATTAAGTTCAACCAGGTTCCAGGTTTATGCAGAGATGATGAAATAAAAGAAAGGAAAGATGTAACAGCACAACATAATAAGCATAATCAAATCAAAGGAAAGACCAATCGATCAGTTTTTCTCACTTTGTCTCTACAGGGCCTAAAAAAATGACGCCAATATTTCCTCGAAATTACTTTGGCAAAGATAAAACGAAGAACAGAAGCATAAACGTGTCATGATTGGTGCATAAATTCAAGCACAAGACAAAAACACAGCACAGATTTACGCTCATCAACGTGGATATATTCCCTGCAGGTATTGAGGAGATATTGTGTTTACAAAGCTGGAACAGATGGGCTGAAATTACACTGACACTCATAACACAAAGTTTGCAATAAAGTGCATAAACTCGGGGACATGAGAGGAATAAAAAGACGCTGAATCTGAAGAGGTAATAAGTGGTTTCTTCCCCGGTCGAGTCTTGATCCAGAGGTTGAGAGGAGGACGTAATAAGAGGAGGGTTTATGCAGAATACTTTCTTACTTTAATCTAATTCTGACTCCAGACGGAGAGGTCGACCTTTCCTTCTCCTCACGCAGCGAATTAAAATTCACCAGGCGTCTCGTTCAACCTTGAGAACCTTCTGACGCAGCAGACGTGTGAATGCTCAGCTCTGATTCACAAACCTGTTCAGGAACTCATCGATCTGCGGAGGATCTGAGTCACCTGATGGCGTGAGGGGTTCCCCCCGACCCCCCCCCCGTTTGGGGATAAAACAAACCAGGTTGATGAGGTGACGTCCTCAGACTTCCTCTGAGCCCACGCCGAGCTCTCCTTCAGCGAGGGGAGGTGTGAAGGAGAGAGGAGACGGAGGGAGCGGTAATGAGGAGCTGCCACCACACCTCCTCGTGCATCAAAGCCGCTCGGCCCGGTGTCAATTAAAGGAGACACAGCAGCGCTCATTCATAATAAAACACAGCTCCTGGCTGCTGCTCCAGGTCCCCCTGCCAAAGCCGTGATGAGGAAAACATCTTGGCGGGTAAATGTGACTTTGAAATCTCCTTTTAGGGACATTTTCGCCTGCGCGCCAAGGACGGCGTGCTGGTGACACATTCAGAGTGGAAAAGCCTGTGATTAGTCTGTCATGTGCTTCTTTAATGACCCTACAGGAGATGAAAATCCCCTCAGAGTGCACACACACACACACACGGTAATTTCTCTGAATCACAACGTGTGAAAGGATCCCAGCAGCTGAGCTCCTTCATTAGCTGCTAATTGAAGCAGATCTGGTGACGCCACGACGAGCAGACTTCTAGTTCAGGTAACGGAGAGTGTCCCGAGCACAAAGACGTTTTTTTTTCTTCATGCTTCACACACCTCCTCTCCAGGGTCTCACTCACTGTGATCAGTGGTGTGTGTGACAGCTGTTATGTAACTCTGGGAGAAAACAGACGAAGGCTGTGTTCAGACCAGAAAAGTCCTTTGGTCCACTTGTTTGGTCCGGACCAAAAGTGGACTTTATTTTTTTTCGTTTGGTGCGGTTCGTGTTCAGATTGTACTTTTTGAAAGTGGACTATATTCTGTAAACACATCCAGGTGTGTGAGGATCAGTGCTCTCATTGGACAGCACTGACAAAGGGCGGCACACAGAGTACAGACCCAGAAATGGAGGTAAACGTGTGTTTGTGCTCTTATTAGAGCTGCTAAATTATTTTCAGTTTCAAGAGCAGCTCCTTTAAAGCAGCTTAACAACACCGTTTACAATTTAGGAACAGGAAGACGAATGATCGCAGCAAGGAGGCGCTATGCTCTGCGTGTCCTGACCCACAACATGCTAGCAACAGCGTGGCTAAACAGAAGACGGAGGATCAGGTATGAACCAAAGACGGTTAGGTTACGGTGGCTTTATAGGCCCAAAAGGCGCATGTATCCTGTAGTTAGTTCAGATGGACCTTGGTTTGTATTCAGACCTGCACCAGAGAACCACGAACCGCACCAGAGTTCGTTTGGAAGCTGACCGAGACCACCTCAAAAAGTGGGTCTGGGTCCGGTTGTTTGGTCCACACCAGGGTTTGTTTGTGTCTATTCACACCTGCATGAAAAGTCCAGACCAGTGTGGGAAACAAACCCTGGTCCGTTTAGGGCGTATTCAGGCCTAGTATTCAGTCCAGGCCTGAATACGCCCTAAGGGTGTAGCTACGACATGAGGATCTTAGATCACAAAGGCTCAGAATGTGATGGCCACCTGTCGAAGCACGGAGATCCTAGAACCGGCTGTAGTCCCAGGCGATGCTGTCTGAGCCATATGTCTGCGTACAGCCGTAGCCAAAGTTTTTTTTCTCTCTGCAGAATCACATTTGCTAATCTGCTTCGTATCTGCACTACAGACACACCAATGGACCAATCAGAGTGAGCTGTAGGTAGTGTCTTGGTTTGTTTACATCCCTGATCCCCACTTCTGTGAGAGCAAGCATGGCTGCCAACGAAAGTAAAGGTGACGAGTTGGTCCCCAAAACAAACTCTATCTCTGTAACATGGAATTGGTTTGGGGTCTCCTAAAGCGACACAACACAAACGACAGTCGTTTGCAAAGTTTGCAACAAGAAAGTTCGTTCACCTGACAAGGGTCGTTCCAATCTTAAACGCTAATCGGTATTACCGATACAGCTGTTTTTGGAGGATCAGTTTGCACTGATTTCGTTACGTTTGCAACATTTGTAAAGAGTTCCTCGAGAAGTACCAACAAGGCTCATTTTAATACAACAAACATGATTCGTTGTTTACAACAGAGAAAAGTATCGGTATCAGACCAGTATTGGCAGAGCATATCGTGAAAAAATTAAATCAAAAGTAAAAAAATCTGTATCAGGACATCTCTATATATATATATATATATACATATATATATATATATATATATATACATATATATATATATATATATATATATACATATATATATATATATATATATATATATATATATATATATATATATATATATATATATATATATATTTTATTTTTATTTTTTTCTTTTAAATTGCAAAGCAAAAGACTTTGATGAAGAACTAAGCACTTCCCAGAATGCACGTCAATGTTTTTGTTTACATTTAATTTAACTTGGCACATGTTTGCTAAATTGTTTAACTCAGTTAAAAAATTGTTCGAACAATACCATCTTTAATGGTTTTTTAATCACTTTTTTTTCAATTTAAAGATTGGTTTAAAGGAAGAAAAAATTTTTGTACACTTTTAAATAACATTAAAAATAGCGTATATAATCCCCTTAAAAAAAAAAGAAATAACCACTATTTCTTTTTTTCAAATTACAAAGCAAAAGACTTTGACAAAAAAACTCAGAACTACCAATTATGCACGTCAATGTTTTTGTTTGATTTTTATTTCACTTGGCACAAGTTTGCTAAATTGTTTACCTTGATTAAAAAAGTGTTTCAGAGATACTATCCTTTATTCAACCCTTTTTTCCATTTAAAGTTTGGTTTTAAAGAGGAAAAATTGTTTTGTATACTTTTAAATAAAATGCAAAAAATTCTGAATAATATATATATATATATATATATATATATATATATATATATATATATATATATATATATATATATATATATATATATATTTTTTTTTTTTTAAGTGGTGATTAAATTGTGATCATGATTTTGCAAAAATGAAATCTTGATATGAGTTTTTTTTTCCGTATCGCCCACCCCTTACTCAGACATTTGTGAACATCGCTGCACGGCTTCAAACAAGTAAAAGGTGACACTTTTAGCTCTTGTTTTGATCATTCAGCATCTTCAAGTATAACACCTGGACAAAAGAAAGAGAAAGAAAAGGCAGTTTGAAGAATAATCCTGCAGAGAGAGATTATGAAGTTCAGCTTTATGGAGCAGGAGGGAGGTGAGATAATAAACCCAGGGAGCAGAAACGTCTGCTCAGACCAAACAGAACATAAAACAAACTTTACGTTTGCAGAATCTGAAACTCCAAACAGCAGCATCCTGGATTCAGGGTCTGGGTCTGTTATACATCTCCCCTCTGTCACGTCACCTCTGTCCACCTCTGTCTTATCGCGTTACAGTGTTTATGAAGAGACAGATAGGAAGGAAACGTCTCCATGGAGCTTTTTTTAACAGTAATATCTGAAACAATATTACAGCAGCAGAAAGTACACGACACACAGAGGACAATTCTTTTATAGAGCCGTGATAAAACTTTGTTTGGAGGTAAAACGCAAAGATACGAGTGTGAAGACTGGAGAGGAAATACAACACATATGTTTGGACTGATGTCAGTGGATCTAATTCTGCATCATGTCTGCCGCCAGGGATGATAAACACACCTCATAACGGGTCCCTGATGGTTATTACAGGTCACATAAACGTCTGCAGACAGAAGAGACGGGACAAAGTTTTAAGAATGAGCCTTGACTTTGTTTACTCCCCTCAGGCCGATAATCTGATAAATCTGATTTGACGGCGTCTGCTTCAGGCGTCACAAAGACGATGATGTGCGTCTCTTTCTCGTGCTGTCCCATAAACACATCAGAGTTTTCAGAGTGATGTGTTTTCTGCTGCTCTGACGTGGCTGCGTGTGTTTGCTCTTTGATTTGTGCGTGCTGCAGGTTGTTCATCACTTCTGTTGACTTGATTTTCTTTCGTGTTATTCCTCATTTGGCCAATCAGGTTTGGAAACGGTCACTGTCTGCACCAGACGACATCCCAGAGAGGTTTTTAGCTTAGGTAAGACAAGCCAGCGATGCCCTTATAACATAAGATAAGATACACCTCAAGAAGAGAAAAAAATATGTACATTTTAAACGTAGCGTAAAGATAAAAAGTCTTCTGAAAGAGGTGACGCATATTTTCCATCAGAGACAGTAGCTTGGCCATCATTTGCCTGTCAGCCGCCACCTCCACAGGGTCCAGAGGGTCCAGAAAGCGGTCCAGGATTGCGCTGACCTTCTTCACCGGTCTCTTGAGCCCCCCCTCCTTTGTCCTGTCTGCTAACAGCAGGTGAAATCCTCCCGATGTGGCCTTGGTATGTTGGTGTTAGCTCCATTAGCCATGTCTCTGCAAATAGCATGATGCTAATTGGCTTGTTAGCATGGCTACCTTGTCCAGCTTATTAGAGATAGATCATACATTCCCCATAACGATGGGTGGAGAGACAGCATGTCATCCTCATCTCCTTCTCATTGTCCTCAGTTCTCGGGAAACATCTGGCCTAGCACCAGTTAGCAAAAACATGTTACAAGCTGCTAAAAGCTGATCCCATGTGTAAACAATGAGACTATGTTTATATACAGGATCTCCTTTCAGTAAGAACTGGCTTTTTTGGCTGAGTGTGTGTGGTACCAATTCACGTAAAATAAAAAGGTGCCATGTTCGAACAATTTTGGAAAATAATCTAAATGCGATTTAGCGAGCGATTTTGATTGGGAGGGACATTTATCTTCTGCATTATTCACTAAACAAAAGCACTAAGTCATTCCATAGCACGACCAACATTACAAAGGATACTGTCAGCATCTAAACATTTCTTTCCTGCAATTAAAGGAACACTGTGAAATTTGGCAAACCACTAGTTGTCAGGAATAGTAACAAACTATATAAAAACAAAATGAACAAAGGGTATTAAGGAAGAAGATAAGGGCCACCAGGGAAAAAAATAAATCAATAAAAATATTTTAAGAAAATTCGGAGTTCTGACTTAAATCTTAGAATTCTTACTTTTTTTCATAAAATAAATAAATAAATAAAAAAATGGACTTTTTTTGTCCCAATCCTCCCCAATCCTCTTTCACAGAATTCTGACTTTAATATTAGTATTCTTACTATTTTGTTTGAAAAACTAGTTAGAAACAAAAAAATGATTGTCTTCTGTTTTTTTTTTATTTTTTATTTCCTTTTTTTTTTTTTTTAAGTGGCCCTTATCCTCTTCTGTAGGGTATTGCTCTGCCAGCCACAGTCATTCTATTGCAGATCTCTGTACAAGTTACTGTATTTCCTCCAGGTCTGTGTCCATGAAACTCTTTTTTTTTTTAATTGCTGACTTTGTGATTTGAAAATTGCATTGCATCATACTGCAATGTCAGTTTCAATTCGATTAATTGTTCAGCCCTAATTTTTAGGTACCTAAACGCATTTAGGGAGTGGAAGAGTAGGGGATTTCCCATGTTGGACATGAACACAGCATTGCACAGTTAAATTGAAAAACGTTGAGATTTTATAATTAAATTAATGAACATTTTTTACTAAATAAAAGTACCAAAAACTAGTACACTAGAGTACCCAAACTGCTTGCCAGGTGCCCTTAAAAGGAGTCAGAGCTCATCTTTGCTTCTTTCAGAAACACTTTGAATTTTTCGCTTGCCCAAGTAGTTGAAGAGTTACGGTAATAAAAACAGCTTGCTCCAAAGCGTTGAGAGAACTGTAGATTTTACCACTTTCAAAAAAGCTTATGTTTTTGGACTGGTTGTTGTCGCCTGGGCTGAAGAGCTGGTCTCTGGGTCTTTTTCTTTTCCTGCTGCCTCCCTCCACTTCATGACGGGTGACGCCATGGTTACGGACCACTATCACCTCCTACAGGAACCATCTGGTTGCACATTTTTATACTGTAGTCTCATTTTAAATACAGTATCAGTACTCAATATTCTCCTCAGAAATGGTTGTGTTAGCGTCATAGCGAGATATGTGCACACGTAAGATCCAAAGATTCGTCCTCCTCCATCACAGACTTCAGATATGGTCTCTTATCATGTAGCAGAGACGCCGTCTCATGCATGGACAGGTCTCTGTGAAGACCTGGATCACAGGAACTCTTCCTCGGCAGACTTGAAAAGGCAGCAGTCAGACACCCAGCCTCAAACAGGACTCAGCTGTCAGTCTGTCTCCGTGCTGCCGGCCTGTCAGATGAACCTGAGTTTCAGGTGTAGACAGAGACGGCGCGGCGTCGGGTGCAGCTCTGAACCAGCGGGCGACTTGTGAAATATTCAAACCCTGAAAACTTTCCTGCAAGTTTCAAACAAGTTGGAAACACATCAGCACAACTTTCTGACAGAGCTGGTTTGATTTCACACAAGGTTTTCTTTTTGATCAGGGATCTCTCGGTGTTTCATGTTGGTGGAGTTTACAGGAAAACAAAGAATAGAAAGACAGTGTTGTCATAGAATCAGGATGTAGTAAAACTGTGAGATCTCCTTCAGATACACAGCAGCAGCCAAAGCAAATCAACCCTGACATCCCTTTCTAAAGTTTTCTAGCACCTCCTGGGATTTGTAGTCCCTCCAATGAGTTTTGGGTCCATCCTAAGGTCTTCTTAAAACCTCTAAATGGAGGTTTACTGAAAGCATCCCCATAAAGTGAAAGAGCAGCGTCTCCTCCCAGACGTCCAAGCTCTCGTAGGCTAAGCCCAGCCACCCTCCAGAGGAAGCTCATTTCAGACGCTCCTTTCTGTGACCTTCATCTTTCGGTCAAATCCCACAGCTCTCGACCTTGGGCGAGAGCTGGGACGTGGGTCGACTGGTAAATTGAGAGCATTGTTTCTGCTGCAGCACCAGTTGGCCTGTTGATCCGTGCAAAGACTCACTTTCCACTTTAAGAGAAAAATCTGTTGTCCAGCAGAGAAAGCAACAATAAAAGCACATCGTCTGCATAAAAAGAGAGCACTGATTACAGACACAGCATCCTGAGGAGTTTCTAGTTTGTGTCACTCAAATTTTTTAACAGAACTGAGAGAATTGTGATCCCACATGTCAGGATTATCCTGATCCCTGAAGGACTGGATCTCAGCTGGTAAATGGGAATAAATTTAAAGACCGTTTTTAAAATTTGCTCGTCAAAAATATGTTTAAAAGCCTGACTGTCGTTGATAGAGAAATCAGCTTTGGAGCTACAAAAACTCACATTTCAACTCAGTTTGTGTCGGTACGGCACGCATTTTGTGGCATTTCCTTTGTCCCAGTTTTAGGCGCCAGACATACCAATCCCAGAAGGGGGAGCTAGAAACACTGCAATGCATTCATTAGTGGAAACAATCATCACAGTGGAAAAAAATAATGCATGACACTCTATTATCAGTATATTAAATCAAATTCAAGTTTTTTTAATGATAACAATATTTTTTTGTAAATGTATAAAAATGATTTATTTTTTTATCTCAACATTATTTGACATTTTTACAAAGCTTTAAAATTTTTGAAATAAATTTGGCACATTTAAGCAAATTATAGCAAATTTTAAAAATCAGATTTTTTTTGTTGAATTTTTGCAATTTTTTAAAATAAAAAAAAACTTTCTTTTTTCAATTTTTTTGCCCTTTCTTGGAATGAAAAACAAGACATCACTTTTACAATTTCATAAATTGAGTTCAGGAATATTAAAAATATATGTCATCAATTTCAAGTACTCTTAAAAATTTTGCAAATTTTGCAAATTTATTATTTTATTTCTCAATTTTTTTTAGTGCAAGATTATTTGAAGCTTTACGATTCTAATGAAAATTCAAAAATTTGTCCTTTTTTATTTTCAAAGTTTTGTGAATTTTTGCACATTTTTATTTTTTTAATTATCTTTTTACATTTTTGCAAATGTAAAGGCTTTATTTACATGCTTGATATGTGGCAAGACACAAGCAAATATCAAAAAATGATGAGTTAAGTAATATTATCAAAATATGTTATCAAATTCAAGTATTCTTTAAAAATGTTTAAAATTTGCTTATTCAATTAAAAAAATGTTTCAAAAAAATTGTTTCAAATTTTTTGACATTTTAAATTGTTTGAAATTTTTGAAATTAAAAAACTTTTTGAAAATTTGAGGATTACAAAAAAATCATTCAAAAAAATGCAAGTTTTTGAAATTTCATTTTTTTTTCATTTATGCAAATAATTTAAAATACAAAACTAAGATTTTCACAAATTTTTAATTAAAAAAAACCTCTCATATAGATACTTTTGTACTAGATTGTAACTATGAGCAGAATTTCATCCACTTTCTTGTATTTTTAGTTAAAATAAAGTAGATTTTGTGGCTCTGGAATGACTTTAATCCAGGTGAGCTGAAGTAAAATTGTCTCCTAACAAGGTAAAAGTTGCAGACCCATTGTTTGAAGGGTAAAACGGACTTTCCTGCCAATTTTACTTCCTGCAACAGGTTTTCCTGTTTGCATCGTATCCCATCCTGTTAAAAAAAAATTCACTAATTAAATGAAAGAAGCGAATAAAGCTGATAAAACTTGTCTTCCCTCTAATAAAGAGTACTTGTCCCTTCCACCTCTGGTATTCATTCGGGATAATTAATTAGGAAAATGTCCGTTGGGAGTGAGCACTCAGAGATGAAGAGGGTCACAGTGTGTAACGATGTGTGGAAATGCCAACAGTGAAGCTTACACACACTCCTCCTCACACACACGTCCTCACACACACATCTCCAGTCTGGGCCTAATTAGAAGTTTCCTTTGCAAACAGAGCCCAGCGTTAACCCCTGGATCTGTTTACTCCTGTTTGCTGCCTCCTCATTTCCTCCCTGACGCCGGCTGACCCCCTTTCTCCTCTGACGGCGTTTCCTCCGAGGCTGCAGGTGTGAAGATAATTAACCCGAGGAGGCGAAGACATCTGGCCCTGCTCCTTCCAGCCAACAAATCAAAGAAGAGAAACCTGCACGGAGTGAGTGTGCACACTTTGGTGCACTTTTCTCTTCCCTTCAATCACGGCGCCCAAACGAAGGCACGTAACAAAGTGCAGGTATTATGTGCTAATCCATTAGCAGCCTCTATCTCTGTGCAGTCTTTTGTCACGCTGCCATTAAGGAGCCTCATAATTTCCCAATCACTCTTTCATGAGCCGTATCGGCCTTTAACTCGCCTCGTCAGCCCACCCATCTGTTCGTCCCTCGTTTATTCACATCTGACGGCTTCTTTCACCGACCATGAATCATCATGAATACTTTTAAAAGGATCCGCAGGTGAATCATGTTCGCAAATTTACCTCTCCGCCCTCACATTGAGAATAAAAACTGTCTTTTATTTGCTGAAAAACAGATGCAAAGCGTGCTGGAGATAAAACGATCATTTTTTATAGAGTTATCCCAAATATTTGTAAGAAGAAATAACGTACAGTGCTGCTCTGCCTGTCACATGTTGTTTACCACCTGATGATCTCATCCTGCTTTTACCATAAGATATAAAACGTACTTCAGCTTGAATCTTTACAGCAGTAACAGTCCATCTTTTTTTAATAAGGCTTTGTTTGCTCTTGGAGTTCATAAAGAGACATCAACAGTCAGGCTGAAATTCCTCACAGGAGCTGAAATCATATTGCGATAATGTGAGGAGGGTTACATCCCCTCATCCTCCTATATATCTCCAGTTTGCCTGCCAACATCTCTGTGCCTGGAAGCTCCAGAGAACAATCAACAAAATGTATTTGTTCAACTGTTTCCACGGCGCTTTTTTCAGGCTATAAGTGTTTTCATCCAGGTTTCATTTTACAAACAGCTTAAAGCAAGGATCTGCAACCTTTACTTCATTAAGAGCCATATTGGCTCAGCTCACATCTGTTAAAGTCATTCTGAAACCACAAAATCTACTTTATCTACACAATACAAACTATGAAGTGTAAAAAAATTCTATATTTAGGAAAAATTCAGTGAATAATTATCGAAACAAGAAGTTGTTTTGGAATTTATGTAATTTTGCACTTGATGTCTTGGGTTATAAAATTGAATGAATTTGCAAAAACGAAAATAAAAAAATTAAAAAGATCAAAAATCTAGTGAATAATTAACAAAACAAGTAGTTATTATGGAATAAATGGAATTTAAGATTTGATGTCTTGGTTAATTATATTTAACAAATTGCAAAAAAGTTAAAAAATAATAATAAAAATAAATTAAAAAAAAAAACAGAATAGTTTCAAAAAACAGTGAATAATTATCCAAACAAGAAGTCATTTTGGAATTAATGTAATTTTACATTTGATGTCTTTGTTTGTAAAATTTAATGAATTTGCAAAAAAAAAAAAAAAAAAAGGTAAAAATGATCATAGTTCCAGTGAATAATTATCGAAACAATAAGTTGTTTTAGAGTTAATGTAATTTTGCACTTGATGTCTTGGGTTATAAAATTGAATTTAAAGTCTTGGTAAATGATATTTAATGAATAAGCAAAAAATAACAAAAAATATGCAAAAATTAAAAAAAATTAGAAATTAAAAAATTCAAAAAGAATTGTAAAACATTTAATTATTTTATATTTTAAAAAAATTGGGAGAAATTGAGAAAAATAAAAAAGTTTAAAATTTTTAAGAGTACTTGAGTTTGATTAAATACATTGATAATATCACAAAACTTGATTTATGAAATTGTACATGTTAAAAAAATGAAATATTTTTTTTTAATTTTAAGAAATTGCAAAAATTCAACAAAAATTGCAATTTTTATTTTTTAATTTGTTAAAAAAAAATTGCTAAATTAATTTTGAAATTTTATAAGTTTGTAAAAATGTCAATCTTAAGATAAAAAAAAATAGAAAATTAATCATTTTTTATACATATACAAAAAAAGTGTTTGTTTTCTGTTTTTAAAAAAAAATGTGTGTTTCTGTTTTTCAAAAAAATACTTGAATTGGATAACATATACTGATAATAAAGCATAACTCATCATTTTTTGTTCTTTGCTAATGTCTCTCCACATATCAATCATGTATATTAAGATGGCACGTTGTCAGTTAAATGAATCCATCCCCACAGAATTAAAATCAGTATTTTCTTCCAGATTAGTCTTTTTGTAGATGTAGTTATCTTCCCAGGGCTGTAAAACTTGAGGTTAGCCACAGGTGCATGGAAAGTTGGTGGGCTGTTGATGTTGTAGGAGGTGAAGTAGAGCGGTGGCAGGCTTTATGTGATGCATATTTAGTTCAACTAAATGTTAACTCCTGATATTATTCAGTGTCCCTGACTTTAATCGTTAATAGCCTCAGTAAGAAAAATAACAATTCTTTACTTCAATGATTTTTCTTTTAAAGGTACAAGGAGCCACTGCAAAGAGTCAAAGAGCCACAGGTTGAAGACCCCTTAGTTAGACCTTACTGAGCTCTCCCTCTGTTCGCTGTCAGTTTGAAGATGATCCAAAGAAGAAACTGACGCGTTTACTTTACTCAGCATTCAGTCGAAGGCTTGAAGTGACTCATACCTGCCGTTTCAGATGCTAATTGCCAGCTCTCCACTTCAGATGATCTCAAAAAAAGAAGGACAAACGGTGCAATTAATTCTGAGCGACACCGGCTGTGTCATGCTCAGACGATCTGACTGTCTCAGAGTCTGCAGCTTTCATTAACCCTTCAGACACGGGGAGCCTGGACTGACCCTGTCACACAGCTCAGAGTCTCCCACAGCAAAGAGACTTCATACCGCGGGAGGAGCGGACACGCTTTCATCCAGGATCTGAGATGGAAAAAGAGTCCTCCTGAAGGACGGGCTGTTCCAGTGGCTGAGTTTGCTCTGCGGGGGCACTGAAGGGAGGATAATGAATGAGTGTGCTCTCACTCTGCTGGCTCACCTTCTACCTGAGCTGCCCTGACGGAGCAGAGCCAGGACAGGCTGTCCAATCAGACGCTGTGATCCAGACATGCCTCACCTGATTAGGTCACTTGAATGTTTTTGCTGCTCTCTGAAATGAAGAGGGTTGTATTTCAGCTGCAATAAGCGAATGTGTTCATATCACTTTGATTAAAGAGAGGTGAGCTTTGACACAGGTGAGGTCTGAAGAGCTTCTGTGATTAACCTGAAGTCAATGGAAATGTGAGGATCACCCCTGAAGGTTGCTTCAGGCGTAAATTAAGGTCTGTTGAGTCATTGATTTATTGTCAGGAGGGTCAGTCTGAGGAATCCTTTGTTTTCTACTCTTCAGACCTGAGCACGGAGACGATTGGACAGATTCACTCACAGGATGCAGACACAAAATGTAAAAGCATATCTTTACATTTTTACATGCTGTAGTGTTGCTTTTTGCATAAAACTTTTGCTATACGTCAGTAAAACCCTTATACCGCAAACTTTAATAAAATGCATAGACTCATAGTGTTTAGGATCAATAGTGATTTCCTGGGATAAAGACTCCATTTCCCATGAGCCCCTTCACTCACTGTCATGAAGATGTGACTCTCACCAAAACGTGTATTTTTTTTAGAGAGCTAATCTTTTCAGGTTTCTTTTTGTCCAAGATAACTTTGTGTCCCTTTGTAAAGTACTCATTTGTAGTCACAACGCGCTAACACCCAACATCAGTAAATCCTGGTTATGTCCTGCCAGTCATCGACCAATCAGAGCTAACGTAACCTCACTCTTCATTTTATTGATAGACTCTCAAGTTTGAACAGACCACTGCAGAATAACTACTGACTGTGGGTTGGAGTAAACATTAGCACAAACAGTTTAGCTCATGTTTTAGCCTTTAGCTTGCATCCTAGCCATTAGCTTTAGCCATGATTTGTATTTAGCTGTAAGCCTTAAGCTCCTGTTTTAGCCTTTAACCCAACTTTTGAGCCTTAAGTTTGTTTTTTAGCCTTTAGCTAGTGTTTGTGCCACCAGCTCATGTTTAAGCCTTTAGCTTGTGTTTTAGCCTTTAGCTCATGTTCTAGCCTTAAGCTTGTATTACAGCCTTTTTCAAGTGTTTTACCCACAAGCTCATTTTTAAAACCCTCAGCTTGTGTTTTAGCCTTTAACCAGTGTTATAGCCATTAGCTTGTCTTTGAGCCCTTTACTAGCATTTTAGCTTCTTGCATGTGTGTTAGCCTTTAACCGGTGGTTGAGCCTTTAGCTTGTGTTACAGCCCATAACCATTTTTTTGGCCACAGGCTCATGTTTTAGCCGCTTATGTTTAAGCCATTAGCTTGTGTTCTAGCCTTTAAATCATTATTTAGCCTTTAGCTTGTGTTTTAGCTTTTAGCTTGCATCTCAGCCATTAGCTTTAGCTATGATTTGCATTTAGCTTTACACCTAAAGCTCCTGTTTTAGACTTCAACCCATATGTGAGACCTGAGCTTGTTTTTTAGCCTTTAACTTGCATTTAAGACAAAAGCTCATGTTACAGCCACCAAGTCATGTTTGAGCTTTTAGCTTGTGTTTTAGCCTTGAACCAGTGTTTTGGCCACAAGTCTATGTTTTAGCAACAAGCTAACATTATAGTCTAAAGCTTGCGGTTTAGCCTTTAGCTTGTGTTTTAACCTTTAGCTTGTGTTTTGGCATTTAGCCTTTGTTTTAGCCTCTAGCCAATGTTTTAGCCACAAGTTTGTGTTTAAGTAACAAGTTAATGTTCAAGTCTAAAGCTTGTGTTTTTAGCCTTTAAAAGGCGCTTTTTTAGCTTTTAAGTTATAGCTTGTGTTTAAGCCACAAGCTACTTTTTTAGCTTTTAGCTTATGTTTTAGCCTTTAACCAGTGATTTTAGCCCTAAGCTAATGTTTAAGTGTTCAGCTTGTGTTCTAGTCTTTTTTTTTTGCCCATAAGCTCCTGTTTTAGCCTTTAGCTTGTGCTCTATCTCCCTCCTGTTTCTCTTTCTTCTGCTTGTCTGTCCTTTTTCTGTCTGACAGTTAGGCTCCAGTGTCCACCATCACTACAAAATTAATCACAGAAATTGTTTTCAGCAAAAAAAAACACAGATCTCGCTTCTCTCTGCTAAACTTTGCTGGTTGGTCGTGCTGTCATCAGAGGGACTTTCGGTCTTTGTGCTGCTAATGGACACATATTTTCCTGGAATAAAACTAACCTGACCACAGATGGTGATTACTCTGGTGCTGATTATCTCATTTGAACTCGTGGATTATGAACAGGCGAACATATAAAAGTGGGATTATTTGAAGATCACTTTTAAAATCCTCACAGAGCGTTCCTGTTAGATTTCTATTTGCTCATGAGGAGACTGGAATCCCTCTTTACCTCCCTACAAATCAGACCAGCCATCAGGATGATGATGGATCGTTTGTTGGGAGCGTGTGGAGAGCATACCACGACACATGAAGCAATGATAAAATGGTTAAAATATGAAGCACCAAATATTGATTCCTGAACTCCTCCTATGGCATGAGGCTGAGGAAAAGCTGAATGAATTTGGACACCGTTATGTCCGCTGTTAAAGTTATTTCCAGAGTTGTGTGATATTACTGGATGAGCTGGCTCTGCTCTGCCTCTGAGGAGCTGGACTGTCAGCAGTCGTTACCCTGATGTGAGATTGTTATCCTTTAATGAGGAACCTCTGCACGGTGATCGATTCCCTGGACAAAAGAAGTGTTGGAGCTCTTCGTCTCTTTGTTCAGCTCCTGACAGGAACTGTCAAAGCTTCAACAGCTCTCAGTCCTTTCACACCCTCTGCTGCAGGTGAGAGGGGGGGTGGAAGTGACCCTTCAGTCTGTACTGATGATGCTCATGCTCTGAAGCTGCATGTGTATTTAAATTAATAAAAACTGATTAAACCAAGAGATCCAAAGCAAACTGTTTTGTGCCTGTTTTTGGAGGATTTGTGTGAATCTTTGTTTTGTTAAATTAATAAAAAATAAAAACACACGCCGACCTGTTCTGGTGGAGCGGTTCTTCTCCTCCTCTCTGAGGATCTGGTTGCACTCCTCCTGAGCTTTCATGTGCTGAACCACGAGGGCGCAGTCTGGATGGATGGCCTCCGTCTGCCGATGGAAAGAAAAAACAAGATTTAAATTTCAGACTGATGTCATCATTATTATACTTTTTATTATTTTGTTTTTCTGTAAATATTCCTATCTTTTATTATTATTATTATTATTATTATTATTATTATTATTATTATTATTGTATTGTAATAATAATATTTTTATTATTGTATAATAAAAATTGTATTATTTTATTTGTTGTTTTTTTATTATTATTATTATTATTATTATTTTTATTATTATTATTATTATTATTATTATTATTATTATTGTAAATCTGGAACAGGCTGCCAGAAAATATCAGTTAGAGCATTTTAACAATTTGTTTTAATATCCTCTCTAAAAAAAAACAAAAATCACACAAGTTTGCAACTCTGCACTGTCACTCTTATCTTAAAATCTGTCTTATTGTTTTACTGTATCGTATTAATTTTATTCTGCTTTTTAACTGAATTCTAATTCTTTCTTTTAATTTTTCTGTCTGTAAAGGACTTTAAATTGTCTTGCTGAAATGTGCTATTAAAATAAACTTGCCTTGCCTTAACTACTTCTATCTTGCATTTTTTATTATTTTCTTGTTAAAGGTTAGCATCAACACACCAAGACAAATTCCTTGTATGTGCAGATGTACGCACGAATAAACCTTGATACTGATTCTGACGAGCTCCAACACAGAAACTGAGAGTCTATAAGGAAACCCTTAACAGATCACAGAGGTGTTTAAAGACTGAAAGATGCACTTACTGATGCAAACAACATAACACTAAAGGTTTTCATGTCTAAAAGCAACTGCAAACTTGACAGCCCGCGCATAGCTAATGCACTGTCCAGCTGCACTGAGAATTGCATCTGTCAGTTTGGCATCTTTATCTCAATAGACACGCAGAAAAATGCAGATCATCAGGACCTGCTTTATCAAACTGGAAACTGGATCTTTTTGTGTTTATATTTAGCACGTTTGTAAAGCGGATGCAAACTGGCACAGTGTTGCACACAAACGACTGAGATCATTGTAGACAGAAGGAGGCAGAGGTGCAATAGCAGACAAGGAAGAGAGAAAATCTTCACGTATCAACATATTTGGACTGTCAAAAACACAAATAGTAAAGACATAAAGTCCAGCAATGCTGTTTTTGAGCTGCTGGATGGCCTACTAGCTAAAATACACCAGATGCGTCTTCAGTGCATCTCTGTTCCATTACAGCAAACGGATCACATGTTTCTCTTAAATTAGAGTGTTAACTCACACAGGATCCTATTTTTGACAGACGCATAAAATTAGCGTAGGGAAGATTGAGCTGGACTGAAACTCAAACTGTTATGGCCCATACCAATATTTACCGATATCAGTATTATAATATAACTACAGATTTTTCTGAAAAATAATGACAAATTAAATTTTTCTAATGAAAATATATCTGTGATACCCATTTATTTTTTTAAATAGTGTTCTGAATATTTAATGATTTAAAAATAATGACCCATCCCTATAATTTAACTCCTTATTTAGCCACTATGTGTCCGCACATTTGTCATTTGATCAATAACAAAAAAGAAGCTGCTGAACCACAGATCTGCAAAAGTGAGCTTGCCACTGGCTCCATCAAAAACTCAGGTTAAAAAATCCAATTTTACAGAAAAATGAAACAAACAGCCCAGAAACATAAACATAGATTTAGTTTCTGAGGCCTCTGTCTCTACTTTTTCACACTTCCCTGATAAGAGGATACTTTTTTTCTCATCTGTTGGTAGATATTAGAGATTATGAGTTCACTGGAGTTAAGCTTGGTCCTGCCTGCTGTATGTCTGTGCTCGACCCTCCGTCACAGCCACAGCAAAAAGACGCTCACTATATGTTTGACTCTGTTTCAGACGGACAGAGAGCAGAGCAGAGACAGCGATGTCTCCAGGTCATCGTGTTTTCTCTCAGTCCAAACATACAAACTGTTTCCAGCTACGGCACTGTGAGACGTACGTCAAACGTGGGTAGGTGTGCAGTGATGTTTCTCTGTCTTTTCTCTCGTCTCCTCCCCCCATTTCACTCCCCCTAAAAGTGCATCTTTCAGCAGCTCTGTCGTTAAATCAGGTAGCTGCTATTGATCGCGTCGTGTCAGGTGAAAAACGAATCCCAATAATTGCTTCAGATATGTTTAATTGATTTTCTCTGCAGAGTGGATTTTGATGGGGATTTGGAGAACCTGTCTGTTGAACAGACGGGGCTATGGCAGGTGAGTGTGACCTTTGACCTTCTTGTCTCTAATAGCAGCAGTGTGACGGATTAACAGGCCACCCTGCAGCTGTGGAGTTATTATTATCAATCTGTGTTTCTGCTGCGGGTTTGTGTGTTTTCCCTCCTGTGTCCTGTTTCTGAAAACAACGAGAGCTTATTTTTAGTGTGCGTGGAGTCAGTAGTCAGAGAATGACCCAGAGCCAGCAGCTCATACTGACATATCTATAAACAGTGACAGTAACATATGAATGCTCTGCTTTCTGGCTAAGCCCCGCCCTCAAACAGGATGAGCCAATCACAGAGCGTAGAGCCATCACCATACACTACAGACGTCTTTTGAAATGTGTTGGAGAAAGTCAGTTTATCGTTCCGTTTTTGTGAGATTTTAAGTTTAAAAATGGTCAAAGTGTGTTCATTAAGTTGGCCTAGCGTTAGCTTCTAGCTTTGCTGTTCATCATATCTCTGTTTGTTGGGAGTCCATTGGTCTGTTTTGCTTAAGTTTTTGTTCAGTGATGATCGTACATCATTGTTAGCTGTTGTCGAAAGGGCACTAGTTAAGCTAACGTTAGCTTCTGGAGCTTAGCTTCATTAGCTTATCTGTATTAGCTGAGATAACAAAGGTTGTCAAACGTGCTGAATGATTCAGCGTAAATACTGTAGCTCAAAACTAACGATGATTCACTCTAGGTAAAGATGGTAAAAAGGAGGTTATATTTTTGTCCTGACCAACGCTGATCCTCTGTTACCCAGGTCGCATTTTGCCATTTCCTTGTAAAGATAAATGTGCACCATAAGGTTTAGTTATTATAAATTGCCAGTTGTTTATTTGATTTATAGTTTATCTGGTCTCACGCTGTCTGATAGATTGTCTGAACCATCCACGGTAAGGGATCAATCTAGTGAAACACCGAACAAACTTCTGTGGTCAAACTGATCACACCATCATCACATCCTCGCTTAACATCAGCACATAACACTACAGATTGTTTGTTTTCGCCCTTTGAGCCTTGTGTCCCTGTGGAGTTACCGTAGGGTGCTGTAAAGCAGATGTTAGTGCTGTAAGGTGTCTGTGCACGTCTGTAATAAAGCTAAGTGTGGCTGCTGTTCTCCATCACTGTACCTTATTTTATCATTCTCTCATTAACTTTATGAGGTTGGGTGCACTTGTAGTGCTCGGTTTTACTGATGCAGTGGCGTTCAGTGGCAATTTGGCTATAAGGCGGCTAATGTGAATGATCGGTTGAAAGGATTGGCTAGAATTCAAGATAACGAATACTTTATAAAATGCCAAAATTGGCCCAATCCGATACTAAAGATCGGGATCGAGACATCCCTATTTACATCTATTCTGTTGTCTGAAATGCTGATGCTAATCAGATGCTGTTTATTAGGTGTGCTCGTTAAATTGTTCCTTTAACTGAAGCTTTTTATCGACCTTATCAACAATAAAATGATTCATATATTTCTCCAATATGGACTTTTGGGGACTTCAATATGATATGTAATTTGCGAAATGTCTCCTACTGTGACACCTGCACCTGTTACTGAATGTTTAACGATTGAGTGAGAAGAGGGGGCGTGGCTTAACCATGGGTCAATTCATAACTTAAATCTGGTCTTGTGTCCTCTGATGTGTTTTTTGAACTCTTACATTTTCACATCCTGATAAAAACATAAAAACATTCATTCCAAGATATTGGCTGTCAGAGATACTGAGCTTTAGCTGTATACCAGCAGCCTTTGCTGAGTCCAAATAGAGTTATGAGTGATATAACGAGATAAACTTTGGTTTAGTTTGCGACCACACATTTCCATAAGTCTGGGGTCTGTATGGAAATGGACTGTGGGCCTGACTTTGGACAAACAGTCGAAAACAAACCCACAGTTTCTCACATGACGTGGACTGTACCAGCAGCATGACTGATGAGGACGCCTCCTCTTGTCAAACGTCCGCCTTGGTATCATACTCCAATCTTCTATTTAAAGAACAAAGCAACCGACCCACGCTGCTCTCTGAACAAATAAATACACAAAAAGGAGAATTTACTGTGACAAGACTAAATATTTACACAACCAACTGCTTCCAGGAGACTCCAAACTCCTTTATCAGTGAGAGTTTGTACCCACAGCAGCAAAAACTGACAACCAAGACCCAGACAGCAAGATTAGGGAACAGGCTGTCTCCATATCAGTGAGATATTAGCGCCACACGCTATCAGAGTCATGATACGACTGAGGAGTGAGGTGAGGAACCTGCCGGGTGGTTTTCTGATCAGGACGAGGCAGAGTAATAAAATCAGACTGAAGACGTGGAGAGCAGCACTTTAATTATCACAACCTTTGGTCCTGAATGGAAACACTCGGAGGCTGTAACATCATTTAGATTCAATCAGAGTCCTAACAAGGACATTATCACAGGGCCAGGATGGCCTGCAGGCCAACCTTTACCCAGCCGCCATCATTTCCATTCACAACTTCCCCGTGATGGAGACGACAGGTAATCAACAGACTCCTGATGTCATTACACAGAACGTGTGTGTGTCCGTTATTGGCCTTTTTAGTGTTTTCAATCTATACTATACTACCCCAATCTTACCCCAGGTCAGGTAGTTTGTGATTATTCTTTCATTTAGATAAAAATAACCTCCAATTTCACAGACATGAGAGAAATAATGAAGTCATTGGCTCACAAAATCATTCATAGCTCATGTGTGATGAAATCTAACAGTCGCCCTGATGCGTTTTTCTTAAACACCCTCCTTCAAGTTGGTTCATACAGCACCATGGAGGACAAAAGTCAAACTTACTTTAACGAGTACAAGAAATCTAACTCCAAACAAGATCCAAACGAAAAAACAAACAATCCATAAGAAGCAAAAAAGAGGAAGAAAAAACAGGCCGACTGAAGCCACACAGTGAAACACACACAGGTGGAACTGATGAGCAGCAATCAAACAGGAAGTTCATGAGGAAGTACTAAAATAAAACAGGAAACACTGCACACAGAGTGAGAGGACGCTGGCTCACAATTAACACAAGAAACTCTTAACAATGTAAGATAACATGTGAAACACAGGGTAAAAATTACAACATGAAACAGAAAGTAAAGACCAAATGCAAAACAAATCATTCAATGACAGTGGAAAAAACTTAAAGTAATGCAGTACTGAATGTAAACTAAAGATTTATCCTTTCAGTCTGGCTTTAATGTTGGGTTTTTATCATTTTATACGGGGAATGTTCTTCATTTCAATGATTTCATTTAAAACTCTGACCCTTTTATTTCTTTATTTTAGTGCTGTCAGGCGATTAAAAAAATTAATCTAATTAATTACAGGATTTGTAATTAATTAATCTAATTAATCTCATTTTAATCTCATATCTGCTTAAGGTCCCAAAACAAAGAATTTGAATTCCAGGACATTAAAATTACATTAAAAGACATTAAAAAACATGAAAAAATAAGGTGGGAATATATACAACACATTTTTAGGTACCCTGAGGTTTAAGGAACACATGAACCTACCTTAACAAAATCTACACAGTCCTGCACCTAAGATAAGCTGATTTGATTATTAGGACGTTTTCTGCTTCTGTCACATTTTTACTCGACGTTGACTCAATTTTCACTGCAATATGAACTTCTATACTTCTATGAGGTCAGGAGAACCAGGGCTAAAGGCTAAAAACTGTGAGGAACTATGTACAAAACACTTAATTCAAGTCTTGGATCAAAGAAAAGTGAAGTATTTTCAGTTTAACATGCTCTGAACACACAAACTGTTGCTCATTGGTGCAGAGCAGCCCCAAGCTGAAACATGACACCAGGAAGATGGAAGGAAATTTTCAAAGAATTCTTTAGATTTAAATACAGAACATATATTGATCATTCAGGACTTGTTTAATGCAGTAAAGAGTGTAGAAATATCTGTTTTTTACAGAATTGAGCTAGAGCAAACGGTTGATTTTCTGCAGATTTTCAAAAAGGACGTGTGAATAAACGCGATGTGGACGGCAGTCACAATCACTCTCGCTTCCCTCCCTCAGGTTAAAAGCATGTTGCTGACATCAGGTGTGATACATTCAGGGACCGTCGGAAATTTGAAAATCTGACGAGAACACCACTTTTTCCAAGTAGGACAAACGGTTTTTAAATACCAGACATTTGAAAATAAGTGCGCCTTTGAACGCCCCGCGGGTTTGGAATCCAGATTAATCTGCGTTAATTTTCATAACGCGTTAATTTGCGGTGTAATTAATTAATCTAATTAACACGTTAAAATAACAGCCCTACTTTATTTGAATTATTTATCATTTCATTGCCGTCTTGATGTCTTAAAGGTGTAGTCAGCGATCGTCTAATCTGCACTATTTGTCAAAATCGCCATATTTCTCCTCTCCATCCACAAGATTTCATCACTGACAGCATGTTGAGTTGCGTCGCGTGCGCAGTTAGCGTAAGAAAGCAGTGTGATACCAACAGCAGCAATGGCTGAAAAACATCCCAAAAGAAAAAGGACAAAAGAGCATAAAATGAAAAAGAAGGTCAGTGACGGTAATAGAGGAAAGACCCGGGTCAACGTTGGTGTGGCTTTCTGACGGTGGAGGGAACTCTGCGACTTAACAGAGATGAAAACGGACGCGGGTGTCGCTGTCTTTCTGCTGGACAGGTTAGCAAGATTAGCTTTGTGCTGCTTCACGTAACAATAACAGCCGTCGGGCTTTCATCTTATCGTCTAATCTGCCAAAATGTCCTGTTGTTGAGATGTTATTCATTATGGCAGTCGAGTTGTGGCGACTGTTGTCTGACGAGTCAGGGTTACCTTAGCTTAGCAGCTTAGCAGTGTGCTAACCCAGAGTCGGTGTCAGACAAAATTAAACAGGGGGGGCATTATGACAGGTGCAGGGGGGCACAAAGATTAGAGTGAACATCAACCACAGTTCACCAATCAAAGAACCACAAAACCCAAACAATAGTAGCGAGCTGAGGATAGAAATACCTTTAAAACAGCTGGAGTCGGTGAGTGTTGCAGCTAAACTTCCTGAGGACAGCGTCCTCCCACTCCGTCGTACCTCTGCGGGTCAAGTCTCTTTCAAAGGCTCAACAACCATCGCACATCCTTGATCTGAAAATATTTATATATCTAAATATTATAATATCTTTTGCTACAATACTACTAAAACCCATCACCCTACTACTTGGGCCTGTCACGATAACAAATGTTGCTAGATGATAACTTTCCAAAATATTATTGCCGATAATCAATATTATTGTCAATATTATTTTGATTTAATACAATGTTTTAATTGATGTAATTATGAAAAATGGGATAATAAAGTGAGTACGCCATATCAAAAGCAAGAAACTTTAATTTCTTAAGAGTATTTAACTGTAATTAAAAGGTCAGGATCTTTTAAATAAAATAAATTAAACAAAATATATAATAAATTTAACAAACAAGAAAAAGAAAAATATACAATGAAAATGAAATGGACTCTCTTTTAGAAAAAAATACATGTCAATGAAAATAATTAATACTAATCAAAAACAATAAAACATAGACCCTGTCTCTAAAGAAAAAAAAACAACAATAAAAACTATAGCCTAAATAAAAGGGAGTTTATACAGTTCCTGAATTGTTTGTAACATGTCCTTTTTCCCAGTCAATCCGTACTGTCTGTCAAACATTTTTAACATTTCTGGCTTTCAGCCGTATTGAAGAGCTGCATTTCTTTGGCAATGTATCTGTCTTTGAGCGCCACCATTTGGCGCTTTTATTTCTATTTACTTTACAGACCAAAAGCCTCAGTAAGAGCGGATTGTCAAAGAACAAGGCTCCGCTGCACCTCCCCTTCTTCTTCTTCTTCGTCGCCACTATTTTCATACAAATGCGACATATCAGCTCGTTGGTGTTCATGAGCTCACACTTTGTTCATTCTGATAAAAAACAAAATATTCCCACACTGGGACTGTGGCAGGCGGCTTAAGAACCGTATCTTTGGTGCCATCCCTCGTATTAGCGTGTGTTTCCTCCTTACCCCTCAGGACGCTCGCTTCAGCTCTCTCCGTGTGTACGCGCAAGCAGCCCCGTCTTCACCCCAAAGATCCCATTTTTGACAGATGCTCACTCCGCTATAAATCCACTATAGAACCTATGCACCCAGATGTTAGGAAAGATAGACGTAGTGAGCCATCTTCTCATTAAGGCTCTTTGGTCCAAAGAGAGGAGGAAAACAAACATGTCAGTTTATCGAGGCTGGCAAACTTACCTAGGACGTTTTTATTTATCGTTCAGTTAATCGATTTATTGATTATCGTGACAGGCCTACTACTACTACTTTCAAAGCAATAAATACGGCCTCACGGTGTCCAAGATGGAGGCTGGAGATAAAGTCTGAGCGCCTGACAGCAGACGTCTTTGCAGGTAGTGCAGGCAGTGCTCATGGGAGTTGTAGTGTCGTGGTCTCATACCCACCAAAGTGGCGAGTGGGTGTGACGTTACCTGTAACAGCTGAAATTCACCCGCTTTTGGCGGGTTGGTGGCGTTAATGTCAAGCCCTGCAGTAAACAAAAAAAATAAAGTGAAGTGGCCACAAAAACTGCTCCCCCTGGTGGCTGGCTGCAGTATAAGTAAAAAAAAAAAACTCCATCTCCCCAGTCATTCCAGATGGGCTGTGGTCAAACTTTAAGAAATTAATACACCTGGTAGAAATGTTTCTCACGTCTGATTGTTGTGGCGATTTGAAGATATAATTTGGCTGTCTCGTATTCAAGTCCTCTTGTATTTTTTTCTGGGATTGTAAAATATGTCGGGAGATAAAGTCAAGTAGAGATAAGACTCTCGAATGAAAAAGTAATTATTATTTTTGCCTCAAGGCTCCACTCAGATTTTCTCATAGTCTCAACTGCACAGACTGCAGACTTATAGTGATGTCAGATTTAGGCTTGAAAGAACAGAGAAAGCTGGGAACTGGCTTTAATCAACCAGACAGGTTACTATCAAGAAATATATATCTATAGAAATCTCTTCCTGATCCTGATTGCTTCATGCTCTCTGCTGAAATAAATTAACCAGATTGTTTGGAGCCAGCCTTCCTCATGTCTGGGTTTCTTTAGGCTTGTAGTTCAATAATTCAGACACTTGGAAGCTTCTTTCTCAAACTTTAAGTATTTTTTATCTGTGACCCATCAGATACCTCCTTATTGGGAGCAGGCGCAGCTCATAACCAAGCAGAAACGCCAAGATCTGAAAGAGGAAGTGAACGTGGAAGTGCAAAAACTGCAGATCTGCAAGAGTCAGCTCAAAAAAAGAGGATTCCCGTTAAGAGTCATGTTAAAACGCCCATTTTTCCCAGCATGTTTTCTACTGCACATGACACCAAACTCCTGCCTGAGGCTGTGCCCCAAACCTGCAGTCCTTCAGGAGCAGGAGTCTCCGCTGACTCGTTAAACATGTTTTTATAAGTTTACGACATCAGCTTCTGCTAAAACTTCCCTCAATCAAACATGATGCTCACTTCCTAAATTTACAGTCCTATTAATTCAAATCAAGACTAAAGAAAACCATCTCTGTCATCGTGCTCTTACTGGTGCACACGTAAACCCTTTGGGCCTTTGTTACGAGCAGATTAGTGTCACTCATTGCTGATCCAAGAAGATATCGATGAGCATCATCACCGCCGAGCAGGACAGCGCCATCAGGAAGAAGAACCCTGAATCTGGGAAAACTGGATCTCCTCTCCTCCACTTTGACCTTTCCGTGACGGTCACCTGTGGCATTTGGGATTGATTTTTAAGGTTTCACGGCTCGCATTCAAGGCAGGGTCACGACTCGCCTCAGGCTGGACACACAGCGGACGCTCTCTGGACGTCGGGCTGCAAAGCTGAACCTTCAGGAGGAAGTCAGAGGAGGAGGCTAGGAGACGTGTTTTAATCTGAGAAACTGTGGCTTTACAAATAATAAGAGGGGATTTTCTTCGTACAGTGAGGGTGTTCTGAGATAAACTCATGTAGGCTATATTTCTTTACTGTCTAAATCTCAAAATGATCAGAGTATTAACTTTGAAGAGCAGCAGGTTTTACACGCGTCAATCACATCGTCAATAATCTGCAGGTGAACCTAAAAGGGTCCCGGCTTTGTAAATGTTTCAGTCAAAGATCTAATCAAACTCCTAAAAAGTGAAAGATAGAAAACAGAGGATTGGAGGAAAGGGATCTGAACATTTACTGATGAGAGGTCTAGTTTATATTAACCTCTTTGGGTTGTTGATACGGACTATAAGGAACACGTCTCCGTCAAGGTGCTGGGTCTCAAAGACACACAAGAACATTTTATGACACGCAGAGTCAGCGCTTGCCGTGTTATTAAAGGTGCGCAATAGCGGAGAGAAAAAAATCAAAATTTTCATTTTTTAAATCATCCACAAGGAAAATTTGAATTAATCGATATAATCGATATATCACCCAGGCCTAATTGAGCGGCACAGGAAGTTGGGCTCACACTCAAAATATAAAAATGGAGACTTTAATCAAAAAATGTGTTGACATCAGATCATATTCACTTTCCTCTAACAAACTTATAGAAATGAGCAGAGCCAGACCAGGAGTCGACGGGTTTGAGGTTTTACAGTTCTACATGGAGAGGATCATCGTTGGGATGGGAGGGATGGGAACTCCTCAAACACAAAGTCCTGAAGGAGCTGAGGAAGCAGAGAAAGCCAGGTACAGGTTTTGGCTTAAGAGGTCGGACACTACGACTCTGACTAAGACCTCTGCAGAAATATGTCCTTAAAAAGCTATCACCACCCAATCAGGGAAAAGTGGTTGTTGACCCTGCAGTGAGCTGGTTGTGAGTGGAAGGAGAAGTTTGGAAAGTACAAAGGTATAAAACAGCATCTTTTAAAACATTAACGACTATCGGGACGAGGATGTGCTCACTCTCAATCACTGGTCAACACGGTCACATTAGCTGTAATTACAGACATCCAGAGACATTAGACCCCCGAGCTTCGAACGGAGGATCGACCTATGACTAAATGTCAGAAAGGATAAACGAGCTCCGTCACTCCTCATGCCGTCATCAGAAAAACAATGAACTATAATTAAAGGTGAGGGAAGACAAACGAGGCAGAGCTAATGACCAGAGGAAGAGCACAGCATCATCGACAGGATCCCCCAGGATCAGCAGAGACCACGTCAAAGACTCAAATCCTCCATCGTGAGTCAGACGCTGATGATCCTCAGGTGAGAGCAGAGCGCCAGGAGAGGAAATGACTCCACGATGGAGGAAAAATCAAGGTTCAAGTGAGGATGAAGTGGATTAAAGATGGATATCCAGCCTCCTGGAGCGTCTGTGGGTTTCACACATGCAGGATAAAAACAGAGAGGGTATTAATGCTTTCTCTTTGCTGCAGAGTGCAGAGCGTGTCCGGCGTTAATGGAGCCGTCAGAGACGCCTCGGCGCGTTGGCTTTTACAGGCCGGATGTTTGTGGATGCTCTGGTTGATTGTTTAAAGCATCCCTGAAATGCAAAGCTAATTTAGTTACCATCACTGAGGGATGAGACGATCGTTTCCCCATTTACTGATGAATCATTTCACTTATTGGAAAACAGAAAAGTGTTTGTTAAACCAGCTTCAAATCGTCTCTTTAGTTCTGCTCACAGTCTAAAGGCTACAAACACTGCAACAACAGGACGGGAGTCAACTGAGCACTTCCTCTAACACATAAACAAAATTACGTAAAATGAAAATCAATACATTTCCATTTTTAAAGGCGAGGCTTACTGTGTTTGTGAGTGTGTTTAGATTGGCACATGGAGCCGTGTCAAAGACAAATTTCTATTCTTACTGCAGGGGCGACAAACTTCCATCTATCTATCTATCTATCTAGATAGCTATGAGCACATGAGCGATTGAGAGGAGCACATGTGGAGAAGAGAAACTGAAACTTAAAGCTCTGGTCTACGATCTGAAACCCAGTTTGGCTGATGAGACACATTTGAAAAACGCAGCCTCACTCACCCCTCCCCTCTGTGTCCCAAGATCCCGCCCCCCAGCTCGTATCGCCCTTCTTCGCCTCCTAACAGCACGCCACCTCCGACAGAGCAAGAAGCCGGCCAACAGAAAATGTAACAAACAGACTGTCATCCTCCTTGTAACACACAGTGGGAGCTTTTTCAATTGGACCTTGAAAAAGTACAACGCCCCCTAATGGCAATGGCCTGAAATTGGCAAAAAATGCGTTCATAGGGGTACGTATTTGAACGAACTAGTCCTAGGTTTTTTATCAGATCAACTCCAAACTTGGCCTATGTGAACAACACATATTAAAGACAAAAATTTATTAAAAGATTGTTATAATTTTTGGGGGCGGGGCCACAAATGACCGCCAAAGTTGACCATTTTGCTACTTTTTTCAAATCTTAATAGCTCTCCTGTACAATGTTGGATCAGGACCAAAATTCCCACACAAGTTCACTGTCACAGCCTGATTCCATTTCTATCATTAGTTGCATTAATAGTAATGCTCCCTAGCGCCACCCAGGGGCTCAAAATTTTTGCCTCCCCAGCTACTTTCAGCTACAGGTCTGAAATTTGGCAGGCATAACAAGCATGCCTAGACCTACAATAAATTGTGTTACGACCATAGTCAATTCCGAACAGGAAGTTCGCAATTTGCCTGTAAACATCGAATTTTGACGATTTTTCGCCTCAGACGAAATGGAACAATTCCTTGGTTTTTCATCAGATCCACTCCAAACTTGGCATGTGTAAACTACACACACTGACAATGATACGTTCCAAATGTATTATTGCTACGTCAATGGGCGTGGCCAGAAATGACCGTCAAAGTTGACCATTTTGGCTGCTTCATTAAAATCTTCATTTCTCTCTTGTGCAGTGTTGGATCAGGCCCAAAATGCACACAGAGGTTCAGTTTCACAGCCTCAGTGCATTTCTATCACTGCTTGCACTAACATTTTTGCTCCACAGCGCCACCGGGGGGCTCATATCCGCAGCCTGTCCAGCTACTTTGAGCTACAGGCATCAAAAGTTTTGGGCTTAGCCCTCGTGCCTAGACCTATGGCTTTTGGCTGAGCCACATTTCGCTGCTCATGCGGCAGCTGGGACATGCTCCACTTGGCAAGCCTTGAACGAGCGCATGCAGCGGCTAGCACACGGTACGACTGGCGCACACAGGGCGAGGGCCCGTTCATCGCTGCTTGCAGCTTTAATTCTTCCTTGAAACTTTTTTGTTTTCTTCCGAGGCTGGCTGAGCGGCTAGTGACTCTGGAAAGCCACGAGCCACAGTGGCTGCTGAGCATTTATGTTGACATGAGGCCCTGATCGGCACACCACTACTCATAAAGAGTCACATGCGGCTTGCAGGCTGCAAGTTGGCCACCCCTGGCCTACACTATAACACTAGTGGAAAAGAACTACACTTCCCAGAAGCCAGCAGTAATCTTAATATAAAAAGAACAGGGAGATAAGCAAATCAAGTTCAATGTATTTGTCATAGTTTGGGTTTTTGGTTCGTGTATTTCTGGGTTATCTGGGTTATTTCTTGACTTGTGTTTGTTCTTTGTGATTCTGGTCTTGTATTTTTTTGTTTGTTTGTTTATCTTGGCGGCTCTTGTCTGTTTTCAGTGTTTGTCTTTGGTTCTTGTTCCTTGTGGTTCTGATTTGGTTTTCTTGTGGTTACTCAGGGTTTCTGTGTCTATGGCTGTATTCAGACCAGAAAAGTCCTTTGATCCACTTGTTTGGTCCGGACCAAAAGCAGACTTTATTTTTTTCGTTTGGTGTGGTTCGTATTCAGATTGTACTTTTTGCAAGTGGACTATATTCTGTAAACACATCCAGGTGTGTGAGGATCAGTGCTCTCATTGGACAGCACTGACAAAGGGCGGCACACAGAATACAGACCCAGAAATGGAGGTAAACATGTGTTTGTGCTCTTATTAGAGCTGCTAAATCATTTTCAGTTTGAAGAGCAGCTCTTTCAAAGCAGCTTAACAACACCGTTTACAATTTAGGAACAGTGAAGACGAATGATCGCAGCAAGGAGACGCTATGCTCTGCGTGTCCTGACCCACAACATGCTAGCAACAGCGTGGCTAAACAGATGACAGAGGATCAGGTATGAACCAAAGACGGTTAGGTTACGGTGGCTTTATAGGCCCAAAAGGCGCCTGTATCCTGTAGTTAGTTCGGATGGACCTTGGTTTGTATTCAGACCTGCACCGGAGAACCACGACCGCACCAGAGTTCGTTTGGAAGTGGACCGAGACCACCTCAAAAAGTGGGTCTCAGTCCGGTTGTTTGGTCCGCATCAGGGTTCGTTTGTGTCTATTCACACCTGCATGAAAAGTCGGCACCAGCGTGGGAAACGAACCCTGGTCCGTTTAAAGTGGACCAAACAGTCCAGGTCTGAATACACCCTTAGTCTCTGTCTTGTGTTTCCCTGTGTTGGTTCAGTTCTCCTTGTGTTTCCCTCCTGGTTGATTGCTCCTCATGTGTTTCACCTGTGTCCTGTTTCACACCTGCACTGATTACTCCCCTGGTCCCCTGCTTGAGTTCTTGGTCAGTTCATTGTTGCGGTTTCTGTCGCTGTCTCCGTCTCATGTGCTTCCTGTGTGTGTTTCCTAGTGTTTTTTTTTTTGTTTTTTTGTTTTTTGTTGGATCTTTGGTTTTTGAGTTTGGTTTAATAAAACATTTTTTAGTTTCATCTGCATTTGGGTCCTCCTCCTTTTTTTTCCCCCGAGTCAATTTACCAGGAGTGAAATGGAACAGGAGTGAAAATCCACTCCTGTGCCACTCTGTAATCTGGATCTGTTGTAACATCGAGCATACGCAGACGCATAAAGCATACACCTTTAAGCTTTATACAAATTAGAGCTTGATGAGTTCTGCTTTTTACGCTCTGCCAAAGCAGAATTATGCAGATTTAGTGTTTCTTAACAAGGAAATGATAAAAGCTTTTTTAAAAATTATGCAGTGGTGCATTTTTTTTTCTTTCTTGCAATATTTTATTAGAGAAGGTGGCTTCCTTGGCGTCCGTGAAAACCCTTACTGGGTATCACCACTGGCTGTTTCTGTCTTTGGAGGGTACAAACAGCGTCGGGCAGCAAACACACCATGGATTCCAAAGATTCAGCTTCAGAAAAAGAAATTCACCTATGTTTTTCTATGATATTCTGAGATGACAGCACTTTGATAAATTTCTCCAACTGGAATTTTAAGCTTTAATTTCCTTATCATAAATAATCTCATCATGCAGGAACATGCTCCTTAGCTCGACTTTGTTTAGTCTGGGAGAGAATTTCCTCCCAGAAAATTATTTTTAACTCAGTGTGTGATGATAACAAACTAGTTTTTCCATCCTAATGCGAACAGCTGAGCAACAAACATTAAGTTATATTAGACTCATTTGTTTTGGAGAAGCCCTGGAGCTTTTTAAAAGCATAAAACTGCAGCAACATGAGATAAATAGGGGAATGAGCTCTTTACAGAGACCTTATACTCAACAAATTTTAATAAAAACAGTCTGAAATTTTGTTTACCACCTTCATTAATGCACTGAAACCTGTTTTGTTTACAATACAGAATAATGATAATAAAAAAGACAAACTCTGGTGAGAGGTCACTCACCGTTTCCCACACCGCCAGCTGCAGAAACAGCCCCACGTGAAGAAATGTGGCCATCCCTTTCACCCACGAGCTTCCACACACTCTCTCCCCGTTCCGTGGCATCTGTCCGGGTTCGTTCACCTCAAAAACTACGAACGGAAAAAGTTAAAATCACGTCCAAAAAAGGAGGATATCAGTCTCCAAAAACGCGGGATGTCTTCCGTGAGAATCGTCCTGTCCTCAGAGTGAGCCGCATGTTGCCCGCGCGCGCAGGTATGAATGGCGCGTGCCTCTCCGGGGTTCAGGTCTGCATCACGCGCAGAGGACAGCAGAGACCGGACTGAGTCACACGAGGTGCGCTCCTCTCTGAAAAGGCAGAGTGGAGGAGCGGAGCGCGGCGCACAGGCGCAGAACAGCGCACACACACTCTCACACACACACTGAGGGGACAGGATGTGGACTGGATCTGGATTACAGAGCACAGCTGAGACTCACACAGCACAGAATGATGCCTTGAATGATTCAAACATAGGATATGGAGTCAACCTCTCATAAAACAGCAGAGCAATAATCTTTTCATGTTTCCGCAGATCACAGAGAAAATTAACTTTCATTTTCAAACAGTCATCGTGACATTCTGTGTGACACTCTGAGATCTGATTATCAGCTCCAAACAGCTCATCCTGGAGTCCTGGGTGTTTGTATGTGAAGCTGTTCCCTCAGGGTTCATGGTAATATTGAGTTTATTCATGCGTGTAACTCAGAAAATAAGACTCGCCTCTAAATGAAACTTTTTATGGAGAGATTAAAAAACACTCTTCAGGGAAATTTCTCTAAAAACATTTTCTCATTAGGAGGAAAAGGTGAGAAGGTCTAAAGGCCCATTCCTCCTTCCCTTTCGTACGAAAATGTCTCCGTCCTTAAAGGATAAGTTTGGTTTATACAGCTTTTACATTGTTTATAGAATGAAGTAGAACTAAATACTCACCCAGAAGGTTTTCCTGATCCAAGCAGGATCCAAAATCATGCATCGGACGACCATATAATGGGATCCATCAGGGCATGGACAGCGCCGCTCCTAAAACTGCATTAATCGTCCAAAAACTCGTGTTTTTCACCAATATTCCATCTTAGTCCGCTACGAAATAGTTCTCTGCTGCAGTCTGTGTCACTCCAGACAGCGCTGTGTGGCTGTACTGACCTCTGAACTGACGAAGACTCTTGTTTACGTTTGCCCCTCAAAGAAAGGAGTCAAGAGCCAACTGCGCGTGCGCAGTACTTTCTGGAGCGCTGACTCCTTTCTTTGAGGGGCAAACGTAAACAAGAGTCTTCGTGAGTTCAGAGGTCAGTACAGCCGCACAGCGCTGTCTGGAGTGACACAGACTGACGCAGAGGACTATCTCGTAGCGGACCATGATGGAATATTGGTGAAAAACACAAGTTTTTGGATGATTAATGCAGTTTTAGGAGCAGCGATGTCTATGCCCCGATGGATCCCATTTTACGGACGTCTGCTGCACCATTTTGGATCTAAATATCTCCCGAAGCACTGCTTGGATCAGGAAAGCCTTCTGGGTGAGTATTTTGTTCGACTTCATTCTATAAACAATGTAAAAGCTGTATAAGCCGAATTTATCCTTATCCTTTAACAAACCATCACTGCTCACAAACTTCTGTCCATTCTTTACACTCCACAAAATAATTCACAAATGGGAAAAATAATCCAGAAATGTGTAAAATAATCCACAAATGTGAAAAATAATCTCCAAATGTGTAAACTAATCTGCAAATGTGTAAACTAATCCACAAACACTGTAACTATTCCACAAATTTGTGAGGCACTCAACAAATGTGTAAAATAATTCACAAATTTGTGAGTTGCTGAACAAATATAATAATCCATAAATACGTAAACTAATCCACACATTCTTGAAAAACTCCAAAAATGTGAAAAATAATCCAAAAATTTGAAAAATAATCCACAAATGTAAAAAATAATCCACAAATGTGAAAAATAATCCACAAATGTGAAAAATAATCCACAAATGTTTTAACTACTCCACAAATTTGTGAGGAACTCCTAAAATGTGAAAAATAATCCAAAAAAATGTGTAAAATAATCCACAAATGTGTAAAATAATCCACAAATGTGAAAAATAATCCACAAATGTGTTAACTACTCCACAAATTTGTGAGGAACTCCACAAATGTGTAAAATAATTCATAAATTTGCGAGTTACTAAACAAATATTATAATCCACAAATGCGTAAACTAATCCACAAATTTTTGAGGAACTCCTAAAATGTGAAAAATAATCCAAAAAAATGTGTAAAATAATCCACAAATGTGAAAAAATAATCCACAAATGTGAAAAATGATCCACAAATGTGTTTAATAATCTACAAATGTGTAAACTAATCTGCAAATGTGTAAACTAATCCACAAATGTGTAAACTAATCCACAAATGTGTAAACTAATCCAAGGACGAGAGCCCAGGGTAGACCCAGGACACGATGGTTAGATTATGTTTTCGACTGGCCTGGGAACGCCTCAGTAACTCTCAGATGAGCTAGTGGAAGTGGCCGGGAACAGGGGCCACTGGTCATTGCTGACACCATTTCTGCCCCCATGACCCCGACCTGGATAAACTGTCTAAGATGGACGATCTGTTCATCAGCTGATCAAATGTGTAATACCACAGCCTTTAAACAACCCCCTGGTGGCAAAGGCATCTCACAACGCGCCATCACTGCTAAGGTTGGACGCAGTAAGAAAAGACAGTCATTCTGAATCTCTTCAAAGATCCTGGGGGTTATGGAACCAAAAAATCAAGGGGTAGACCCTAAAAAATGTCACCAGTGCTGAGCCAGAGGATCTGATTGGCTGTTGGTCAAGACACAGGACGATCCTTGACCTGAACCAAAGCCGTTACTAGAGCCTACTGACGCCCAGTAACCATCAGCTTTAAAAACAAAACACATCTTCAAAGTCCGTGTCTTCTTCAACGCCACTAATTCGCCCATTTGTGTAAGCTGGCTGCCTATACCCTAACACCCCAAGCTACGTAGTAGCATGACGGCATAGCAGCATTACACAGCGTACCTCGCTAACAAATCCAATGAAGAAGAAAAACGTGAAAGGAAACTTTCTGATTGCTATATCTGTGCCAAGACAAACTAAACTGAACCGATTGGTGGAATCAAAACATTATTCTCCAATGAGAAAGACATTGACGATTAAAGGTCCTGATGACTTCCAACGCCACCGCCATGACGAGGTAGAAGACCCGTGCAAAATGCATGTGATAGAGGCACTTCCTGAAAATATTAGAACCTGATTCTTCTGGATGCGTACAGGAAACGTCAGAAACCCATGCATGGAAAACTCTTCAATGTATTCTGAGAAAAGTGGAAAAAAAAAAATCTGTCACTACAGATCTGAAGGTGTGTTCTGATCAAACAAAAGCAAACCTGTGATTACGTCAGCTGATTCAAAGAGGCCGACGCTTTACCTTGAAAAATAATCACGCTATGACTCCACGCACAGTCATCTCTGAGAATCCTGATGCAGGAATGAGGACTCACTCTTTGTCGTTGTCTGTGCTCCCCCACAGCTCTGTGACTCAACATCTTCACTGCAGAAGAGTAAAAGAGACGGCTGGGAGCACAGAAAGACAACCTTAGTGAAATGGGACGTCGTAATCCTTTAATTCAGCTGTTAAATAACATTTCTGTGACTGAAAGCAACGATTAATAGCTAATGAGCTCTGATTAGACCCAGGGGAGCCACAGAGGAAGGAAGAGGTTTGCAAAAGTTTATTTTTATGGTGGAGCTGTTCCAAGAGGAGGAAGTGACTCTGATGAGGCATGAATGCAGAGGTAGATCTGAAAGCTGGTTTACAGGTTTTCAGGAGTGAGGTTGGCACAGTTTGGGCAAAAGGAAGAGGAACAAGAGAAGGAGAGCACTAAATTACTGAAGTCTACAGGTGGGAATGCATGAAATCATCCAATGAGTGATTAAACAGCAGGGGGCAGTGGTTCCAGCTTTCACCTCACAGTGAGAAGACTCCTGGTTCGAAGTTTTAGGAGGGGTTTTGTACTTCCGTGCAAGTACAGCAGCATTGTTTCCAGGCTCTCATAGCCCCTCTGTTCAGAACGCTCTGATTTAGTGGGCGTGGCCTTCATATGTAAATGAGCCACCGCTGATACCGCCCCGCTCTTCCACGTCACTGAGAGCGGCACCACGAGCTCTGAGTGCACAATGTTTAGAAAACAGCGAAGCTCGTTTACAGTAACATTACAGGCTAAAACAACAGGCTAACCGCAGCTAAAGTTAGCATTCTGAAGCTAACACAGAGACAGGGGGGACACTGAGGAAAAGCTCCCCAGGTCCCAGGTTTGTTGGAGGATGGTTGGTAATGCGCCTGGATTCAGGACCAGTCTATTGGCTAGCCCTCTGTTGGACTGTCCAAAGTTGGAAAAGCAGTCGGCCGTGAAGTGACTAGCACACACATGCACAGTTTTACTGAGTGTAGCTGGAACATTTCCTTGATAAATGAACTCTAGACACTTAGTCTTGTCTCAAGATGTGTTGTGATGACGCCATGTTGAAAAAAAGAGCTACAACAAGCAAATCAAGCTCGACAGGAAGTCACAAGACCATCTAAAAACACTTTCAAAATAAGATAAAGTGTGTCCAAACCAGATGGTTTTTATCTTGACTACAACAACAAACAGACATGACTGCAGCTAGACCAGGAGTGAACCACTTTGAGCAAAGGTCTTCAACCTGTGGCTCGGGAGCCTCATGCGGCCCTTTGACTCCATTTCAGTGGCTCCATGTAACTAAAAAAATATTATTGGAATAGAATTTTTATCTTCCTTACAGAGGGTGTTGATGATTAAAGACACTGACACTAAATAAAATCCTGTGTTAACATTTAGTTGAACTAAATCTTCATCCCATCTGTCAATAAAGCCTGCCACCACTTTACTTCACCTCCTACAACATCAACAGCCCACCAACTTTCCATGCACCTGTGGCTAACCTCAAGTTTTACAGCCCTGGGAAGATAATTAAATAATAATAAGTTAAGACATTTATTCATATATATACAAACAAATACAAGTATTTTTTTTTAAATGTCAAAATACTTGTAATTTTTATATTTTTTAATTTCTAACTTTTTTTTTTTTTTTTTGCATATTTTTAAAATTTCAACCTTTCTTAATTTCAACAATTTTTTTTACATTTTAAACATTTCAAAATTTTTGCATATGTATTAGATGTCAGTTTTTAAATTTTGGCAAATTTAAAAACCCGTCACAGGCGCCGCCATTGGCAGCAATTGCAGCCAGAGTCTGTGCAGTAGAGACTGTGAGGGATTCTGGGAGAATCTGAGTGGAGCCGAGTGACAAAAATAATACTTTTTTTTTTTTTTGAGAGTCTAATCACTTCTTGACTCTACCTCTTGACATATTTTACAATCCCCTAAAAAATACACAAGACAGTCAGATGTCAATCATTGCTTAATGTTACGTAAACATTGTTTTTAACCTCGTATAAATACTGAAAATGGAACTTTTCAGAAAAAAGAGGACTTGAATACAAGACAGCCAAATGATATTTTCAAATCATCACAACAATCAGACTCCAAAAACATTTCTACACGGTGTATTAATTTTTTAAAGTTTGTTCACAGCCCATCTGGAATGACTGGAAAGCTGGATTTTTAACCTATACTGTGGCCAGCCACCAGGGGGAGCAGTTTTTGTGGAGACCTCACTTCCAGCCGAGCAAGCGGACGTCCATTTTCTTTTACAGTCCATGGTTCCTCTTTTGCTTTTATCACTAACTGAAACCTGTACAGAGATGCAGCCTGCAGAGTGGACTGCACTCTTCATATGTACCATGAACATGTCTGATACCATAGAAAGTCACATGACCAGAGTCTTCATATGTGTAGATCCAGTTTGATACCATGATGTTCCCTGTTCATGCTGCGGAGATCATTCACTGAAATAAGATGATGTGCCTCGTGCTCTAACACCTATGACTGTCCTCAGAGAGTGTAGCCGTGGTTTGATTCTGCCTGCAGTCTGTTTGTGCTGAGCGCTCTGCTACAATAGTCGTGCCCTTGCAGTTATGTTTCATTACTCAGGACACTTCATATAAACAGGGAGAGTAAACATAAACAGTGCAGGCTGACAGCAGCCCACAGAGCCACTGTGTGTGTGTGTGTGTGTGTGTGTGTGTGTGTGTGTGTGAGTGTGTGTGTGTGTGTGTGTGTGTGCTGGAGGCACCGTGCTGCACACCTTGCAAAGGTCGATCGATGACAGACGGTGCCTTTGGCGCTGCCAACAGACCACCAGCGCCGAGAGCAGAGCCGACAGCATCCTGCGAGTGCAGAGAGGAGAGCAGCGATTAGCCTGCACGTGTTATCGGTTTACTATGAGCTTCATAACAACTGTACGGCTGCACGCTGGAGCCACTTCTCAAGAATTAGTTGTGTTTAGAGGCCAGAGCAAGTCAGTAAGACTCAAGTAAGTCTCAAGTCTATTATCCAAAATCTCTTCTTATCATCTAGTTTCTTCTGATTTTTTGATCTCTTTCTTGTCAACTCTGTATTTGGAGTGGATCATTACTTTGTATGGCTCATTTGTTGGTCATGGACACCAAACTGGATATCCTTCATGTAACCATGGCTGCATTGTTTACATGTGAAGTCAGCTGTTAGCAGCCTGTAGCCTGCCAATGCTAACTGGTGCAAGGCCGGATGTTTCCCCACAAGGTGAGGAGAAGGAGGTGAGGACGACGTGCTGGTTCTCAGGTGTGAGCTAAGAAGTGACGACATGGACCTGTCCTTCCATCCATCGTTGTTGGGAACGTAAGATCTATCTCCAATATGATGGACGAGCTAGCTGTGCTAACCCAGCAACAGAGGGAATACCAGAGGGCAGAGTAGCGTCATCACGCGGACTGATACACTAAGCGGCGAGCGCCTTGTAGCCAGTTGTGGCTCTGCAGCGGAGGTAGCGCCGTTTTACGACACGATGAGAACTAGAGCCTTATTTAGCGGTGTTTTTGTGTGAAAGTAACATGCTGAAAATTCTCTGAATAAAGCGTGAATGCAGACCGATATCAGATTTTTTCGGTGGGAGTCCGTTTATATGTGTTTTTGGTAGTGCTGTCAGGCGATTAAAAAAATTAATCTAATTAATTACAGGATTTGTAATTAATTAATCTAATTAATTGCATTTTAATCTCATATCTGCTTTAGGTCCCAAAATAAAGAATTTGAATTCCAGGACATTAAAATTACATTAAAAGACATTAAAAACATTAAAAAGTAAGGTGGGAATATATACAACACATTTTTAGGTACCCTGAGGCATAAGGAACACATGAAAAAAGTTTTATGGTTCTATCTTTACAAAATCTACACAGTCCTGCACCTAAGATAAGCTGATTTGATTTTTAGGACGTTTTTTACTCGATGTTGACTCAATTTTCACTGCAATATGAACTTCTATACTTCTATGAGGTCAGAAGAACCAGGGCTAAAGGCTAAAAACTGTGAGGAACTATATACAAAACACTTTTTTCAAGTCTTGGATCAAAGAAAAGTGAAGTATTTTCAGTTTAACATGCTCTGAACACACAAACTGTTGCTGATTGGTGCAGAGCAGCCCCAAGCTGAAACATGACACCAGGAAGATGGAAGCAAATTTTCAAAGAATTCTTTAGATTTAAATACAAGACATTTATCAATCATTCTGGGCTTGTTTGATGCAGTAAAGAGTGTAGAATTATCTGTCTTTTACAGAATTGAGCAAACGGTTGATTTTCTGTAGATTTTCAAAAAGGACGAGTGCATAAACAAGATGTGGACGGCAGTCCCCTTAACAGCGCTCTCTCTTCCACCCGGTTCAAAGCATGTTGCTGTGTGCTACGTCAGGTGTGATACATTCAGGGACCATCGGAAATTTGAGAATCTGACTAGAACACCACATTTTTTTCATGTAGGACAAACGGTTTGTAAATACTAGACATCTGAAAATAAGTGCGTCTTTGAATGCCTCGCGGGTTTGGGATCCAGATTAATCTGCGTTAATTTTTATGACGCGTTTATTTGCGGTGTAATTAATTAATCTAATTAACGCGTTAAAATGACAGCCCTAGTTTTTGGTCAAGTAAAATATGGCCCCGTCTGAGTGCAGAGGAAACCGTCTGACGAGCAGGGAGGGGGTGTTTGGTGCGAGCGCTCTGGGCTTCTGCTGCACAAAATCACTGCTGTAGGGGTAATTTCTGCCCTAAACCTTGTGATAGGACCCAACTTGTTCCATCCCAGAGTATCTCTTTAATAGATGCATTCAATGAGGCAAATTCTGTGGGAAAATTTGTTGTCTTGAAATAACAGCATCAACGTCACAAATGCTTTGAATGGGGTCACATTTTATTCAGCACACTCTCCTAAAAAGCACACAAGTATTTTCAAGTCATTAAAATAAAGTCTGAGTCAAGTCCAGAGTCATTGATGTCCCAGTCGAGCTGCAAGTCTGATGATATTGTCAGGTGGAGTCCAAAGTCAAATAGATTGTGACTTGATTCTTACTCAAGTCTAAGTCACATGACTCAAATCCACACCTTAAGTGTTTATACAAACTTTTCTGTGTATTAATCATGATGTGAAGACAAAAAGCTGCTCATGGATGCGGAGATGTGTAGTGGGAGTGTACAGAGAGTCCGTCAGCTCCAGATCAGCTGTTTGGTGCTTCAGTCTCCAGCTCCTGTACTCACATGTCACTGTGTCCTTGAGATGAACCCTGAACGCTGCCGGTGACATCCAGTGGAGTGTGTGAGATTAGTTAGTACTGATGGGCAATTAGGAAAGCAGCATCTGCCAATTAGCATAGAAGCATCTGCCAATTAGCATGGCAGCATCTGCTAACAGTGTACGGATGTGTGTGTGTGAGTGTAACCAGTTGTGGAGAAACTCTGTGAGAGATCTGAAGTCTAGAGAAAAAAGCACAAGTCTCTGTTCGTTTGTTTTACTGCATCAGAGTAAAATTTCTACCAACCCTTCTCCTTCACCCGAGCAAACACAAGCAAAGTGACCCAAAAGAGACAAGTGCATGCTCAGTTCATTTGCATGCAGTGGCCTGCTCTGGCTGCAGCTGGGAGGGACTGCTGCAAGCAAGGGCTTGTCTGCCTGTGAGGGGTTCGGAACAGGTTAGGGGGTCACAGCAGCAGCTGCTGATTGTAGAGAAGAGTGAAACAATCATTCACAATCACAAGCTTTCACAACTAAAGTCCAGACTAAGTCACTGGATTTGATGTTATTTTGGAAAAGAGTCATTAAAGGGGGCTGAGAGTTGCTAAATGTAGCCACATAGCCGCTAAGTTTGCAACACTGAAATTTGTGTGCACTTAAATCAAGAAACTAATGTTTAAGAGTCATCATCCTCATTCCAACCACTGCTGTGAGGACTCTTTGATTGGCCAGAGCTCATCAACCAACCCCAACCTCACCAATCAGAGCTAACGTAACCTCACTCTTCATTTTATTGATAGACTCTCTAGTTTGAACAGACCACTGCAGAATAACTGCTGACTGTGGGTTGGATGTCTGTTAAAGCATTTAGCTAGTGTTTTAGCATTTAGCTCATGATTTAACCTTTAGCCTGTGTTAAAGCATTCAGCCTCTGTATTAGCTTTTAGCCTGATTTTTAGCCTTAAGCTTGGATTTAAACCTTTAGCCTGTGTTTTAGCCTTAAGCTTGGGTTGAAGAACTTTGCCTGTCTTTCAGCCTTTAGCCCTTGATTTAGCCTTTAGCCTGTGTTGTGCTTTAAGCCTGTGTTTAAGCCTTTGGCTCATGGTTAAGCCTTTAGTCTGTGTTGATGCTTTTAGCTTGTGATTTAGCTTTTTCCTTGTGTTTAACTTTAAGCTTGTGTTTCAGTCTTTAGCCTGTGTTTTAGTCTTTAGCTTTTGATTTAGCCTTTAGCCTGTGTTTTTTGGCTTAAGCTTGTGTTTTAGCCTTTTGCATTTTTTAAGCCATTAGCATGTGTTTTGGCCTTTAGCTTGTGTGTTTTATCCTTAAGCCTGTGTTGTTACTTTAAGCTTTGGGCTTGTGTTTTAGCAAGTGAATTTCCTTTTAGCCTGTGTTTTTCACCTATAGCTTGAGTTTAAGCCCTTTGCCTGGCTTTTCAGCCTGTAGTTCATGATTTAGCCTTTAGCCTGTGTTGTTGCTATTAGCCTGTGTTTTAACTCTGTGGCTCATGATTTACCCTTTAGCCTGTGTTGTTGATTAAAGCTTGTGTTTTAGCCTTTAGCTTATGATTAAGCTTTTAGTCGGTGTTTTTTTGGTGTTAGCTTGGGGTTAAGCCCTTTTCCTGTTTTCTAGCCCTAAGCATGTGTTTTAGCCTTTAGCCAGTGTTTTTGCCTTTAGCTTATGATTAAGCTTTTAGCTGGTGTTTTTTTTTTTTGGTGTTAGCTTGGGGTTAAGCCCTTTGCCTGTTTTCCAGCCTTAAGCATGTGTTTTAGCCTTTAGCCTGTGTTATAGCTTAAGCATGTGTTTTAGCCTTTAGCCTGTGTTATAGCTTATAGTTTGTGTTTTAGCCTTTAGCCTGTATTATAGCTTATAGTTTGTGTTTTAGCCTTTAGCCTGTGTTATAGCTTATAGTTTGTGTTTTAGCCTTTAGCCTGTATTATAGCTTATAGTTTGTGTTTTAGCCTTTATCCTGTGTTATTGCTTATAGTTTGTGTTTTAGCCTTTATCCTGTGTTATTGCTTATAGTTTGTGTTTTAGCCTTCTGCTAGTGTTTAAGCATTTACCTTGTTTTAGCCTTTAGCTCGTGTTCTAGCCTTTAGCTTGTGTTGCTGCTTTTAGCTTTTGCCTTGTATTTAAGTATTGAGCTTGTTGTTTAGCCTATAGCTTGTGCTCTATCTCTCTCCTGTTTATTTTTTCTGCTCTTCTGTCCTTTTTCTGTCTGACAGTTAGGCTCCAGTGTCCACCATCACTACAAAATTAATCACAGAAATCGTTTTTTCAAGAAAAACGACAGCTCTCACCTAACTCAGCTAAACTTTGTGAAATATCATTTGGAAATTACATATATTGGCGCTAATCTTATTTTAAATGATAGATTATGAAAAACTAGACTATTTTAAGATCACTTTAAAATCAAAACAACAGCTTTGACAATATTTCTAGAGGACTTGAATCAGGTATCTGAGACATGTTTCCAGCTCAGGGACAGAGCCGCGCTGAAGAGATGCTTTCAGGCCACATCCTAACGTAATGATAGAGTGCCATGATTGATAGCTTCGGGCTCTTTCCTCGCAGCTCTCGCTTTGATCCGAGCACGAGACGAAGTCAAGGATGATACGTGACACATCTGGAAGAGCCTGTCTCTTTAGTTTCCGTTTGGAGGGGTCAGAGCCTCTCAGCGTCTCTGTGGACCATCTGGGGACATGCAGCTGCACTCAGCAGGTGTCCGAGTCTAACAACACACACACAGACACACAGGAGGTCTGATCAAGCAGCAGGGGTCGAGGTCAAAGGTCTAAGACTGTACCAAACAGCTCTATTGTTCACTGTAGCTTTGTTTTGAGTCACATGCTGCTGCTTCAGTCGTCAAACTCTCAGACCCTGTCAGAGAGAGTCTACGTGGATCAGACTCCTGAAGTCATCCGTGATCAAACACAATGTATGAGGAACAGAGAGACTCGTTTGTACTCTGAGAGTGAATCTCACGTGTTCAGTCATTTTGCTGAGGACAGGCTGTTTTTCACCGAGATGAGTCGAGACGCTCTGAATCTACATGAAAGGAAACCTCAGCCGGTTTTCCTCATAATGGAAAAATAATCTGTTGTGATGAGCAGGGACTTCAGATGTGGAGAATAACAGAAAAGAGGTCATTTTGTCCCCAAGTCAGGCACATTTAATTTATTCCTCTTTGATGCATTATTACTTCTCTACTTGAGAGGAGATTGTATGGATTTATATCACTTCTCTGGAGACGTATCCTATATCTGAGTCTCAACCCTGAAGCACACGTGATGTTTATCAGCTCGCTCAAACCGAGAACGATTGAAGCCTTCACAACAACACTTATAGACCAGTAAATCTAAAGTGCTGTTAGACTGATCCATATATTCTTCACACAGCGTTTCCAAACATCTTAGTCTTATTTTGGATGCTTACTTTGTTTTATTTTGCACACAGAAACAATATAATTTCACAAAAACCAGAGTCTACGAGGGTCAGAATCCACAGCCCCCTTGAGAACAGACCTTTTTATCAAGCCAAAGCACAAACCACTGTTGGGCTTTGTAACGCTGACAGCTTGTCATCAGTCAAATCAGCTCAAACTGCAACCTTTACCATCATAGAGGCCATTTTGCCTCAGCTCACTTTAAAGTCATTCAGGAGACACATCTACTTTATCTTTCCAGTAAAAAAAAATATATGGTGCATAAATGCTAACCATAGTTAAAATATAGATAATATTCTAAGAAGATTATTAAAATGTAATTATTTGAACATGTTTTTTTACTCTGTTTTTTATTTTTAATTAATTTGCAAAAATTTAAAAAAAATTTCAAAAGTTGCAAAAACGTTTTTTAGAAAAAAAAAAAAAATTAACATTTCAAAAAATTTCCAAAAATCCTTATAAAAAATTGGTGTTTGTAAAAAATTGGTGTTTGTAAAAAAAAACACACAAAAAAAAAATTGCCAAAATAATTTTAAAAGTTTTCGAATTACAAAAATTTGCAAAAATTTCAAAGGTTTCAAAAATATTTTTTTAGAAAAAAATCTCAGAAAATTGATATTCAAAAAAATCCAAAAATCTTTTTAAAAATTGGTTATTTAAAAAAACAAAAAACAAAACGCACACCAAAAAAAATAGAACTAAATTTAAAAAAGCCAAAAAAAAAACTAAAAGATTTCAAGTAACAACACTTTGCAAAAGTTTTTGAAATGTTTTAGAAAAATTAAAAAAAAACATACATTTTATGTTTACAAGTTTTCAAAGAAACATTTGAAATGTCAAGAAAAAAAACAGAAAAACTTGCTTAATTTGCAAGAAAAAACATTAAGTGAAATATAATAAATTGTAATAATTTCAACCTTTTGAAAGAAAACAGTATATTGATGACATATTGATAATACTGCTCAACACATTATTTATTGTTTGTTAATGCCACATATCAAGCATATATATTAAGCTGGCACAGTGTCAGTTAAAATAATCCATCCACACATAACAAAAAAATGTATTTTTTTCCAGGGTTGTCTTTTTGTATATTTAGTTTTCATACCAGGAGATTAACGTTTTTTTGTTTTGTTTTTTTTACCAAGGGAACTGAACCTTGAATATTTAGGGGCATGTCGTGAAAATTATGATTTCTTAAAGCCATTTATCAACAGCTGATCAGGCGTATGACGTGATTGGCCCTGGTACGCACTTTTCATTAATCACACGTGAACGTTGCTGTAGGATCATTTTTACACCCAGATCTGCGTCAATTCCCACGCAAAATTGATAAATAGGGGTCACTGCGGCTAGCTCAGAAGTCCAACAACTGACACCGCTCAGGTTCAGATCAGGCAAACGGTTCCTCCCAATTACGCCCCTCCAAGTCAAGCTGTCATTACCACTTGAGCGTTGAAGACCCCCAATAGGACAATGGAGTGCCCAGTTGGGGTGTTTTCCAGCACCCGTCCCAAGGACTCCAGAAAGGGTGGGTACTCTGAGCTGCTGTTTGGTGTGTTAGCACCAACAACAGTCAGGACCCGTTCTCCAACCTGAAGGCGCAAAGAAGCAACCCTTTCATCCACCAGGGAAAACTGCAAGACAACAAAGAGCTGGGGAGCTAAAAGTAAGCCAACATCTGCTCTCTGCTTCTTATCCGGAGCAACGACAGCAAAGAGGAGAGTCCAACCTTAAACGGTTTAAGCCAGGGCTCAAGCTGTGCTTTGAGGTGAGCCAGACTATATCTAGCTGGTATCTGTCTACCTCCTGCACCAGCTCAGGTTTCTTCCCCACCAGAGAGGTGATGTTCCATGTCCCAAAAGCCAGTTTCGGTAACTGGAAATCAGGCTGCCAAGGCCTCCACCTTTGACCAATGCCTTATCCACACTGCACCGGACCCCTTTGACGTACCTTGTGACTCCAGAACGACGTTAGGCATCGTGTCCGTCCAGGGAGCCAACGTGTTCTCCCAGCGCTAAAACGCCTGCTGGAATCTACAATTGATGTAAAAGTCTATAATGACTGTAGGGCAGACAACAAAGGTTTTAGAAGTCTTGTTGGAATTCCAGGGGTGAGCAACAAAGTAGCTGCCAGGAGGATGAGACTTGCAGGACACTGCCAAAGGCTTAGAGAACTGCCAGCCTCCAAATTGGTTCTATGGGAACCAACACATGGACACCGCGAGGACACCCCACATTAACCTATGTGGAGGCACTAAAAGAGAAGCGCAAGCTCAAAGCACCAGCGAACTGGCCCGGTGCATGGAAGACTAGAATCAATGATGGAAGGCTCGTCTGAGGACGACCTAGAGAGAGGCACTGAAATAATTCACCTGTCACAGGTTGAACTTATGCTCAGTACTTATGAAAGCTCAGCAGAAGGGTCAGAAAGAAAGAGCTGATATTTAGCCGAAGATGGCTGCACGTGCTCTTCTTCGTCGTTTGAGCTTCAGGGACCATGTTATCCTGAGACTCAGTCGTCGTTGTCTGAGTCCAGTTATCCTGTACCAGCAGAGGTAAGGGCTCACTGTCTGGGTCATCTGTGTTTCTGTGGTTCAAGAAGATCCTGAATATACTCTTAAAAGTAGTTGTTTCCTCCTTCCCCACTGCTCTCAGAGCTATAAAGCCTAGTTTATGCTTGACGCGGTCGCGTGGTCGCATGGTTCGCGCGCCATGAATGACGTCAACGTGCACCTCGCGACAGTCGGGAGCTGGCACTTCGCATGGTCGTGCACCTCCAAAATTTTTTTAACGTGTCGCAAGACCCGCGAGTGGCTAGATTTTCAAAGTGGACGAAAAAGAGGGTAGACTTGCTGTTGCTTGCTTGCTTGTTCCCCATCCAGATGCCTCGCTGCATGCAACCCATGTTTGGTCCACGTGACTTCACTTCTTCGTCTTTAGGTTGCTTTTACTGCTTTCTGTTACATTTTTTTTCTCTACCACCCCCTGTCTTTGCGGCGAATATTACAACGGAGAATGCGCCAAGCATAAATGCCACTGCGCTCTATTGAGGTGCGCGCGCCACCCGCGAACGGAGCCAGGCGAAAGTATAACTAGCCCTCAAGAGCTCATGGAGTCGTCATCATAGATGGAGCTCCGCCTCCTTTTAAAAAACATGTTTTTGTCTTTTTCGTCTCAGACTTTTGCACATTAAAAAATACAAAATAAACGCATCAGATTCAGTGTGCGGGATGTCTGTGTGTTAATTTTTTTTGGATTACGGACCCAAAATAGGCATCCAAAAAAAACGGACTCAGTGTGCCAAGACCTGTAATATGTGAAGAAATTGCAGAGAACACTGCAACACTGCCTTTCTTTGTAGGACACACGTGTATCCTCCAGATAATAACCAGCCTTAATGAGACATAAACTTCTTTTGCAAAGTCTTGCAGAGATTTATTGTGTCAGCACTTGCCAGAGAAGAGGAATTGTTGAAAAAAAATGTTAAAAACAGTGTGAACACTCAAGAACTCAAATAGGCTTAGTGCCGGTCAGAAGTGCATCAAATCTTGAGAAGCTGGAAAGATTGATTGAAGACTCCTGCTGTGATGATCAAAAAGGACAAACAGCTGACAGGAAACGGATGGGTTTGGATTTTTTTTGTTTTATTTTTTCACTTTGTTGCCATCAACACGGCTCAGGTTTACGGACGGCTGGATCCTGAGAACACTGAGTATATTTTTTTTGTTTGTTTGGTTTTTTTTATGATGCCATCAACAAAGCTCAGGTTCACGGACGGCTGGAGCCTGAGAACACTGAGTATATTTTTTTTGTTTGTTTGGTTTTTTTTATGATGCCATCAACAAAGCTCAGGTTCACGGACGGCTGGAGCCTGAGAACACTGAGCATGTCTTTGGACCGTGGGAGGAAACCGGAGAACCCGGAGAAAACCCAGGCATGCACACACGGGGAGACGAACAAACTCCACACAGAAAGGCCCATCGGTCCAGTTGGGAATCAAACCGGTGACCTTCTTGCTGTGAGGCAGCAGCACTAAGTGTTGCGCCACCGTGCGGCTCATTACATAAACAAACAAAACAACATCTTGGGAATGGGTCGGGAATGGGTCAGGAATCGGTGGTTAATGTAGGGCCTGTCCGGTTGTGACTGAGATCCGTGGAGGCTAAGTGGGGATCGTGCCGTGCACCTTGAAGGTGTAGACACAGGTGTGGTTCTTCTCGCCCCAGTTATTCTCAATCACCAGCTTCACGTATCCAAAGACACCTATGTTTGGATTCTGGAGGAAGACACAAAAAAGAAAGTGAGCATTAAAGTCAAAGAGGAAAGGGAAAGACTAAAAACTCTTCAAATCTTCTGATCAGGAGAAAAACTCAACATCATGAAAGTTGCATCATACGTACAGGCATCGTGAAGGTCTGATAGGCCGGTCCGTCTCGCTCATAAACGTGTCCTCCCAAAAACACGCCCTCGTCGTCTGTGGTGGTGAATCCCTGAAGAAGAAACACAAAGATTATTTTAAGCCCTTGTTGTTGGCTGTGTAACATGAACAAGTCTGATACTTGGATATAATCCATACGGTTCAAATAACATGAAAGTCTCTGACTCACATAAACTGAGAACTCTCTTGGAGCGCTTGGGATGGTTCCAGTGGGGGACTGTCTCTCTGTGATGTGTCCCAGGGTCACGTGGCTGATGTTGACTGGATGGGACAGTGAGATGAACAAGTGTCCCTGGTCTCCTTTAAACGGCCAGCACTCTCCTGGATTCAGCGATGGACGTCCCTGATGAAAGAAAGACACACGTTTAAACCTTAAAAGTTCCAACTCCAGCTGTTATCATCGTCCATATTTCATCTCTGAATAAAACAGATTGTCATCACGCTGTGTGACACATACCTGGATCACTGTCCTGTGTTTTTTCTCCGAGTACCAGTTGTAGGTGAGTATGTCCAATATGTTCCAGGTTCTCTCTTTGGTCCAATGTGTGTCTGAGGACAAATCTGCTATAACTCTGGCACCTGATGAATGAACACAAAGAGAGAAAAGTTAGAGCTGAAGTTCTCAAATATTTCCTCTGAAAGTAAACAATCTGAGTCCACACAGAGAGGAAAATGAGCCTCTTAGCGTGGAGGATAAAAATGACGTACCCTGTGACTCCAGAGCAAAGTTGGGCATCCTGTCCGTCCAAATAGCAAAATTCTTCTCCAAGAGCTGAAACTTCTGCTGGATGTTGTTGTTAGCGCAATACTCTGAGACACCTGAAGGGCAGAAAACAAAGGTTTGAGAAGACTTGTTGGTGTTTGGACACTAAAATAATACATGTGTCAAAGGTTGAACCAATGCTCAGCACTTACCAAAAATCAGGAGCAACATCAGAAAGAAAGAGCAAATCTTTCGCCAAAGATAGCTGCACCATTTCTTCTTTGTGGTGTGAGCCTCAGGGACCACATAATCCTGTCGGCTTCTGGTCTGAGTACAGTTGTCCTGTACCAGCAGAGGTATGGAGTCACTGTCTGTGTCGTCGTCTTTGCTGGTTCTGCGGTTCAGGAAATCCCGAACATACTCGCCAAAATAGTTATTTCCTCCCTCGCCGCTGCTCTCAGAGCTGTCAGAGCTGTCAGAGCTGTCAGAGCTCGTGGAGTCATCATCGTAGATGAAGCTGGTCCTCTTTTTAAAAACTCTAAAAGATGAAAAATAAAGTTAGATTGGGCTGTTCTGTGTAAGAAGTCACAAGGTTTTATCTGTTTAACTGTTAAGATCTTTGCACACTGAGTCTGTTTCTTCGTCCAAGTTTTACGCTTAAGAAATAAATTCAATCACGTTATGCCAATAATGTTTGCACACTCGCTCTGAAACTTTTTTTTTTTGGAGTATATGTTCGGTTTTTTTTTTCTGCATTTCCCAGCTTGTTTCCTGGGTAGCTTGCCTACTCAGAGAGCTTACTCTCAATGCAATTTCCAATGTACGATAGCATCAAGCTAGCGCCAAGTTCTCTACAGCAATTTGGTAGATCCAGAGCTTTAGTTGTTCAATGGATTAACAGTGACTCTCTTGTGTCAGAGTATTACACTTGTTTAGGTGTTGGGTGCTAAAAGTTGATATTTTGATGGAAAAACAAAGTTTTATTTACCCTAAGCTTACATAAAAGTACAAAATAAATGAAGTCAGGTGTATACAAACATAATTAAACTGACTTTAAAATATGATTGAACTGAAGCTTGTAACTGTAACATTTTAAAGCCTTTTCACTCCTATATAGATATAAAATTATGTAAATAGTAATATTTTTTCTACTTTTCTATACTTCTTATATTCTTTATATTTCTTCAAATTTATAAACTTATATTCTATTATCATTATTCTATTTTTAATGTTATTGCATTACTGCACTTTTTTTGTGAGCTGCTGTGGCAAAAAAATCTCATATCAATAAAGAATATTCTATTCTATTCTACGACTTGCTACATGCTGTTGTACCAGACACCTGGATGATTCTCTGTAAATCATTAACAGAAACTTTAAGCAACTCCAACAAACACTGTAATTATTTAATCTCTGCCATCATAACACCGTCAACTGTCACTTTCTGTTTCTTTCAGAAATCGTAAATGCTCATACCACCTCACGCCAACGCAGAAGCGATGGATGCATAAAGCCTATTAGTACAAAATAAACACATTGGATTTAGTGAGCAAGGTGTCTGTGCATGACGGTTTGTTTTTGGATTATGGATCCCTAAAACGCTTAAAAAAACAGACTCAGTGTGCAAAGACCTGTAATATGTGAAGAAATTACAGAGAACACTGCCAACGTACCGAAATATCCTTTCTTTGTAGGACAGACGTGGAGTTCCATCCTCCTGGTAATAACCAGACGCAATTAAGCGTAAACTTCTCCTTAAAAATCCTGCCATTTTTTGTCTCGTTTTTCTTTTCTTTTTCCTCGTCTTTGGAAGAAAATTTCTCTAAACTGCTGATTTTGTAACTATACCTGAATGTGTCTCCCCTTGAAGTGTTCTATTCCTCTATGACATCACAGTTCAGAATGTCCTTCATCTTTTGTTGCTAGGCAACAAATTCAAACAAAAACAAAGCCTGACATTCCCAGATGGAAAAAAAAAACACAATGGTTACACTAAATACAGCAGCAAATAAAAAAGCGTACGTCAGGGCTGTTCAACTACATTGTTCCAATGGGCCAAGTTTTCAGAAAGCTAACACTGCAACAAACTGAAATCTTATCAAGAGTTTTTGTCTTATTTGAAGAAAGATTGTCTCATTACTCTTGAAATATGCCAGATTTAACTGATAAATCCAGAAAAAAAATCTTGTTTTAAGTTATTCAAAGACAAAAATAAGATCTGAATTGCATAAAAAATTGCTTAAAAATTGCTTAAAAATAGGATAATGTCTTAATACAATTCACTTTTCTCTTGTTCCATTGGCAGAATTCTTTTTACTTGTTTCAAGCAATTCAGACCTGATTTATCTCTTTAAATAACTTGTACTAAGACATTGTTCCCGCCTAGTCAGGTGAATGTGGCTAATACTGGCCCTCATTAATTAATCTTGCGTGGAAATTGGCGCAGATCAGGGGGTAAAAATCAGCTTATCAAATCAAATCAAATTTTATTTATAACACACTTTTCATACATTAGTAATGTAGCACAAAGTGCTTTACATGATTAAAAGCCCTTGCCCATTCCCAACCCCCAACCCACCCAGGCCCCAAACCCACAAAAAACACAAACACACACACGCACACACACACGCACACACACACACACACACACACACACACACACACACACACACACACACACACGGTTAATATATTTTAGAAATATGTGGCTGAGAGCAGAGGAGCCAGGTCAGGAAACGCACCCTGGGGGGTCATCTGCACCGGGCGCTGCCAACGGCTCAAAGGCCAGGACACCTCCACCCAGGCACCCACCGAGCTACAGGTCCGTGAGGGGCCCAAAGCAGCGAAGCACTGCTGCAAACCCCCCACCTGACCAAGTCGATGGTCACCACTGGACAGAAGTATCCCAGCCAGAGCCAATCACAGCCCCCAGTGCAGAGGGCCCCCTGCTGAGGAAACACTGGAGATTGGAGATAAAAACATCAAAACAAAACATAAAACTATAAGATAAGATGTAGATAGATAGATATCTAAATGAATAAATACAATAAAATATTAGTTAAAAGCTAAGTGAAATAAGTGAGTCTTGAGTCTGCTTTAAAAATATGAACATTCTCTGCGGCCCTCAGGTCCTCTGGCGGGCTGTTCCACAAACGGGGGCCATAGTGCTGGAAAGATGCCTCACCGAAGGTTCGTGTTCTAGCTTTGGGTATTACCAAAAGGCCAGTGCCAGAGGATCTCAGGGTCCGCGAGGGTTCATATGGTAAAGCAGTTCTGAAAGATAAGAAGGTCCAAGACCCCTGAGACATTTAAAAACCATTAAAAGGACCTTAAGATCAATCCTAAAACACACAGGGAGCTAATGCAGCGATTTTAAGACCAGTGTAATATGTGCCCGCCTCTTGGTCTTTGTCAGCACACGAGCCGCTGAGTTCTGTAAAAGTTGTAGACCTGGAATGTGTCTTTTCAGAAAACCAGAAAGCAGGGCGTTACAATAATCAATACGACTGGAGATAAAAGCATGCATTAGCATCTCTGTGTTAGCACAGGAGAGAAACGGGCGGACTCTGGCTATGTTCTTTAAATGATAAGTCCTGTTTTAGTTATATTTTTTACATGTGGAATAAAATTGAGCTCAGAGTCAAAGATGACGCCCAGATTTTTTACCTGATTTGATGGGTTTAAAGACAATTTTTGCAATTTTAATACTAAATTCTCTTCCTGAGCCTTAGGACTGATAACTAAAACCTCAGTCTTGTCCCGGTTGAGTTGTAAGAAGTTCTCTGCCATCCAGGATTTAATATCTAAAATACATTAAAAAGGGCATCAATTGGCCCCGTGTCATCAGGAGACATGGATATATGCAGTTGAGTGTCATCAGCATAGCTGTGAAAAGCTATATCATGCTTCCTGATGACACTTCCCAACGGGAGCATGTATAGGTTAAAAAGTATGGGGCCTAAAATTGAGCCTTGGGGCACACCACAGTTAATTTTATGAATTCTTGCTTATGGCAACATTCACGTTCGATTTATGAAACGTGTGTACCAGGACCAATCACGTCGTACTCCTGATCTACTGTTGAAAATGTGGCATCTGAAAACAACCGTAATTTACATAACGCGCCCTTAAATATTAAAGGTTCAGCTGGCCCAACCCATGGAGTTTACAACACGGAGGAACGCATAACAGGATAAGCGAACTTCTCCTTATTGGAGATCTACAACACTGTAGCAGCACGGGTAGAGAGAAAAGACACCGCGTTGTTTGGCAGCAGGAAAAGTGGCGGAAAAAGCTCATCTGCAGAGAAACCACTGCAGTGATTCAGCAGCGTGGATGTGACAAACTAAACTACAGCAGAGTTTAAAATATTTGGTTTACACCTCCTTCATTTATACCTTGATTAATTCATCAATTCATTCATTATTTGATTATTCATTCATTATTTGAACTGCTCATCCTGTTCAGGGTTGTGGGTGGCTGGAGTCTATCCCAGCTGTCATTGGACCAGAGGCGGGGTACACCCTAGACTAGTCGCCAGTCAACCACAGGGCTGATATTTGACTCTTAGCAGACGCAATATCGTTAATTGTTTCTGTTCAGGTCCAGAAACGTGGAAAGTTGTATTTTAGAAATGTGTTTGAGCTCTGAAAGAACCTGAACCTGAACCTGTCACAGACTGAGGAGGAAGTGGAGCTGAAGTGTGTCAAACATGCGAAATTACGCAAGGGTAGACCGGAATTTTAGGATAGTTCGTACCATGAGATGAGCTGGCCCTCATTTACCAAACGTGCGTCCGCCTGAAAAATGGGTGTACGCTCCTTTCCATGCACAGATCAGCATTAATCAATCTGAACGTAGGCGTTGGATACTGTCACATCCTACTTTCCAATGACATGGAACGTCTTCAGCTACGTCAGTGTTTCTCAATTCCTTGTCCTGGGGACCCCCTGCCCTGCATGTTTTAGATGTTACTCTACTCCAACACACCCGATTCAAATGATCAGCTGGTCATCAAGCTCTGCTCAAGCCTGATAACGAGTCATTCATTTGAATCAGGTGTGCTGGAGTAGGGTAACATCTAAAACATGCAGGGCAGGGTGTCCTCCAGGACCAGGATTGAGAAACACTGAGCTACGTGAAGCTGGTGATAGAGAATAACTGGGGCGAGACGGACCACACCTGTGACTACAGCTTCAAGGTGCACAGGAGGATCCTCACTTAACCTCCACAGATCCCCATTTTAACTTTTTTTTCTCCCATCGATTCCTCTTCTTTGACGAGTGTTAGATCTGTGCAAGACTTTTGGAAGAAGTTTACGCCTCATTGAGGCTGGATATCATCAGTGTTGCCACATTTGGTTGAGCTATTTCGACCCAATCACGTTCAAAAGACCGCCCACTTCCACAAAAAACAAAAACAAAAAAAACAATAGTGTTTTACACAGAAATGCAAATGCACGCTTTGCAGAGATTTATTATCATTTATTTGCAGACGAAGTTTAGGCTTAATCAAGGCTGGTTATTATCAGGACGACTGAACTCCACGTGTACGGATCAACAGGTCAGGAGGAACATTTCTACCAGAGAGACCAGTAGAAACACAGACAGAAAAATATCTGGAGGGTTTTTAGAAGAAGTTTACGCCTCATTGAGGCTGGATATTATCAGGAGGATGGAGCTCCACGTCTGTCATATAAAGCAAGAAGTTTTCTTTACGTTGTCAGTGTTCTCTGTAATTTCTTCACAAAATACAGGTCTTTGCACACTGAATCTGATACGTTTATTTTGTATATTTTAATGAATGTAATTTCCGGCCAATAAAAACAAATAGGGGAGGGGGGGATGTTACAAAGGAGGCGGAGCTTTAGCTACGATGACGTCTCCATGAGCTCTTACAGCAGCAGGGAAGGAGGGAACAACTGTTTTAGAGAGTATGATCAGGATTTCCTGAACCACAGAACCAGACAAAACAGAAACAGTGACTCCATACCTCTGCTGGTACAGGACAACAGGACTAGGAAGACGACGACGGCTGAGTCTCAGGATAACTTAGTCCCCAAAGCTCAAACCAAGAAGAAGAAGATGTGCAGCTATCTTTGGCTAAAGATCAGCTCTTTTTTTCTGATGCTTCTGCTGAGTTTTGGTAAGTACTGAACTCCCTGCAACATTCACAGCTGAAGCATGAGTTCAACCTGTGACATATTTTTTATTTAAGCGTCCAAACACCAACAAGACTTCTAAAACCTTTGTTTTCTGCTCTACAGGTGTCACAGACTTTCACTTTATTTACAACCTCCAGCAGGAGTCTCAGCTCTGGGAGAACAGGTCTGCTCCTTGGACCGATACGATGCCCAACTTTGCTCTGGAGTCACAGGGTACGTCAAAGGGGTCTGGCGCAGTGTGGATCAGGCATTGGCCGAATGCGGAGGCCTTGGTAGTCTGATCCCTGGTTACAGAAACTGGCTTTTGGGTCATGAAGGTCACCTCTCTGGTTTGGAAGGAGCCTGAGCTGGTGCAGGAGGTAGACAGATACCAGCTAGATATAGTCTGAATCACTTCAGGTTGTTTCTCTGCGCCTTTAGGTCTGGGAATAGGACCAGCTGATTTGGGTGTAAAAATCAGCTTATGGCAACGTTCACATGTGATTTATGAAACATGCGTACCAGGGCCAATCACAGCGTACACCTGATCAGGTGTTGATAAATGTGGCAGCTGAAAACAATTGTAATTTACACAGCACACCCCTACATATTCAAGGTTTTATGATTTTTTGTGTACCACCAGATGAGCTGGCCCTCATTTATAAAATGTGCGTACACCTGAAAAATGGGTGTACGCTCTTTCCACACACCAATCAGCATTTATCAATCTGAAAGTGGGCGTAGGGTATGCTCTAATCCCACGCCAGGGCTGGGTTTGTGTACGCAGGTTTCATGACTGTGGGCAGCGTGGTGCAGTGAGGGAAATCCGTCTGTGGAGGAGACTCATTAGATCATATGAACACAAAACATTTTCAGAAATAAAAACTGATGTTCTTCGATGAATATTTAGATCCTTGAATTAGATATGACACCAAGAATGTTTCTAACATTTCACTGTTCTCTTCTCGATCTGTTAAATACTTCGCCATGTCAGCAGATTTCTCAGTATAAAAAATGTGTTTCCTAAATTAGATTACTCTACCTGTTTGATTCCCAACTGGACCGATGGGCCTTTCTGTTTAGAGTTTGTTGTCCTGTCTGTGCATGCCTGAGTTTTCTCCGTGTACTTCAGTTTCCTCCCACGGTCCAAAAACATGCTCGGTGTTCTCAGGCTCCAGCCGTCTGTGAACCTGAGCTGTGTTGATGGCATCAAAGTGAAAAAATAAAATAAAAAACATCCAAACCTGTTCATTTCCTGTCAGCTGTGTGTCCTTTTTGTTAATAACAGCAAGAGTTTTTAATCAATTTATTTGAGTTCTTGAGGGTTCACACTGTTTTCAAATTTGTTTTTTTAACCAGGGTTCCCGCGGATCCTTGAAAAGTCTTAAAAGGCATTGAATTCATAGTTCTAAAAATAAGGCCTTAATTAGCATTAAAAAGTCTTAAAACCAAATTTCAAAAGTCTTAAAAATTTGAACACATTGGTAAGATTTATGTTAGTTTGAAGTAAAAAAAATATTTAGTAACATTTATCTATTTTTCTAAATAATTTCCTCATTAACTTTCGTGGCAACATCGAGTAATCACAATAGCGGAACTAACAAAACGGTTTGGTGGTTGCACCAGGAACTTTTAAAGCAGATGCATGTCTTGGTTCTACCTAGGGTGACTGGAGAGAGAAAAAAATGAGGAAAAATTGGCAAAAAAAATCCAAGAGTGGCTTTGGAAAATTGATTATGGCAGCAAAATTAAGAATTAAATTTGAAATTAAATTTCAAAAACTATGTAAATATTCCAAAAATGGTTGTGACAGTGGCCAAAAAAAAAAAAAAAAAAAAAGAATGGGGGCAAAATAGGCATAAAGTTGTAAAAATGGGGTTAAAAAAAGGTAAAAAGTGATTTTTTTAAAAAAAATTTTAATTTAAAATTAACATTGGGTTAAAATTGCCTCTAACCCAGGTTATTCATGAGGTGTTGTTGTTTGTTAGTTTTGTTTGTTTCAATTGTGGTTTGTTGTTGACTTTTTTTTTAAATTTGAGTTCCAACATCATTAAGTCTTAAAAAGTCTTAAATTTAGCTTACCTTGAGCTGTAGGAACCCTGTTAACAATTCCTCTTCTCTGACGAGTGTTGACTCAATGAGTCTGCAAGGCTTTGCAGAAGAAGTTTACACCTCATTGAGGCCGGTTATTATCCGGAGGATGGAGCTACACGTCTGTCCTACAAAGAAAGGCTCTTTTGGTACGTTGGCAGTGTTCTGGCAACGTTCACGTGTGATTTATCAAATGTGTACCAGGGCCAATCACGTCGTACACCTGATCAGGTGTTAATAAAAGTGGCGTCTGAAAACAACCGTAATTTACATAACACGCTCCAGTTGGCCGAACCAACAGAGTTTACAACACGGAGGGATGCATTACAGGATAAGTGAACTTCTCCATATTGGAGATCTACAACGCTGTAGCAGCACGGGTAGAGAGAAAAGACATGATCAGCTCGTCATCAAGCTCTGCTAGAGCCTGATAACGAGTCATTCATTTGAATCAGGTGTGCTGGAGTGGGGTAACATCTAAAACATGCAGGGCAGGGGTCCTCCAGGACCAGAATTGAGAAACACTGAGCTACGTGAAGCTGGTGATAGAGAATAACTGGGGCGAGACGGACCACACCTGTGTCTACAGCTTCAAGGTACACAGGAGGATCCTCACTTAACCTCCACAGATCCCCATTTTTAACCCATCGATTCCTCTTCTTTGACGAGTGTTAAATCTGTGCAAGACTTTTGGAAGACGTTTACGCCTCATTGAGGCTGGATATCATCAGTGTTGCCACATTTGGTTGAGCTATTTCCGCCCAATCACGTTCCAAAGACCGCCCACTTCCGCAAAAAAAACCCCCCAAAAAACAGGAGTGTTTTACACAGAAAAACATTTAATATTTTAATAAATGTGGATTTAAATGCGCGCTTTGCAGAGATTTATTATTATTTATTTGCAGACGAAGTTTAGGCTTAATCAAGGCTGGTTATTATCAGGACGACAGAACTCCACGTGAACGGATCAACAGGTCAGGAGGAACATTTCTACCAGAGAGACCAGTAGAAACACAGACAGAAAAATATCTGGAGGGTTTTTAGAAGAAGTTTACGCCTCATTGAGGCTGGATATTATCAGGAGGATGGAGCTCCACGTCTGTCATACAGAGAATGAATTTTGCTTTATGTTGGCAGTGTTCTCTGCAATTTCTTCATATATTACAGGTCTTTGCACACTGAGTCTGATTTTTGGATGCCTATTTTGGATCTGTAATACAAACAATGAAATACACAGACAACCAGCACACTGAATCGGATGCATTTATTTTGTATTTTTTAATGTGCGTAAGTTTCAGACAATAAAAAAATGGACTTTGAAACAGTTAAATAGACAAAGCACTTTGACTACCTACACAGAACAGCCAAATCTAACTTTATTTTTCATCTTTTAGGGTTTTCAGAAGGAGTCAGAGCTTTAGTCTATGATGACGACTCCATGAGCTCTTATGGCTCTGACAGCAGCGAGGAAGGAGGGAACAACTGTTTTTAAGAGTATGTTCAGGATTTCCTGAACCACAGAAACAATGAAGACGAGGACAGTGACTTCATACCTCTGCTGGTACAGGACAACTGGACACAGACGTTGAGAGTGAGTCTCAGATTAACGTTGTCCCTGAAACTCAAACCATGAAGAAGAACAAGTGCAGCTATCTTTGGCTCAAGATCAGCTATATTTTCTGATGTTGCTGCTGCTTTTTGGTAAGTACTGAGCATGAGTTCAACCTGTGACATGTGAATTATTTTAGTGTCCAAACACCAAGAAGTCGTGAACCTTTGTTTTCTGCCCCAAAGGTGTCACGGGTGCAGGTTAACAACAAACTCCAGGATTTCAAAGCAACATTTAAGCCATGGAATAAAACCTGATCTACTTAGACAGACACAATGCCAAACTTTGCTCTGGAGTCACAGGGTACGCCATTTTTATCCTCCACGCTAAGAGGCTCATTTTCCTCTCTGTGTGGACTCAGATTGTTTGCTTTCAGAGGAAATATTTCAGAACTTCAGCTCTAACTTTTCTCTCTTTCTGTTCATTCAGGTGCCAGAGTACTCACACATTTGTCCTCAGACACGGAACTTATGGGACATACTCACCTACCACTGGTAAACCCGGAAAAAACAGAGGACAGTGATCTGGGTATGTTTCATACAGCTGTGATGACAATCTGTTTTATTCAGAGATGAAATATGGACGATGATAACAGCTGGAGTTGGAATTTTTGAGGCTTAAACATGTGTCTTTCTTTCATCAGGGACGTCCATTGCTGTTTGTTCGTTTCCCTGTGTGTGTATACGTGGGTTTTTTCCGGGTGTCCCGTTCCCTCCATGGTCCAAAAACATGCTCAGTGTTCTCAGGCTCCAGTCGTCTGTAAACCTGAGCTGTGTTGATGGCAAAGTAGTGAAAAAAATAAAATAAAAAAACATCCAAAGTCATTATAAATCAATTTGAGTTCTTGAGGGTTCACACTGTTTTATTTTATTTTTTTCATCAATTCTTCTTCTCTGACGAGTGTTGACGCAATAAATCTCTGCAAGACTTTGCAAAAGAAGTTTAGGCTTAATTGAGGCTGGATATTATCAGGACGAAGGAACTCCATGTGTACGGATGAACACGTCAGGAGGAACATTTCTACCATAGAGACCAGTAGAAACACAGACAGAAAAATGTCTGGAGGGTTTTTAGAAGAAGTTTACGCCTCATTGCTGCTGGTTATTACCAGGAGGATGGAGCTCCACATCTGTCATATAAAGAGAGGATATTTCTGTAAGTTGGCAGTGTTCTCTGTGTAACAGGGTTAAAGTCTTTCTTTTCATGTTGTGATAAAATGACAAAACTAAGCCTGTGTACATGTGTGTCTGTTTTATAGAGTCTCAGTAAGTTCTGTATGAAGTGTTTCTATGTGCAGCCTCGTTTTCCTGCTAGTTTCTTCTTCGTTGGTGTCTGGTGCTTGCTGTGTCATGCTTTGTCTCAGCATTGTCTCTTTTTACATCTATTTCTTCATTTTTCTGTGCCTCTTTTTGTATATAGTGGGTATAATGTTTTGATTGTTTTATATTTCACTTTTATTTAGTTGCTGTGTAATGTCTTAGCTGTTGTTTTGAATAACTTTGGATGTCCAGGTGCTAACTGTTAGCTAATGTTTAGTGAAGCTAAAGCCATTTATCTGTACAGGAGTGGGGACAGGCTGCGTCTGTGACTCTTTCTCTGTATGCAGATTAAATGCTGACTGAGGGAGCAGGATCCTGAGCGGGGGAAGGAGGAAACAACTATTTTGGAGAGTAAATTCAGGGTTTTCTGAACTGTTGAAACAATAAAGACGTCAGAGACAGTCACCCCTCACCTCTCCTGGTACAGGATAACTGGGTTCAGACCACCTGGGATTCAGGATAACGTGGTCCCTGAGGTTCAAACTATGAAGAAATGGTGCAGCTATCTTTGGCTAAAGATTAGCTCTTTTTTTCTGATGCTTCTGCTTTTTGGTAAGAACTGAGCACGAGTTCAACCTGTGACATGTTAAGTATTTTAGTGTCCAAACACCAACAGGACTTCTTAAACCTTTGTTTTCTGCCCTACAGGTGTCACACGTGTGCAGGTTAACGACAAACTCCAGGATTTCAAAGGAACATTTAATCCATGGAGTAAAACCTCATGGACTTGGACGGACACGATGCCCAACAGGACTCAGGAGTCACATGGTACGTCATTTTTCTCCTCCACGCTAAGAGGCTCATTTTCCTCTCTGTGTGGAGTCAGATTGTTTGCTTTCAGAGGAAATATTTGGGAACTTCAGCTCTAACTTTTCTCTTTGTGTCCATTCATCAGGTGCCAGAGTACTCACACATTTGTCCTCATGTATTGGCTGCTGTTAAGGACTTAGTGATGTTGTTAAATGTAATAAATGGTTCTGATTAATCTGAATGTATTGTCTGAATTTTTGTTCATATTGAGCACCAGGAAAGAGTTTCTTAGCTGCTGTCTGTTTGCCATGTTTTGGCATCTCCTTCAGCTTCTTAATGCTCCTAAAACAACCTCTCAGAAGGAGTTTGTCAGAAAAGCCTCAACATTAATAGTGTCTGTTTATGATTCAAAAATCCAAGTCCTCTCTGAAGTTTTTGTTGCCCCATCAAAAATCTCCAACTCTAGAAAAAAGACCAGACTGTCTTTGTGTTTCCCTGGAGACTAATAGTGTGTCCCAAATCACATACTTCCATACTCAAATTTTTGAGTATACTGCGTCAAAATGAAAAACAGTTTTGCATAGTATGCGGAAAATGAGTATGCAAAAGTACCCGGATGATGTACTCAAATGGGCCCAGATTTTTGAGTATGCAGCTGTGGACACTCCGATTACAGCGTAGCAAGGCACGATGGCTTTCATTTACAATGAAAGATGGTAAGATCTTGATATTTTGATCGTGTTATTAGCTGTGTTTAATATACTACTGAAAAGGCTTTGAAAATTTACGGGCAAATAGTGGCGGTTTTTGGCAGAAATGCTCTGGAAGCCGGTCACAATTAGACGTAGAAGAAGAAGCGGTCAACATCATGTCGGCATTTTTCCAAGTACAGCGCTCGGCAGTCTGGGATTTGAGACAGCACTACACCCTAAAAACTTGCGCACTAAGCCAGTGAGTATGTAGTATGCTTAGTACACTCAATTTGAAAATTCTTAGTACACAGTATGGAAGAATGCGATTTGAGACACACTAGTCTCTTGGTAAACACAAGAAAATAACCTTAGGGCTTAACCTAACTATAAATAATTATGAAGTTGATGTTGCTTAGAAATGTGATTTAGTGCCAAATAAAAGGTAATTCAGCTCGATGGTTAGCTGCTGTATGTAGTGTAATCATTGGGGTTTTTTACAGTTTGGAATGCCAGGCTTTGTTTTGATTTGAACGTGTTGCTTAGCAACAAATGATGGGCATTCCCCTCTACAGTCATGATGTAGTGTGATGTCATAGAGGAATAAATCACCTCTGGCAGAGACACATTCAGTTAGAGTTAAAAATCAGCAGTTTAGAGAAATTTTCTACCAAAGATGGGGAGAAAAACGAGACAAAAAAACGTCTGAAGGATTCTGTAGACGAAGTTTACGACTCCTTGCGGCTGGTTATTTCCAGGAGGATGGATCTCACTTTATTTTCCATCATTTAGAGTTTTTTAAAAGGAGGCGGAGCTTCAGCCAGGATGACGATGATGCCTCCACAAGCTCTCACAGCTCTGAGAGCAGCCGGGAAGGAGGAAACAAGTATCTTAGAGAGTATGTTCAGGATTTCCTGAACAGAGATGATGGAGACAGTGGCTGTGTCCGAAATGACATACTACATACTACACGGTCGTTGTGTATATACTGTATACTACATACTATAAGTATGATTAGAGTGCCAACCGTTTACACTGTAGTATACTACTCGGTTTCCCATGATGCATTTCAAAACCTCAGACGACAAAAATTGGAAGCACACATGAGTCTATGGCAGCACACCAGGCTATCAAATATTCTGTTGATTCGCCACATTTGAAAGTTTTACGAACATTTTAGGCGAGGAAGTCATCACGTAGAATACCAAAATGTGGTCATTTGGGCCACAAAACGCACGGATACAAATTTATTTTCAACATTTCGGACATTCTGTTAAGAGCGCAATATGCTATTGAAGAAACTTCCGGTCGGCTCCAAAACAAGAGCCTAATTTACAAAAGCGTTAAAGAACTTAAAGGAGATAAACGGGTGCTTTTATTTTGAAAACGGGAAGTTCGCTAGTGGCTGATTTTTAGCTAACACCGGTCTCAAGACGAATTCATCTCTCTTTAAAAAATCAAAAAATGTTTACTGCTCGCAGACACCGAAGACGATCCGTCCGTCACTTCAGGCACTTTATTTCTTTGTACTTACGTTTAGGTTTCCCTGTAGAGCTAAGTCCATTTTAGTTGCTTCTCATCTTGTCATCTCATTCTGTATTTACGTTTATAAATACGGGGCTCGCAATGCATTATGGGGCGTGTCAGTGCGACTAGTATGCCCACCTCCCATACTTTCAATTTTTACCGATATAGTATACATCCGGGTATTTCTCGCGCACACAATCTTTTCACACTATTTAATGTGAACGCACTACATACTATTTTTGACGTCACACTTAATATGAGTAGTACGTTAGTATGCCATTTCCGACACAGCCAAAGACTCCTTGCCTCTCTTGATACAAGATAATTGTGCTAAGACCACCTGGACTGGGTTTCAGGATCATGTGGTCCCTGAGGTTCAAACCACAAAGAAATGGTTCAGCTATCTTTAGCTAAAGGTTAGCTCATTTTTTTCTGATGCTTCTGCTGATTTTTGGTAAGTACTGAGCATGAGTTCAACCTGTGACGTGAATTATTTTAGTGTCCAAACACCAACAAGTCTTTGTTTTCTGCCCTTTGTGTTCATTCAGGTGCCAGAGTACTCGCACATTTGTCCTCAGACACAGAACTTATAGGTCATACTCACCTCCCACTGGTACACCCAGAAAAAACAGAGGACAGTGATCTGGGTATATTTCATACAGCTGTGATGACAATCTGTTTTATTCAGAGATGAAATATGGACGATGATAACAGCTGGAGTTTGAACTTTTGAGGTTTAAACGTGTGTCTTTCTTTCATCAGGGACGTCCATTGCTGAATCCAGGAGAGTGCTGGCCGTTTAAAGGAGACCAGGGACACTTGTTCATCTCACTGTCCCTCATCTCTCACTCTTATCCCACACCGGGTCTGAGTTCCTGTACGCAGGTTTCATGACAGTGGGAGCATGGTGCAGTGAGGGAAATCCGTCTGTGGAGGAGAATTATTAGATCATATGAGCACAAAACATTTTCAGAAATAAAAACTGATGTTCTCAGATTAATATTTAGATCCTTGAATTAGATATGACACCAAGAATGTTTCTAACATTTCACTGTTCGTCCGCAAATCTAAAAAATACTTTGCTATGAAAGAGCAGCTCAAGCTGTCAGCTGATTTCTCAGTATAAAAAATGTGTCTCCTTTATTGGTTTACTTTACCGGTTTGATTCCCATCCCGACTGATGGGCCTTTCTGTGTGGAGTTTGTTCGTCTCCCTGTGTGTGTATACGGTACGTGGGTTTTTTCTGGGTACTTCGGTTCCCTCCACGGTCCAAAAACATGCTCAGTGTTCTCAGGCTCCAGCCGTCTGTTAGCCTGAGCTGTGTTCATGGCAAAGCAGTGAAAAAAATAAAATAAAAAACATCCAAACCTGTTCATTTTCTGTCAGCTGTGTGTCCGTTTCGATCATCACAGCAAGAGTCTTTAATAAATCTGTTTGAGTTCTTGAGGGTTCACACTGTTTTTAAATGTTTTTTTTCAACAATTATCTTCTCTGACGAGTGTTGACTCAATCAGACTTTGCAGAAGAAGTTTACGCCTCATTCAGGCTGGTTATTATCAGGAGGATGGAGCTTCAAGTCTGTCCTACAAAGAAACGATCTTTCGGTACGTTGGCAGTGTTCTCTAAAATTTCTTCACATATTACAGGTCTTTGCACACTGAGTCCATTTTTTGTGGATGCCTATTTTGGATCCGTAACCCGGAAAAAAAAAGTCAGGCATAGACACCTGAAAAATAGGTGTACGCTCCTTTCTATGCACAGATCAGCCTTTATCCATCTGTATGTGGGCGTAGGGTATGCTCTGATCTCACACCAGGTCTGGGTTTGTGTACGCAGGTTTCATGACAGTGGAGAGCGCAGTGCAGTGAGGGAAATCCGTCTGTGGAGGAGAATTTTTAGATCATATGAGAACAATTAATATTTAGATTGTTGAATTACATATGACACCGAGAATGTTTCCAACATTTCACTCTTCTTCTGCCAATCTGTAAAAAACTTTGCTGTGAAAGAGCAGCGCGAGCTGTCAGCTGATTTCTCATTATTAAAAATTTGTTTCCACTCTCGAATTACTCAAAAAATAATAATAATAATAATAATGATAATAATAATTGAGATGCGGTTAACAGTTTTCAATACACTCCCATGTCCGTGATAAAGTCTTTGCAGGGAACATTCAGAGGAAGCTGGATCAAACTTTTAGCCTGGACTTTTATAAGGAAGCTGTATTGATTACAGGATTCACTGTGAGAATATTTTTAATTTTTTCACACCTCACAAAATTATATGACACTGGACGTGAACAGAAACAATTAATAGGATTGTGGCTTCTAATAGTCAAATATCACAGATAAAGTAATTAAGGTATAAAGGTATAAATTAAATGTTTAAAACTCTGCTGTATTTTAGTTTGTCACATCCACGCTGCTGTCTGCTTCTTGCAGACACGTTTTTTTTAATTACTTGGAACAAGTCAAAAAAAAAATCTGCCAATGGAACAAGAGACACATTACATGTATTACGACATTATCCTATTTTCAAGCAAATTTTTATGCAATTCAGATCTTATTTTTGTCTTTAAATGACTTAAAGCAAGATTTTTTTGTCTGGACTGACCAGTTTAATGTGGCTCATATCAAGATTAATGAAACAATTTTGACTTCAAATAAGACAAAAACTCTTGATAAGATTTCAGTTTGTTGCAGTGTTAGCTTTCTGAAAACTTGGCCCATTGGAACAATGTAGTTGAACAGCCCTGACGTACACTTTTTTTATTTGCTGCTGTATTTAGTGTAACCATTGTGGGTTTTTTTCCATCTGGGAATGTCAGGCTTTGTTTTTGTTTGAATTTGTTGCCTAGCAACAAAAGATGAAGGACATTCTGAACTGTGATGTCATAGAGGAATAGAACACTTCAAGGGGAGACACATTCAGGTATAGTTACAAATCAGTAGTTTAGAGAAATTTTCTTCCAAAGACGAAGAAAAAGAAAAGAAAAACGAGACAAAAAAATGGCAGGATTTTTAAGGAGAAGTTTACGCTTAATTGCGTCTGGTTATTACCAGGAGGATGGAACTCCACGTCTGTCCTACAAAGAAAGGATATTTCGGTACGTTGGCAGCGCTCTCTGTAATTTCTTCACATATTACAGGGCTTTGCACACTGAGTCTGTTTTTTTAAGCGTTTGAGGGATCCATAATCCAAAAACAAACCGTCATGCACAGACACCTTGCTCACTAAATCCAATGTGTTTATTTTGTACTAATAGGCTTTATGCATCCATCGCTTCTGCATTGGTGTGAGGTGGTATGAGCCTTTACGATTTCTGAAAGAAACAGAAAGGGACAGTAGACGGTGTTATGATGGCAGAGATTAAATAATTACAGTGTTTGTTGGAGTTGCTTAAAGTTTCTGTTAATGATTTACAGAGAATCATCCAGGTGTCTGGTACAACAGCATGTAGCAAGTCGTAGAATAGAATAGAATATTCTTTATTGATATGAGATTTTTTTGCCACAGCAGCTCACAAAAAAAGTGCAGTAATGCAATAACATTAAAAATAGAATAATAATAATAGAATATAAGTTTATAAATTTGAAGAAATATAAAGAATATAAGAAGTATAGAAAAGTAGAAAAAATATTACTATTTACATAATTTTATATCTATATAGGAGTGAAAAAGACTTTAAAATGTCTTTATTTGAGCTAGAAGAGTTGCTTTCATGTTTACAGTTACAAGCTTCAGTTCAATCATATTTTAAAGTCAGTTTAATTATGTTTGTATACACCTGACTTCATTTATTTTGTACTTTTATGTAAGCATAGGGTAAATAAAACTTTGTTTTTCCATCAAAATATCAACTTTTAGCACCCAACACCTAAACAAGTGTAATACTCTGACACAAGAGAGTCACTGTTAATCCATTGAACAGCTAAAGCTCTGGATCTACCAAATTGCTGTAGAGAACTTGGCGCTAGCTTGATGCTATCGTACATTGGAAATTGCATTGAGAGTAAGCTCTCTGAGTAGGCAAGCTACCCAGGAAACAAGAAAAAAACAAACAAACATATGCTCCAAAAAAAAAAGTTTCAGAGCGAGTGTGCAAACATTATTGGCATAAGGTGATTGAATTTATTTCTTAAGCGTGTAAAACTTGGACGAAGAAACAGACTCAGTGTGCAAAGATCTTAACAGTTAAACAGATAAAACCTTGTGACTTCTTACACAGAACAGCCCAATCTAACTTTATTTTTCATCTTTTAGAGTTTTTAAAAAGAGGACCAGCTTCATCTACGATGATGACTCCACGAGCTCTGACAGCTCTGACAGCTCTTACAGCTCTGAGAGCAGCGGCGAGGGAGGAAATAACTATTTTGGCGAGTATGTTCGGGATTTCCTGAACCGCAGAACCAGCAAAGATGACGACACAGACAGTGACTCCATACCTCTCCTGGTACAGGACAACTGTACTCAGACCAGAAGACGACAGGATCATGTGGTCCCTGAGGCTCACACCACAAAGAAGAAATGGTGCAGCTATCTTTGGCGAAAGATTTGCTCTTTCTTTCTGATGTTGCTCCTGATTTTTGGTAAGTACTGAGCATTGGTTCAACCTTTGACACATGTATTATTTTAGTGTCCAAACACCAACAAGTCTTCTCAAACCTTTGTTTTCTGCCCTTCAGGTGTCTCAGAGTATTGCGCTAACAACAACATTCAGCAGAAGTTTCAGCTCTTGGAGAAGAATTTTGCTATTTGGACGGACAGGATGCCCAACTTTGCTCTGGAGTCACAGGGTACGTCATTTTTCTCCTCCACGCTAAGAGGCTCATTTTCCTCTCTGTGTGGAGTCAGATTGTTTGCTTTCAGAGGAAATATTTGGGAACTTCAGCTCTAACTTTTCTCTCTTTGTGTTCATTCATCAGGTGCCAGAGTTATAGCAGATTTGTCCTCGGACACACATTGGACCAAAGAGAGAACCTGGAACATATTGGACATACTCACCTACAACTGGTACTCAGAGAAAAAACACAGGACAGTGATCCAGGTATGTGTCACACAGCGTGATGACAATCTGTTTTATTCAGAGATGAAATATGGACGATGATAACAGCTGGAGTTGAAACTATTGAGGTTTAAACGTGTCTTTCTTTCATCAGGGACGTCCATCGCTGAATCCAGGAGAGTGCTGGCCGTTTAAAGGAGACCAGGGACACTTGTTCATCTCACTGTCCCATCCAGTCAACATCAGCCACGTGACCCTGGGACACATCACAGAGAGACAGTCCCCCACTGGAACCATCCCAAGCGCTCCAAGAGAGTTCTCAGTTTATGTGAGTCAGAGACTTTCATGTTGTTGTTTGAACCGTATGGATTATATCCAAGTATCAGACTTGTTCATGTTACACAGCCAACAACAAGGGCTTAAAATAATCTTTGTTTCTTCTTCAGGGATTCACCACCACAGACGACAAAGGCGTATTTTTGGGAGGACATGTTTATGAGCGAGACGGACCGGCCTATCAGACCTTCACCATGCCTGTACGTATGATGGAACTTTCATGATGTTGAGTTTTTCTCCTGATCAGAAAATTTGAAGAGTTTTTAGTCTTTTCCTTTCCTCTTTGACTTTAATGCTCACTTTCTTTTTTGTGTCTTCCTCCAGAATCCAAACATAGGTGTCTTTGGATACGTGAAGCTGGTGATTGAGAATAACTGGGGCGAGAAGAACCACACCTGTGTCTACACCTTCAAGGTGCACGGGACGATCCCCACTTAGCCTCCACGGATCTCAATCACAACCGGACAGGCCCTACGTTTACAACCCATTCCTGACCCATTCCCGAGATGTTTTTTTGTTGTTTTGTTTGTTTATGTAATGAGCCGCACGGTGGCGCAACACTTGGTGCTGCCGCCTCACAGCAAGAAGGTCACCGGTTTGATTCCCAACTGGACCAATGGGCCTTTCTGTGTGGAGTTTGTTCGTCTCCCCGTGCGTGCATGCCTGGGTTTTCTCCGGGTTCTCCGGTTTCCTCCCACGGTCCAAAAACATGCTCAGTGTTCTCAGTCTCCAGCCGTCCGTGAACCTGAGCTTTGTTGATGGCATCATAAAAAAAAACAAACAAACAAACTCAGTTTAAAAAATATTGGCATAAAAACTTTGAACAATACAAACTCCAACACTTCACTGCATTTAACGCCTTCAAGCATATGTTTATTAAACAGCTCCCAGGCTCAGCAGCATGTTTTATAACGTTAAATAAAAACTTTAAAAAAATTAATTGCTAAAGTTTTCTTCAGTAAATAAAGTTTCCCAAGATTTCTATGTAACTGCAATAAAACTGGACAGAATTGAGTTTGTGCTGCCTTTTACAGACATGTAATGCAGTTGAATTAATTTTCTGTTTGGTTTTACATGATTGGTTTTAAATGTTTTGACCATCTAGGGCTTCCATAGTGCAGAGAAGCATCAACAAGCAGCTCCTGAATGTTTGCAGTTTCTTATCTTATTTCTTATTTCTTGTCATTTTATAAGAGGCAGAAAAACATTCCTGTGGGTATTGATAGAGGAGTGATTTTTGTGTTTGTGGAAGTAAAAATAAGCTCATAGTAATATAGTCACGATGCTAATTGCGTTAGCCCGTCAATGGGATTTTCCATTGACATTAGCATTAAGCTAGCGGGCTTGCGCTAACCGAAGCTAGCTGGTTAAGAATCACTTTCCTTTTCATCTGTGTCATGTGTGTGAAAGAGAGAGATCACTGCATGCTCACAGCTTTCACTGCTGATTGGCTGTTACCCCAGCCATGGCTCTGCTTTCAACCAATCAGATGGTAGTGTGGGTGCGACAGTGCTGGGGTCTGAGAGGTGACTGTAGACAGTGGCGCGGCTGCATCAGAGCCGATACTACACAGTTTGAAATGGGTTTCTTATCGGCCCAATAATCGGCCCGGCTGATAATCGGTCTATCCCTATTGGAGAGTATGTTCAGGATTTCCTGACAGAAACACTGATCCCATACCTCTGCTGGTACAGGATAACTGGACTCAGACCATCTGGACTGGGATTCAGGATTACATGGTCCCTAAAGCTCAAACCACGAAGAAGAAATCCTGCAGTTATCTCTGGCTAAAGATCAGCTTTTTTTCCTGATGTGCCTGGTCTACGAAATTTTCCTCTAATTTCGTAGACCAGGCACAGGCGCACCTGCCCTGCGCCGGCCTTCGCCGTGGGCACAGGGCGTGACCGGCGCACTTTGCAAGTTTCCTGCAGTGCCAAGAGAGGCGCAGATGAGCGCAGATGAGCGCAGAGCTGCCCGTCCACGCCTCCCTCCGCGCAAATGGCAGAGAGGGAGGAGAAAAGCCGTGAGTGGGTTTAACACAGCCGAGACTGTTTTCACTTATCAACTGAGTGCCTCTCCTCAGCTTTAAATGCCCTGCGGCCGAGGCGCAGCGTCCGATTGGTCTGACTGATCTCCAGCACCACGGAGAGTGCTGGTAGCGGAGACGGTCAGAGCCGCTGTGCCTGCAGCAGGTCAATGGACAGCGGGGTGCATCGGAGGACACGACGCGCGTCATCGTGTGGGCCAGCTCCCGGGACAGATTTAATCTGTTCCTTTGTCTTTATTTGGAGTAAAAAATTAAGAGACAGTTACACAGCTGGCTCATCCATTCAGAATACTTTTGATCCACCTGCACTCCTGGTTTGTCATCGCCAAGCAGAGCCTTTGGTGATATACTGTATACTCTCCCAGTGTCTCCACCTCATCCTCCTTACAATAATGTACTCCATCTTTTTAGATCACGTTAAAAATAAAGACTAAAAGAGAGAATTATGGGAAATCACGGGTAAATCCTGAGTGACGTACATTTATTTTGTCTCTTTTTTCTTCGTCTTTTCTCTCCCTCTTTTCTTTGAATTAAATGAAATGAGAGAACCAGATAAACTCAGTATCAGATGTTCAGGCTGTTTATTGTTTAATTGTAAGATGTGCATCAAACTTCCAGCTGCCGTCAGGTTAACTTTCCATTATGACAAACGGCTTTAATCTGACATCAGATGTGACGGGACAGTTAATATAGATATAAATGTAAATGCTGGTTCAGACGGTTACATTAAGTAGTGATTGCTGTGATTGTTTGTTGCATTAAAATGTGTCTGACACTCTGGAAATCTGCCTCTGAGGCTTTGTTGACGTGAGCGCACATGTGCGCCTGTCACCAAATTACAGCTGCGTGGGGTGCGCTCCGCCTTGCGCCGAGGATAGACCAGGTTGGAGCTGGCGAGCTTTCAGCGCACTTTTTTGGCACCAAATTTTCACTGCGCCAACATGAATCTGCTGACACCTCCCTCTGGTGCGCCGTCAACTCCCCCTGGCGCGCCGTCACACCCATCTCTGCGCAGACGGTCTACCAAATTGTCAAATTGGCAGCGATGTGGATGTGGGAGGGTTTTTTTTCTGCCTATATGTATTATTATATGATCGTTGTAGCTTCTGTGTCAGACTTTGAAACTCTGGATTTATCTCCTGGGATCCATAAACGTATGTACGTGTCACAGCATCAATCACTTCTTAACGATGTGGTTTTTCCTAAGAACAACACGTGGTAGAAAAGTCGTCTTTTACCATCTGCTCGGCTCCTTTGTCTCCTCTGAGCTACAGGACAGAGCCCACAGCTTCTCTTTGTTCTGTGCCACACACACACACACACACACACACACACACACACACACACACACACACACAGGCTGTGTAATGAGGATCCCAGGCTGTTGACGGGCAGTAACCTCTCATTATAAGCTCATCTGAAGCTGGACTCTTGATCTCGTCTGTTCACATGTTTCTGAAATGTCTGTGTGGGGTTGTTTCTATGCTCGTCTCCGTTTAATCAGATGAGCGAGCTGACCCGCACGGATTCGCCGTCATTATCTCCGAGCACGCTCGCATTCTTTCCATTAGGCCGCCTGGCGTTCATTAAGATCATTAGCTGTAAGAGGCGCAGCGTCGCATTGAAGAGGCACAATATGTTGATGTGGGTAAAAAGCTAATGACAACAAAACAACGTATGTAAGGCTCATCTTTATGTCCCAGGAAGAACCGCCACCCGCTCAGCGCCACACCACGATCACAGCATGGTTCAGTCGACTTGTGAGACTTTAACAAAGTGAGGACACACAGCTGTGATCTGATCAGTGTTTAAAGTCAGCGTTACATCACTTTATGGGTCCAGAAACAACAACATGCTGCCATCCAAGAACAAACCTGATTTCTAAGTCTGCGATGAAGCTTAACTGAACGTCTCTTTGCCCTTTAATTGCCCCTCAGGGATGAATAAAGTTTTTTCACTTCAATTCACATATGCATCCCCGGAGCTAGTTGTCTCTGAAGGCCACCAGGTGTTTATCATCTCCTTATTAAAGAGGACATATCATGCTGATTCCTGATTTAATACTTACATATAATATAATAAACTTGAAAATAAGACCTTTCACCCCCTGAATTTTCAAAAAATGAGATATTGTATCTTTTCTGATATCTTAGAACGAGATTTGATGCCTCTGAAAATAGGTCATTGCCATTCCGCCGCAACTGACTGAGTGCTGGATGCAGGGACTCTGCTCTGCTGAGCAGCTCGGCTTTACATGGTGAATTAGCAGTTAAAACACTGTATTTTTAGCAGACGTCGTAATACTTGTGAGACTGTGATATTCGCATGCTTGTTCTGACAAGCACTGTGAACCTGGACCACAATAATGCTGCGGTAATAACATAGTGAGGAACTCATGGTAGAGGCGATCTTTAGACGACACTTTCAGCATGATGGATAAAACAGACAGAGAAAAGTGAAGGAGCAGGATGGAGCCCTGTTATAGAAATAGTTTATTGGTGAAGTCTGCCTATATTTCCACGTATAAACTATACATGTCACAGTACCCGTTTGACTCACCACACTGAAGCGTCCTGAGATGATCTGTGTCGAGGTGGATTTTCTTCCTCCTGAGCTGCAGAACCGTCCGGGTCTGACTCGGGGTCCAATACAAAAGGACGTATCCTACACTCTGCCATTTTATTAGTGCTATCAATGCCTTACGGTGAAGTTTTGGCAAACAGCAAACTCGCTCAGTCTGCCCCATCCAGTATGGTGATTTTGTAAATACTGCCATGCTGCAAAAACCGCCCCCTGGCTCTACCCCCTCCGCCCCTCTGATAGAACTGACCAATCAGAGCACAAAGGGCTGTGACGTTGCGAGGTTACTGAAGGTCATTCTGGAAACAAAGCGTTTTAACGAGATCTTCAGAATGGCCTAAAATGAGGATATTGAGAACGCTATTGTGGGGCAATGAAGGAACTAAATGACTTGCCGTTTTACGACACGATGAGAACTAGAGCCTTATTTAGCGGTGTTTTTGTGTGAAAGTAACGCGCTGAAAATTCTCTAAATAAAGCATGAATGCAGACCGATATCAGATTTTTTCAGTGGGAGTCCGTTTATTTGTGTTTTTTTAGGTCAAGTAAAATTTGCCCCGTCTGAGTGCAGAGGAATCCTGCAGAGGAGCAGGGAGGGGGTGTTTGGTGCGAGCGCTCTGGGCTTCTGCTGCAGAAAAACACTGCTGTAGGGGTAATTTCTGCCCTAAACCTTGTGATAGGACCCAACTTGTTCCATCCCGGACATTTTCACTTTTTGCATTCCTGTTTTTGCTCTTGCATTCGTTTTGTGCTTTGTGCAGATAGAATAGAATGGATTAGACTTTATTATTCTCAAGGGGAAATTCAGCCAAAATTGCTGACACCCGCTAGCCAACATAGTTTACTAGATCAGACGATTGTATGTGACTTGTTTCGGCATTTTTTTGTAAAGAAAGCAGCAAAAAATTCAGACAAATTCAGGGTTTTCTACAACACGTGAAGGTTTGCACGTTGAGTTTGAAGATCATGGGTTGTTAAGTTCATATCTATGTTTACAGGATTGATTTCTGATGCTCAGCTGTGCACCAACACTAACTTTTAAACCACAAAAATGAAAAACAGAATAACGAGTAACCTCCTCAGCATCAGCGTCAGGGAACAGATCCCTGAACAGAGATCTACGGTGGTTCCCGTCTGGTCCTGAGCTGGTTGAGTCCTTCCTGTGAAGCTGACATTTTGCTGATGTCTGCTGTGAGTTGTTTCCCCACAGCTCAGCGTGGTACAGATTGAAAGCGGCGGCAGATGTTTCCTGGCTGTGGAGACACTGATAGGACCACGGGGAGCTGAGCGCACATCCCTCAAAGAGCCGTTACACAGGCTGCGAAACGCGGCTCCAGCATCCACACGCCGGCTGAAAGAGGAGATTAGCAGATTGCCACCAGTTGCATCAAGGGTTTGCGTCCTTCAGGGGGTGGGCCGGTGGTTTCTCATTAAAAGTCGTGTTTTGTGTTGCCAGGACGGGAAACTCGTCTCGGTTTATTGTGAGAGCGGCGGTCCCACGGCGGCTTCTCTGTCAGCACGTCAACAAACACGCAACATGCGACACAGATGATGGAGATGAGGCGTCGAGCGGCTGACTTCTGCTGCCACGCTTTGATTCTTCAATCACCGGCTCCTGCCACATGTGGCGGCACTTTTGGCTGAAGGATGAAAGATAAGACGGAAATGTAAAGCTCTCTGGGACGAATGATGTTGGCGCTGTAAAAAGAGATGAGGTTAACCTTTCCGCTGCTAAATTATGCAGATAAAAAACCGTCCAGCAGCTCCTTTTGTGAAAACTTTCCATGACAATCTGGGACTAACACGCTCATCACGATGGACGCTCCCTTAGGTGCTGATGACATACAAATCTCAAATCATATGCAAAGATCACCACAAACACACGGCTGCAAATTAATCTGAGGCTCCAGAGACGGGCTCGGCACCAGCCCCGCCAAGACGGCAGTATTAGGCCAGCGTGTGTGCTTTAATGACACATTTATGAGCGCTAATGCTGATAAGTAATTCAAAGAGCAGATGGCAATGAAAGCCATAACTCTCTCAGGGCGTCGAGCAGGCAATAAAAGCTTTTTCTTCTCGTGGGAGAAGAGGAACTTTTCACCAATCTGAGCCGATGAGAAGTAGAGTCAGAGTGAAAAGTGTGAATACAGGCGTGACCTTTAACGTAAACGCTTATTAAAAAGGAGGAAGTATGACTCAGAGATGTTCAAAGTATGCAGGTGATATAAAAATAACTCAGATCGATTAAAACCAAGAGAAAACGGCTCTGTCTCACAGAAATACCTGAGTTTATGACCCTGAGAGATGGAGCACAGACTACAATTAACATTTTTCCACATTCATCTAAAACATCACTTTTTATGCAGATTAAGAAAAAAAACAGTCAAATATTATTAAAAAAACGTGGAATTTTTTTTATCTTAATGTTATAAATAAATGTCCTGATTCTAAATATTTAGTTTTGTTTCTAAACATTTAATTTTTCTTCTAAATATTTGCTAAGGTTTCAAAATTTAAGTCAAGCTTTTAAATCTGTAGAAAAAAAATAAATAAATAAAAAAAATAAAAAATCTTAAGCAAAAATGTCTTAAATCATTCAAAAAAAGATTTATAAATACTTGCTCAAAATAATTAAGTATTTAGCTAATTTTTAAATTCACAATCCTGCCTGCAGCAGGCATAAAATGTTCAAGAAATTTTGACTAAATAGTTTGAAAATCTAGAGCAATTATTTCGAAATATTTGCTTAAATTAAATAAATATAAACCTTACAAAATATTAAGAAGACTGCTCAAGATATAGAAATCTTGCCCCAAAAAATTTAGAAATCATGACTGAATTTTAAGAAATCTTGACTAAATTTTTAAAAATGTTGAGCTAATATTTAGAAATCTTTGCTTAAAATTTATAAATCCTGGCTAAAAAATTAGAAATATTCAGCATATTTTTAGAAATCTATGCTTAAGATTAAAAAAAAAATCCTGGTTTCTTATTTTATTATTTCTAAATTTAATATTTTTAAATATTTAGAAATCTTTGCTTAAGATTTTATTTGAAAAAAAAAACTGGTTTCTTAATTTATTATTTCTAAATTTAATATTTCTAAATATTTAGAAATCTTTGCTGAATATTTAGAATGTAAACGTAATGTTGATGAATGTAACTAAATATTTAGAATCATTTATTTATAACCTTTTTAAACAGAATTTAACATTAGATAACACATTAAATTTTTATATATAATAATTGACAAATGTATTTCAAAAGTATTTCTCTAAATCTGAAAAAAAAGTTATATGTGCAGAAATGTCGTTATTTGTAGGGTGTGAAACTCTACAATTGGCGCCCCATTTCGAGAGACGCCATTTAAAAAAAAAAGAAAAGTCGTTCTCAAGTAAGAAAAGATCTGATTAAAAAGCAGGAAAAATGTGCTGCAAAAAAAAAAAAAAGAAAGAATTCTTATCGGTTGTTTTTGTCTTATTTTTTGTAAAAAAAAAAACCATCTTTTTTTACTTAATATGAGCCACACAAATCTACCAGTGGGGTAGACGAAAACACTTGGTAAGATTTCAGTTTTTTGCAGTGTGAGTCTTCGGTCAAGCAAGGACTGAAACTGTCACTTTATGACATCGAGGTGACATGCACATTAAATAATGATAAACTTACCTTACTTAGCAGACATTCAGCACTATACGAAACACCTTTCTTAGAGCTCAGTTGAGTGCTCTTGTCAAGTTTGATGACTGGATAAATTTTTAAAGAGGGGGTTTTGTGTTTTTTTATTAAGTTTTTATTCCGTCCCTTTGGTGACCCCATAGTTTCTTTACATGATTTATTGCTCAGAAATACCTCTACTTCTCTTTCCCTGGTGTTTTAGAAAATCCCTATAATTTAGCGCCCCCTACAGTATGACAGTGAAAACACAGACTAGTGAGGGAAGAGTTAAAATATGGGAAAGCGGAAGAGGACCTCTTTCCTTTCCTTTACGAAGGGCTCTGGCTGCTTAATCCAAAGAAAATGTGAATTTTAGTTTTCTCCTGTTGAATCTTCCCAGATTATTTCTCATTCCTGAGGGCGGTTAAAGCAGATTAAAGCTACCGACTGAATTCAGTCATAAAAAGCATTTACATGAACACACAGTAAGGCCCCACGCTCTGTTCAAACATCAGCTCTTCTGACAGCTCCTCTGAGGTTTCTGTTACGATCAGAGCAGCCTGTGTTTGTCTCGATCTGAGAGGGCCTGGGCTTCAAAGGCACCCTCATTAGGAAGCCCCTTAGGTTTTCAGATACTGTATAAGTTCAGTTATAACAGTGAACCAACAGAGCTCCAGAAAATGGAGCAACTTCCTGTCCTGCAATCCAGACAAGCAGCAGCAGAGTCCATTAAACTCTAAAGGATGAGAACAGGTTAGGACTTCCTGTCCCCCTGCGTCGTGTTGGAGGCTTCCTGACTCCACGCATGGAGGATGAATGTGCCTTTGTTGATTAATGCCATCTGAAGTGGATAACAAGGACACAGGATGAGTTACAGAGCGGCGTTTAATCTTTCCGGGGATCAGAGGTGGAGACGGTGAGGAGAATTAGCAGGATGACATGAGTGGAGTATTTCAGCGAGCACAGGAAGACGTCTTGTCATGCTATCCTGTAAATTCCTGAAAGATGAACGAGTGTTTGATGCTGAGGAGACTGTGAATGAGCAGTGACGGGAGTCAGCTCCAGAAAGCTGATTGGAGCTCATTGATGCTCACTTGGACCCACAGTTTCTACAACTAAGGTCCCGTTTTGGGTTTAACAGAGGATACACTGGGGCATGTTTTTGGATTTTTAATTAAGTTATCTTCAGTCTAAACCAGGAGTCTGCAACCTTAACACTCAGTGAAGACATTTAGCCTCAGCTCGCCTTGATTAATTTCATTTAGGAGCTGCAAAATCGACTTTATCTTCATAACTATAAAATGTAAAAACGAATATACATACTAAAAATTAATTGAATAATTATCTAAGCAAGAGAGTTTTGAACATGTAATGTCTTAGTTTTTTTTTTATTTTTAATAAATTTGCAAAAATTAAAAAAACATTGATATTTGAAAAACTTGCAAAACTTAGAAAAAATTAAAAAAAAATTAGCATAAACTTAAAAAAAATTAAATATAAAAATATTTGCAAAATAAAAAAAAAGATTATTCAAAAACTTGCAAAGCTTAAAAAAATAAAAATTAAAAAAATTGCATTAAATTATTATTTTTTTTTAAATTTCAGCATTTTTGCAAATATTTCAGAAAAAAATATCTAAACATTGTGAAAAACTTAAAAAGTTTTAAATTAAAAAGTGCAAAAATTTTCAAAAGTCAAAAAAAAGGGAATTTAAAAATAATTTGCAAAGTGAAACTTATAAAATCTACAATCAATTTTAAAATCTTTCGAAAGAATACTTAAATTTGATAACATATTTACAATACTACTAAACTCATCTGTTGTTTTATTTTTAAATGAAATTTCAAAATATTTGCAATTTTTTTTAAATGACATTTCAAAAACTTGCAAAACTAAAAAAACTGAATTAAAATATAAAATTAGCATAAGATTTAAATTTCTAAAAAAATTAGATAGTATATTTGCAAATATTTTAGAAAAAAAATAAAACATCAAAATGTTGTGAAAAATGTAAAAAGGATTAAATAAATTAATGAAAAAAATTGCAAAAATTAAAAAAAGGGAATTTAAAAGAATTCCAAAGAAAAACAGTAAAAATAAATTTATAAAGTCTGCAAAAAAAAAAAGAAAGAAAAAATATTTAAATTTTATTAGGTATTTATAATACCACTCAACTCATCTGTTGTTGTTGTTGTTTGATAATATCTATCCACATATCCAGCATGTTTATTAATCTGGCTCATGTCAGTTAAATGAATCCATCCACACAGAATTAAAATCAGTATTTTCCTCCAGATTAGTCTTTTTGTAGATGTAGTTATCTTCCCAGGGCTGTAAAACTTGAGGTTAGCCACAGGTGCATGGAAAGTTGGTGGGCTGTTGATGTTGTAGGAGGTGAAGTAGAGCAGTGGCAGGCTTTATAGGAATAGGAATAAGAATAGGAAATACTTTATTTATCCCCGAGGGGAAATTCAGGAGTCACCGCAGCATTTAAGAAAACAAAAGTAAGAAAGAGTATAGAAAGTGCAAAAATGTCCATAAGAAATTAGATGACGACATCCCGTCCACCACTCGTCCACCACTCTCCAGCCCAGCCAGTCTCCACCTCCACAGGGTCCAGGACTGAGCCTCCCCAGCAGTCTGTTCAGTCTCTGTCTCATGGATCCTGTCTGCCCACAGCAGGCGAAGCTCCTCCGATGTGTCACGGCGTCCGATGTCAGCTCCGTCAGCCACGTCCGTGAACAGCATGATGCCGCAGGGTTAGCACGGCTAGCTCATCCATCCCCCGGAGCGAGATCCCACGTTCCCAACAACGATGGATGGAAGGACAGGTCCACGTCGTCACCTCCCAGCTCACATCCGAGAACCAGCACGTCGTCCTCACCTCCTCCTCCTCAGCTTGAGGGAAATCATCAAGCCCTACACTAGTTAGCATTGACATGCTACAGGCTGCTAAGAGCTAATTTCGCATGTAAACAATGCAGCCATGGTTACATGTAGGATCTCCAGACAATCACAGGAGAAAAGTAGTCAAAAATATCGCCGAAGCCACAAAAAGTTTGGTGTCTGTGACCGACAATGAACCATACAAAGTGATGATCCACTCCAAATACAAAGATGACGAAAAAGAGACAAAAAAATTACAAGAAACGGACAAAGACGAGAGAGCTGCTGCAACAGGCAGCTACTTGGGTAGCGCCTAGCAATAATATTATTATTGTTATTGTTATTGTTATTATTATTATTATTGACAGATGGGATGAAGATTTAGTTCAACTAAATGTTAACGCAGGATTTTATATAGTGTCAGTGTCTTTAATCATTAATACCCTCTGGAATAAAAATAAGAATTCTTTATTTTAATAATATTTTTAAAGCTACAAGGAGCGACGGGAAAGAAGTCAGAGAGCCACATGAGGCTCCAGAGATTGCAGACCCCTGCAGAATCTATCCATACGTCCATGTACATCCAAACCCATTTGCATCCTGAGAGGCCACGGCTGGGGACTCGGGGGGGGGGATTAATACATGAGAGCGTAGATGATATGTTCCTCTCGGGCTCACGGCGGATGTTCTCTGCTGATTGCGTCCTTGAGGAGAGGCTCGTTCTTGTCTGTCACAATATTTTCTGACGAAGGTTTGACAGCAGTCTTTTTTTTTACCCTTTAAAAGCTGAGCTGATTTCCTGTCCTTTCTCCTGAGACGCATGTTTTCAGGATGACAGATCAATCATGACCTTTTTTCCTCCATTAAATGATTTCCACATGCTCTGTCTAACTTTTTCTTCACATCACAGTCCAGCTCAAGCTTCCTGCATGAGTCTGACTGAACGTCTGCACTTACACACATTTTTCTTTTCCTTTTTATAAGAACTCAGCTTTTCCTGTTTTTCCCACCTGACGAGGATCAGACCCTACCTGACACAACCTGTCCATTTAAACCCCTGCAGATTACCCAGAATGCAGCAGCATGTCTGGTCTTTAAGCAGTCCGAACCAGAACATGTCACCCTGCTGTTAATCTCTCTTCACTGGCTTCTAGAGGCAGCTCCAATAAAATTCAAAGCTCTTCTCCTGGCTCCTGCCTACCTGGGGTCCCTCATCCAGGTCTACACTCCTTCTAGCCCACTACTCTCTGCTTGTGAAAGACGCCTGGTGCTCCCAGCCCAGCGTGGCTCCAAATCTCTCGCCAGACTCTTCTCCTCTGTTGTTCCTAAATGGTGAATAAATTACCTAACTCTATTTGATCCACAGAGTCCCTTTCTACTTTAAGAGATGTCTGAAGACTCATCTGTTCAGGGAACACTTAGACCTTTAGGCCTGGACCGCATGAATATCAATATGTTCTTCAATGCACATTTTTCTGTCCATTTGGGCCTCTCAACGACACGAATAAAAGGAATTCATTTACATAAAGAGTTTTTTTAAAAAACGGATGAAAAAGTTTAGAAATAAAAATAATCTAGTTGAGTGGATCCGTGTAGCGGTGTTAAACAGAGTGCCTAGCAACAAGTCACTGTAGCAACGGTTGGCAACAACAAGAACGATGGGCGACATTTACCGCCCTATTTCTGTGTTCTTTGCTCTTTTTGCCCTCATTACAGCTCTACAAATAATTGTAATGCTTTTTTTTGTTTCACCACCTCCTTACCACATTTACTTTCCATTTTTGACTGCTCATAACATTCTTCCTCTATGGCTTTCACATTTTGCTAACCTGCCACCTATTGGCCAGGCATGGCATTGCAGGCTTTATAGACGATTGTTTTCAGTTTGGCCTCTTCGTATGGACAGAGATGTTTCTGTGGTGTGGACAGATTTTTTTTTTTGATTGAGGACAAAGATATCCGGTCAAAAAAATATCCATAAGCGCTTTGGACAAAAGCGTTCGCTAACTACCTCTGAGAGAGCTCCAAAAACCGACTGCGTCTTATTACCCGTCTCTTAATCTATCATGCAGCTTATATATATTCCAGGTTTTACGGTAGTTCAGCAGTTTTAGCATTAAATTGCAAATAATTAATTCTATTTACAGCTGGATGTCATTTATTTTTACCAAAAAAGAACAAAAACAAAGGTTAAATTTGATATAAAACTATACAAACAGAAAGTGTTTAATCTGTTTTCCACTTTTAAATGGTGAAGACTGCAGAGGTGACTCAACCCGGATAACAACGGTATCCTGTCGTTTTTTTGTCTGCTTTTTGAATTGGCTTGTTTGAGTAATCCCATCAACAAGTAGTGGATGGAAGTGATCTTCAGACAGCACTGCAGTAAAAACAGACGTGGCTCTGTAGTGGAAGTCGCTGCATTAGATTAAAATCACTCCAAAAAGTCCAGTGTCAACTGAAAGTACATACCAAACTGTTGAACAGCTGTTAAATGAGGCAGGAATGGGACAAAATGTCAGTCTCCAAACTCCAGAAACTGGTCTCTTGTTGACTTGATGCTACTTTTGCAGCTGTTTTAGAAAGTGTTGCTACTTTGAAATTTTAAAGAAGCTCATTTTTTTCCTGAAACCGTTATATTTCATTTGTTTGAAGTTTGACAAGATTAAACTACAAAAGTCTGCAATCTTTGTAGATATGGTTGTAATTTTCTTACTTCAGAGCCGTAAAAATGTAGTTTTTGATTCAATCTGCATCAGACAGGTGCATTTGTGGCAGCATATCTCCAGATTATCAGCACATCCAGGCTAAGCGATCTTCTCCCTGGTGTCACAAGCCGTGAAATGTCATGTTGACTTTGACGTGGAGAAGGTCTGCAGCCCAGGGCTCTGTGTGTTTTATCATGCAGACATTATCTTCTTTCAACAAACCCGGGAGAAGTTTGACTCTACTGCTCAGACCAGCACAACTCTCCCCTTTAATAAACACACACATGCAGCATCAGTGCTTTTCTCCCTGAATAATGAGGGAAATGCTCAGAAATGCTGAGCGTGTTGGACTGAAGGCGGTGTCGAGTTGCAGGGCCGAGCATTAAGACGAGGCCGCTCCCCTCGCTGGAGTGCAGAGCCCTCGGGTATATGAAAGTACCCAGCTCATCACAGCGCAGCACTCCTCACGAGTGTAGAGGTCATCCACAGAGCTGATCGCAGCGAGACGGACGGGGAGCGCGGTGGACAGCAGGATCAAAAGCATCCTGAAGGAAGACAAATATCCACTGAGACGTGCTGAGAGCTGAGGCGACCTGCACTCCAATGCAGAAACCCTCCAGTGAATTCAGATCATGTGAAGTTGTAGCACACGCCGTGCTGGACTGATCAAAATACGAGTGGTATGACACTGAGGAGCACTTCAAAGCTCGAGAAAGGGCGTTTTGTCCAACCTTAAGTGTAACAGACGTTACAGATCACAGCAAGGTTATGAGTGAGACTCCAAAGCTTTGATGTGTGTTCACTCACTTCCTGCTGGCTTCGTGTTTCACTCCACCAACATTAAAGATGACGGCAGAGTACAGAAGGTGAGCAGTCAGGAATAAGGGGTGCAGACCCAGTTATTAATCTATGTAAGAGTGTTTTGGTGGAGAAACTGAAAGGAAGGGGCCGAGGATTGATCCCTGAGGGACACCAGCAACAGTCGATTTACATGAGGATGCACATGCAAAGATGCACATCGCTCATTCTCAGGCTAAAAAAAAGAGCTATCCTGCATAAAAAACCCATAGAGCACGTCCATTCACAGCATCAACTCAGAGTTGATGCTGTGAATGGACGTACTCTATGACAGCAAAGTTCATGAAATCCCAAAAGATTCATGATTAAAAAAATAAAAACAACATTTTGAAATAAATTCCATTTCAATAAAAAACAAAAAATTATATACTATGGTCAATGAATTGTAAAAAACAGCAGTATTGTTTTTTAATTATACTTATATACTAAATACTATCCTATGAATTAATATGTAATAATAATAATAATAATAATAATAATAATAATTATTATTATTATTATTATTATTATTATATTTATTCATTTATTTATTTTCATAATTTTTAAATTACGGACTTCTCCAAAATTTTACACAAAAAAAGTAAAAATTAAAAATATTTAAAGAAAAAAAGTAGTTTTGGACTTAATGAGAGATTGTATCATTTTTTTAGTCTCTGAAAATATGAAATTTGAAAAAAAAAAAAAAAAAAAAAAAAAACATTTTAATAAAAAACAAAAAAATATATAATATGGTCATTAAATTGTAAAATACAGCAATACATTGTTTTTAATTAGAGTTAAATACTAAATCATTAATAATACATATTTATAATATATTATTATCATTATTGTTATTGTTGTTTTTATTTTTCATACTTTTTAAAGTACAGACTATTTTCCCAATATTTTATGACATAATTTTTTTTTAAAAAATTAAAAGATTTAAAGAAAAAAAAGATATATTGTTTCAAACTTAATGAGAGATTGTATTGTTTTTTTCCATCTCTGAAAATATGGAATTCTGATCTGTATGCACACATTTGTGTTGTTGTGGACTGAAAATTATCAAACAGCCTAGCTTGTGTTTTAGCCAAGTGTTTTTTAACTTTTTTGAGCAATGGCACTTTTTCAACATTGAAAAAGTCCCACCAACCAAAAATATGACGAGATACTCTGGCACTCTGATAACAGTCTTTCATTTTTGAAAGGTACCCAGTACTGATTGCCAATCCCAATTTTCATATTAGGATCATATTTATTCTTAAATATATAACCTTGCAATGCTGTGTTCATGTCCAGCATGGAAAATCGTCTACTCTTCCACTCCCTCACAGTCACAAGCATGCATTTAGGAACCTAAACATGGTCCCTTTTAATCTAAGTTGGTCAGTACCTATAAATGTACCTGATTCAGTACCCATCCATATGGGGAGTAAGAGATTTCCATGGTCCTCCATGCTTATATATTGAGAAATAAATATGTTAAATTCATAAACTTTGAGATTTGGTTATGAAAAAAATTCTTATTTATTACCACATCAACACACAAAAGTACTGAAAATATGTACTGTTGAGCACCAGTACTGGTTGCCAGGTACTGGCATCGGTACCGTATGGTTTCAAATGTGAAAGGTACCCATCCCTGGTTAATACAGAGAGTTAAGGCTTTAAAATGACCAGGTCTGGAGAATGATGCTTGTAACAAATGGAAAAAAAAAAAAAAAAATCTTTGAGTGAAAACTGTTCACACTGACAGAACTAAGGACATGTATTTTTTTTTATTTCCTGTTCTGTTTTTTTTGAGATAATTTGGATTACAATGTCCATGTGTCATCATTTCAGACATTCTCAACAAATGTCGGTTTAATACATTCACACCAGGTCCAGATATCATCCAATTTAATATAATCCAGTGAACTGATAGGATTTTATTTACACAAGTGCTTAAAGATGGCTATTATCAAAAAGTCCACTCTGAATTTTACCGTCGTCTTAGACGTTGTTTACTAAACTATAACTTTTACAAATAATTATGGACACCTTCAAAATAACTTTATCACAGTGCATCATGTTTGTTACTGTCACTAAGACATGTCGACACACTTCAGTGACTGTCGTCGTTTATATAGTGCAAATTCCTTCAGCAAGCAGTGTCAGTTTTTACTTTCACTTCCTTGTTATAAATGACTGAAGCTTGAATATATTTCCCAGTACCAGGACAGACGATTACACGCGTGAAATGTCCACGCGTGATTCCCACACGTTCCCATCAGACCAGCAAACCCACGAGGCCCTAAAGACGCAGTAAGAGCAGCAGAAGCAGCGAGGACACAGGCAGCTCGCTCAGCGGTACAGACTCATGCTGGTGTTCTGATACAGGTACATGTAGGCGTCACAGAACAGACGTTTGGCCACGCCCGCCATGTCACGAGGCGCCTGACTGGCCAGCTCTGCAGGAGACATGTCCAGGTACGTGCCGACCTCCGGGCAGGCCTGGACCTCAGGGATGTTGAAGCCGTTTATCTCTCCTGCTCACACAACAACAACAAATGAGCTAGTTAAGAGGAGGAGGAAGCGCGGAGACGAAGCAGAGGAGCGATGACTCACCTTCTCTGTCTGCCATGCTGTCAAAGAAGATCCAGTCTTGGCTTTTTGGTCCGTGTTTGATGAAGGACACGTAGTGGCTGGTCTCGATGCAGAGCACGGCGAACAGCTCCAGTTTCTCTCTGATCAGGGTGTGAGGTGTGGCGCGGCTCTTGTAACCCTTGGGGATGTTGAGGTCGGCTGGTTTGTGGGCCTGCCGCTGAGGGTGAGCGTGAACCTGGAAGAGTTGGATTCTGAGCTGAGACACAGTTTTACCCTTCGTTACAGCCGTAGCTGACCCGAGGCGCTGCAGAGCAAATGACTCAGATGTTGAGACAAAGATTCAAACCTGATTGGAGCACGTCTTGCAGAAGATCTTAAACCCGGTCTGGCTGAAAACAGGATCATTAAAACAGTCATTGCACTCCTCCTGAGCCAGCTCTCCACACAGCGTGCACTGCTGAGGGCCTGAAACACACACACACACCACGTTGCTCTCCTTTCTGTTCAACACGCTGCTTCACGTGTGCACTCACCGTGTGTGTGTGTCACCTTCAGAGAGGAGGTCAGTGATGTCCAGCTCCAGCGAGGGGATGATCTTCTCGAACATTTTGAACTTTTTTCCAAAGCGAGGCATCTGGAGGATGAGGCAGGACGGAGCCTGAAACCATTAGACGACGAAACAAGAAGATCAGACAACGTGTAAACAAAAAGTAAAGTCCAGAGGCTGAGACAAAGTGCTGAAAACCTCTGTGATGGAGCCATCTACTGGAGAATCAGGGGAAGCACCAGGAAACACATTAACTCACTCCTTAACATTTACAACCTGCACAAATTGAGCCAAAAATCTAAGAACATGAATAAAGGTCATCACATCTGACACAAAGAATTGACTACACTCACCTCAGCCAGCTTGAGTCCTGCGCTGTGAAAGGAATGCTCCAGCAGCTGCTGGACCGTCGGCAGCACCAGACTGTGGTTCTGGTCCAGGAAGATCTGGTAGCAGTAGCTCTCCTGTACTTTGCTAGCAGCCGAGCTGTGAGGACGGAAACATAAAACATGGTTTCTAAAACATTAAGCTTCACTCATGTGTTGGATTTGAAACAGGAGTGAGCTGGGGTGGTGTGAACGTTTTTACAGTTTGAGCAGAGGATCCAGGGCCAGGATGTGGTGCATGATGACGGTGAGGAACTCCTCTGGATCTGAGAGGAAACATGATGAATCACTTTTTAGACAAACAGGTACAAAATATCTCTGAACTGCTGCACTGGACTGACGCAGCCGGCAGCTTTAAAAAAGCCCAAATGGCTGCATGTTGGTTTAATCGACCAGGGTGATAATCAGATTATCAGCGCAGATATTCAGCATTTTGAGGCTTTTTTTATTTTGACCGAAGATGATAAACAACTAAACTAAACCTTTATTTTGGCCCTGATGCGGCCATGCCTCTCTGTCTGTGGTCACTACTCTATCTCCAAGTGGAGGAGCTCTGGAGAGCAGATATTTGTTTGGAAGGCAAGCAGTAGTTCAGGCACCAGAATCTCCTGAAATTGTAATAAAAATTCAAAGTCCCAGTTTTTTAAGTTTCACTGAACTTTATGGGACATGCTGCCAAGCCTGGGAGGTGTCAATTAAACATATGCTTCAAGGAATTTCAGCAAAGTTAAGTGTTGGAGTTTGTATTCTTCAAAAATTTGACGCCAATATTTTGACTTTTAGTGTAAATGAAATTTGGTTTTAACCTCATCCTGCTTTTATCTGGAACAGGCTTCATTAGGAAACAGAACTTTAGAACAAAATTTTTGCACTGCAATGATGAGCTTTCTGTTTTTCTTTAAGTGTCTATTTCTTTCTCTAAAGCTGAGGAAAACAGCTTGTTATACTCACCAGTGCAAAGATCTATTCAGCTCTAACTGTGATAAACTTTTAGCCAATCTTTGCTCATCCCACGGCTCCACACTCTGCTTTTCACCGTCTGTTTTAAACGTAAGTTAATGCTCTACTTTAACTTCATTAAAATGCCACAAAACAGGTTATGCAAACTTGACAGTTTACTCCTTTTCCACAGACCTTTCTCATCCGTGGTGAAGGAGTGGCTGTAACCGTGTCTCTGCAGCTGCTGCCTGAGCTTCATGATGTGCCGCCCCTCCACGAAGCCTTTCCTGCAAAGACAACAACAGGTCATATGTTTATCAATAACTCACAGCAAAATGATGAGAAGTCTTTAAAACCTCATCCAAACACACACCTGCGTAGGGGGTTAACGATGTCGTAGAGCAGTGTGTTCTGAATTGGGGCGTCTTGAGGTTTTGTTGATATGAAGAGCATGGAGTCCAGCACAGAGGAGCAGGAGAACAGGCTGAAAACACAGAAACAGGAGAGTAACCTCAACTGCATTTAATATCTTCAGTGTAATTCCTGATCCTGACCTGAAGAGGGCAGCATCCATGTAGCAGGAGTTGCAGTGGCCTTGGATCCCTTTCATTCGTCCAATCAGAATCTGGTTGACCTGCTCTGTGCTGACAGGGGGGACGGTTTCCTGCATCCCTGGGTCGCCCCTCTCTGTCTCTGAAGACACACACACACACACACACACACACACACACACACACACACACACACACAAACACACAAACACACACACACACACACACACACAGGTATCAAAGCAGAACTCATTACCAGCAGTAGGTGGAAACACTGGCCAGATAAACTGAAATGATAAATCTGGTCTGAACCTGTTTCCTCCACAGCCGGACTCCTCTCGCTGTGATTGGCTGCTGGGCTCTGAAAACGGGAGTCAGGGCGGCAGGAGCTGAGCTTGACGAACAGAGCTCTCCTGGGGGGACAGTCGAAGATCCGCTCACCTTTGAAGGTACCGTCACTCACTCCTTTATCCTCCTCCTGTGGACACATAAACACAGATGAATAAAGTTTCAGTAGCAGTAACTTTTTTTAAAAACAGCTGTTTTCCATTTGCCTACCAGCTCCAGTCCGGCCATCATTTCTGGTCGATCATGGAGCGTACCAATCCAGCGGATGATGCCGTATAAATTCCCCGTAGTCACCGACACCTCGACCAGAGAGTTCAGGCTCATATCCATGTACAGATCTTCTTCTGGTGTGTGGGTTTCAACATCCATGTTCTCTGACTCTACAAGAGGGAACACACGGAGGTCAGATTAACAACAAACAGGGTATCTGCAGGTTTCAGCAAGTCAAGTTTAAAGCTCCCATATTCTGCTCCTTTTCTGCAGTTTAATCTGGATCATTGATGTCTTCATGAAATGGTAGTTACATGTTTTGGTCCAAAAAGCCAATAAATCGAGCACAGCAGCATTGTTTCCAGGCTCTCATAGCCCCTCTGTTCAGAACGCTCTGATTTAGTGGGCGTGGCCTTCATATGTAAATGAGCCACCGCTGATACCGCCCCGCTCTTCCACGTCACTGAGAGCGGCACCACAAGCTCCGAGTGCACAATGTTTAGAAAACAGAGAAGCTCGTTTACCGTAACATTACAGGCTAAAACAACAGGCTAACTGCAGCTAAAGTTAGCATCCTGAAGCTAACATAGAGTGGGGGGGTACTGAGAAAAATTTTACAGCCAAAAACAGAGCAGTGATTGCTCTTCAACTTCAGCATTCTCCTCCCCGCTGCTGGAGGAGTGGGTGGGGAGGGGGTTCGGGGGTATCTGCTCCGGTGGACCACTCAGGTCAGACTTGCTCCTGATTGGTCAAAAAAGGGAATCGCTGATGTTGGCAAATCCCCAAAATCCAAACAGCTCGTTTTAGGTCAGGATTTTACATTTACAGGCACTACTAAGTACAGGTTTTGTCATTAAATGTCACATTTTGTGGCCTGGGAGGAAAGACAAAGACCCACAAATTTTACCAAAAGACTTAAAGTGATTTTTGCATGATATGGGACCTTTAGGACTTTTTAAGACTTTCTAATGCCACCTTGAATGAAATTTTAGGCTAAAAATAAATACATGCGATGGTTGGGGAATCTGCTGTATTGCAATCCAAACAGACATCATCAGCTAACCCTCAATAACTTTGCAATTGCCCACAGTCCTAGACTGGCTGGCTAGCATGTAAATACTTCATGTCACAGGGATAAAAGCATAAAAAAAAAGACTGAAAATTGTATTCCTATAGAAAGAAAACAACCTATGTTTTTTTTTCCTATTTTAGGAATAAAACTGAAACAAATTTCTTTATTGGAGCTTAAACTCTGGGCGGACAGATATGAACTTGCCTCTATTTCAACAAATCTGACCGACAGTTTAGTGTTTGTTTTTTTTTGCAATAAAAAGCTATATAAAACTCTGAACAAGTTACTTTAAAACAAAGTCAATAAAGTTGGTGGGTCTGGGGGAATGTCCCCCAGAGGAAAAATCTAGATATTCTAACTTCAAAATGAAGCCTTTTAGAGCATTTTTAAATTAGATTATGATAAATGAGGACCTGGATATTAGAATAATTAGACCGAGGAATAAGAAGCCTTCTCTGTTCTTAACCTAAAGCAAGAACAACACAGACAGACCCTTCAACAAGTTACTGAAGTTAGAGAATAAACACATCAGACTGTAGTCTGTAGGAAAAAAGAAAAATAGCTACTTTGCTGAAATTTTACCTTTTCCGGAATATTTACTTTATATATATTTAAAACACATGGATGTGTTCCTTATTTCACAGTGATTGCGACAGTGGAAGCTAATCCTTTTTACTGAGTTGTAGATGGATATCTGTGAGTTCCCAGGGAAAGATATTTTGACAAATACTGTATTCATCCTACTTTATGTTATAAATCTGAATCTAAGAAATAAACTAGCTAACAAACTAAAGGTGTTCTATAAACTCAGCGGATGGAAAAGTATATTTTAATTTAGTACGAGAGAGCTTATTCATCATTCATCATCATCATTTGGACATAACTTCTGCAGTACTGTGTTGAGTAAGTCTGGCCCACTCAGTCGTTAACAGTAAAAAAGTAAACTAGCGCTAGCTTGTTAAGCTAACATGCCATGTAAGAATGATGCTCCAGCTTAAAGCTGTTTCATGTTGCGTGGTGCTCTGTGTGGGTGATGTGTTACATCTGTTGTCTGATTTCTCCGTCATATCACAGATTGTTCCCTGGTACTTTTTTGTAGGTGGGGTAAACAAATTGCATCAAAGCCCAAAGTAAAAGTCTGAACAGGAAATGCACGCAAGGATGGACGCTAAACATGTCACCATGCAGAGAAGAGCTCCTACCTGTAGGCACCTCCCCCTTTGCAACGCACTGGATGGGAACTTCGATTTCACCACCTCGCTTTCCGTTCTGGTCCGTGTCCTGAAAGCAGCAACGAGGAGAAATCAGCAGAGACATCACAGCAAAGGGTGAAGTAACTAAACAGAGACATTCGCTAAAACTGTGGCGTTTGACTTACTGTGGAGATGCGGACGATACACCCTCCTCCCTTTTCCTGCAGCATGTCCACCACCATCCCATGGTGGGTTTCATCATCGATGAAGTAGGTGACTCTATCCCCCATGGTGAGGCCGCCCGTTTCTGGCTCAGAGGAGGATGGAGGGATGGACGGGGACAAGGAGCTGGGAACCACAGGCCTGACTCTGGAGAACGGTGCGAAAATACCACATTTCTTGTCGCAGGAGAAGCGCTTTTTATACTGGTAGCTTCCATCATTTTTTCCTCTTCCTTTGTCGGCTCCCTGAGGGAGAGAAGCAGAGCAGCAGCTTTGAGAAATGTTACTGTACTTCTATAAATGACCATTTTTATTCTCAGTTTATCACAGCATTTTATAAAAGTTTCAATCTCTTTAATAGGCCTTATGCACAAGTGAGCATGACGTATATCCAGTTAAAAACTGGGGGCATGTAAACTTCCTGTTACCACGTGTCTCTTTGTCCTGGCAGACGACCTGCGTTTGTTTATATCTGGCACGCCGCAAGCGGACTGATACACTAAGTGGCGAGCGCCTTGTAGCCAGCTGTGGCTCTGCAGCGGAGGTAGCGCCGTTTTAGGACACGATAAGAACTAGAGCCTTATTTAACGGTGTTTTTCTGTGAAAGTAACGCGCTGAAAATTCTCTAAATAAAGCGTGAATGCAGACCCATATCAGATTTTTTCGGTGGGAGTCCGTTTATTTGTGTTTTTGGTCAAGTAAAATATGGCCCCGTCTGAGTGCAGAGGAAACCGGCAGAGGAGCAGGGAGGGGGTGTTTGCTGCGAGCGCTCTGGGCTTCTGCTGCACAAAAACACTGCTGTAGGGGTAATTTCTGCCCTAAACCTTGTGATAGGACCCAACTTGTTCCATCCCAGAGCATCACTTTAAGGTAACCCTGTAAGTTTCCCAAAAAGTTCACTAAAAACATTTTCATCACTATGAATTCAAACCAAACCCATGTGAATGGAAGGACAGCAGAAGAGAAGAGAAAATGATAAAAACAGGTCAAACCTGCAGCTCAATGCCAAAGAAAGTTCCTGATAATGGGAGGCTGTAACTTGGCTCTGTAATTTCTCCAATGTAGCGTATGATGCCTCTGAGCTTCTCTCCTTCCTCCTCCACAATCACTGCAGTGCCCTCTGTGAGTGTCAGCGCCGTCTCCAGAGCACTTCTCTCTTTGAACCACTTCAGCCTCTCAGCATCTTTAGGCAGAGCCTGCAGCAGCCCGGCCTCCTGCTCACTCAGTCCCTCCATTCTGTTCAACTCCACGTCATAATCCAATGCTGTGTATGAGCCCAGGAAGAAGACACACAGTTTGGAAGGGGAAGGATTTTTTTTGAGTGCTGACTGATGCTTGCTTTTACTCATGTAGCATATACAGCCAGGATCGATGGATCTTCGAGTTTCAGGTTTTTTTGTTAGGATAAAGTACTGGTAGTCCTTTGACATCATGTTGGTAAGGCCAGGAGGTGACGAATATCAGGAATCTGTTCAGAAACACAAATACAGTAAACATTGAAAAGGTCATTGTCACTGAAAACCATGGTAAAAACACTCTTGGTAAATAAAATAAAATGAAGACATAGCAGAAACTGTTTTGTATGGAAGCCTATTGCATTCACTCGAAGAAAAAAAAAACAAACACAATGTTTCCAGAGTAATTTCTTCTTCTTTTTTTTCTGTGGTAATTAGTTTTGTTTTTATGATTAATATTTTTTATTGGTTTGTTTTTTTGTGTTATAATTATTATATTGATTTGTTTTTTTGTTACAATTGTTTCTGCTTTTATGATTAATTTTTTTGTGGTGATTAATTCTGTTTTTCTAATTAATATTTTTTATTGGTTTGTTTTTTTTATTATAATTATTATATTGGTTTGTTTTTTGTTATGATTGTTTCTGTTTTTATGAGTAATTTTTTTTTTCTGTTTTCAGATTACTTTTTTCCTGTTTTTTGGAGTAATTTTTTCCTGAAGTATCGAGCTACTTCGAAATCCTGTGAGAACTTCCAACCTGCAGACGACTCCCGTGGATGTGTGGTGGCTCCTGTGTCCTGCACGGATCAGAGATCCTGTTCGGCACATTTATGCCTTACCCTTAACTTTCTACCGGCTTTCCAATGTAAAGCAATGCATTTTTTTAATGCCACATCTTCGTCTATTCCTTAAGTATTACATTGAACAATAGGCTTATATAAAATACAAGGATAAAGTTGAAAACATAACAAGGGTATCATACCCTGTGTGTGGCTAATACCTTACCTTTATTGACCCAGTACGGACCGGTAGAAATTTAAGGATAAGGCATATATGTGCCGAACAGGATCTCGATACTTCAGGAGAAAAATTACTCCTTAAAACAGGAGGAAAATATTACCACGAAAAACAGCAGGTTGAGGTTCTCACGGGATTTCTAATATCTCGATACTTCATGAAAAAATTACTCCGAAAAACAGGAAAAAACAAACCAATATAATAATTATAACAAAAAACAAACCAATAAAAAAATATTAATCAGAAAGACAAAATTAATTATCAAAAAAAATAAACTGAAGAATAAATTACTCTGAAAAACCTGAGTTGGTTTTTTTTCTTCAAGTGAATGCAATACGCTTCCATAGTTTTGTGCACATTTAGAAATATAATAAAAGGCAAAGTAGGCTACGGAAGCCCTAATTGGACATGCATCCTTTGACAACAAACAGCGCCCCTTTTGTTTATTGGGGTCTCACCTCTTTTCTGGAGTTGTCTCAAGGTAAAAAGGCTAAGACTAAGTCAATTTCATCTGTTTAAATATATATCTGTTTTACTGATCTTGGATCATAAAAATGTTCTGTGCTGATTACTTTATAATGATCTAGTGATAATATCCTTGTGCTCTAACTATGAAACAACAAGCAGCAGGCCGATGGCAAGCCCTTTTAACATTTAATAGCTATATTTGACTCTCCTGAATTAACATTATAGATATCAACAACATAATTTTGACTAGTCACAATGACAGTTAGAGATATCTGTAACTCAGTTTCCACTAGTCAAAACTGAGTTACAGATATCTGCAATGACTCCCTGAAAGCTGCCCTTCGCCTCGTCACGCATCCTAAATGTCACTTGCAGATATCTCTGATTCAGTTTTGACTATCCAGAATTACCGTTAAAGATATCTTAAATGTGATTTTGACTGTCAGAAATGTGTTCATGACGCTGGACATGCAAGGCTTCCCATTGGATACTGACCCAAATAAACTGGAGCAGAGAAGAGAAAAAATCATTTTAACAGTTTTCTTAGCAGAGGAAATCGCGATAGCGGTCATTGACAAGATATTTAGAAAATGCCATGAAATAGAACGAATTTATAGTCGGAGACTTTGTGGAAAAAAAGAGCTACGTTCACTGCAGTAAGCCCGTCCTCCTATACCTGTCATAACTTTTGTCATCATTAGATATCTGCAACATCAAGCCATAATTTGCCTAGTCGAAAGTCTGTTTCAAGATATCTGTAATTACATTTTGACTAGTAGAAATAAAAGTTTAAGATATCTCGAATTTGAGATATCTCTACCTACAATTAATTTAAAGATATCTGTATCTTGATTATAGATATATATCTGCAACTAAATTATGACTATCAATAAATCTGGTTATATCAGATATCAGATATCTTCAGTTTCATTCTGACTAGGCGTAATTCCAGTTCAAGATATCTATAACGGCATTTTGACTAGTCAAAATGTAATTAAAGATATCTATAAATGCTATTATAGATATCTTTAATGGAAGGGGGTTGAAGATATCTTGATTAGGAAATGTGACTAGCCAGAATGAAATTGTAGATATCTGCAACTAGATTTATGGATAGTCATAATTTAGTTGCAGATATCCACATCTCACATTGTGGCTATCCATAACTGAATTTAATATATCTGTAATGAGAAACCCCACACACATGAATGGGGAAAGGGGCGTGATTTTTCCTAGGAGGAATTAAGTTGTAGATATCAAAAATTACAATTGTGGATAGGAATAATGTCATTGTGGATATCTGAAATGTTCAATTTGACTAGGAAGAATTAAATTGCGGTTATCTGTATTACATATCCAGACTAGCTATCAAATGTTAAAGGGGCTTGCCATAGCAGGCCACACCATGGTCACTGCCCTCATTAATGAAGTATGTTAAGACTATTAGTGAGTCATAATCTGACGTTAAGGCGAGATCTGAAGGAAAACACGACAGTTGGTAAACAGAAAACAAGCAAAACTCATCTACTCAAGGTGTCTATACAGTAGCTTAAAAAGACATCAAAACATTAAAACAGGAAATGAAAGCAAAATGAAGACTTACTAAAAAATCACTCTTACTGTTTTAAGCTTTGTCCAAACACAGTTTGACTCAACACACTGTTGTTAGAAACATAAAAATAAGCGTAGTTTCACATTTGCAGAAAGCTAACTAGCTTAATCAAACTGTTTTGAGCGTTAACGGCAACAACGGTGAACGTTGAAAGTGCGTCAGAGAAACTGTTGCTTACGACAACACGGACTGTTTTCTTGACTTTCTGAAGATTATTCGTCGAAGTTAGAGTCAGTCTGTTTTACCTTTAATTCTTCAGTCCCTTAAAAAGTTTGCTTTCGATTGATTCCTCTCTTGTTTTGGCTTCTCTTCAAACCAGCTGCCCTAACTTTCACTTCCCCTTTCATTTCACTTCACAGTGGCGTCACCGCCGTTACACTCTCAACTCATGAAAATTACAATTCAGACTTACAAAACTAGATAACCCCTCCTTATTAATATTAAAGCTCTTAAAGCGGGATAAATGTCATGAAACCTAATCTGGAATGTTCTTAAATATTGTTTTAGATCCGCTGACAGCTGAGACTGTACAAGCAGGCAGTTGGGCACTGTAGCCCTCGGTACGGTCTGACAGGAGAACAGTTAGAACGTTAAGTCACCGATGAGTATGCTGTTTGGTTCGCAGTTACGAAGTTTCCAAGTAACTTACACACTGTTTTGAGAGCATAATTAAAAAAAAATACTGTGAAACATCTTTTCAGTTAACTTTAATTTATTGAAAATTTAATTTCGGTTAATTCGGCTTGCCTTACGGCATTTTTACACTACATTTATGAATTAAGCTGAGTAGACTATAACAGATAACTCTGTGGAAAAAAAAAATAATTAAGATCAATTATAGAAGAAAAATGTGAGATAATCTAAAAGATATAAAAAAAGAGAATAACCTTTAATACATAGTTCCGTTTTAAACCTGGTTAAAACATTAGCCGCAGCCTTTAAGTCGATGCTGAGGTGTGCCTTGACTCACAGCCACCGCGCTCTCTGATTGGACAGTACACATACGTCATCCACAGGAGCCTGCTTGTGTCGACATTTGTTGTAAACATGGAGGAGAGAGAAGCCCTGAAAAGACAGATTGATCTGCTACAGAGTGAGTTTTTTATTTAATATTTGGGGAAAAGTCGGTTTTAAATATTTTCGCGTTGTTGAACTAACTGTATCAGAAACTTTCATATCCGTAAGCCCGCGCGTTATTAAAATAAACCGTTAACAGTTAGCTTTCATATCAACTCAAAGCAACGGTACTCACATGTCTCCAAACAAACCTCTGTGCCTTTCTATTATCTCATTTTAACATGTTTAAGAAAGAGAAAAGTGTGTAAGGTGCTCTGTTTTCAGGTGTCATTCGATACAATTGAAAGCAAGCTGCTGTTTGTACTGTCAACAGGTTATTCGGCACTGATTTGTCATAACAGCACATCTACAGAACACGCGAGAAGAGGCGTCATTTGGCTTCCTCTTCTTCTTCTTCTTCTTCTTCTTCTTCTTCTTCTTCTTCTTCTTTTTTTTCAAAGAGGGCCACATTTGATAATGTCAAATGACCAAGGACCAACAGCTCTTACTGACATTTATCAACCATAACACATGGTTGTCAAACTGCCAAATGTATTTATAATTTCCTAGATTGCTATGTATATCAATAAGCCAGGTTCAACTTAGTTTGTTATGTCAATGTGTGCTACAGTCTCAAGAGTCCAACTCAGACTGGAGCCACTCTGTCTCTATAAACGGATAACTTTAAGGCCAAATGCAGCTTTGTGACCATTTGACACATATAGACACAGTTTACAGAGATAACTAAGAAAGGGCATAAAGCAAATAGAATATTTCACCACACCTACTTTAACAACAAGTAGTGGGAATGGATGTAAAAGGTTAAGGAAGCTTTCTAATACTGCTTCTCTCATTTAAGGGATACTCGTCAAACTGTAAAATGTTATGTAAAAACTGAACACCAAGAATCCAAATGGAGACACATGCTGGATCTCAAGTTTACAGTAACAATATTTTAAGGTCAGGAACAGAACGGAAGATTTTTGCCGACAGATCATGTAAGAGGGTCTGAAAATCTGTTATTTTATTTTATTTATTTATTTTTGAGTGGCAAAAAGTGACCAACACACCAAACTGATGGCACCCTCTGTCTTAAAGATACGTCCTTCCAGCCACTCACCTACAAAGATCTACAAGATCTACAAAGATCCCCTCAGATAAAAGGGCACTTATTCAATTCCATTACAAGTCGCTTTATTTATATAGCCCATTTTAAAAACAATAAAACAATCAAGTTTACTAGGGATGTACCAATATGAAAATTTTCGCCAATGCAGATATCCAATATTTATATTGTCGTTATGGCTGATAACTGATATTTACAGATATCGATACTGGTTTAAAAAAAAAAAAAAAAAAAAAGTTGCAGTATTGTGAGCTCTTCACATCTAAATCCATATTTTGAATTCCCAGATCTCATCAACACTCATAAGAGTGTCCACGGAAATGTCCCGTGCTCAAGTGTTGGGCAGAGGTATCCGGAAGCTTCAACGTCAGCTAGAGGAAGAGGTCACAGCTCATCCGCCATCCATCCTCACAGCTCCAGAGGGGGAGCTTACCATCCTCAGAGCCGGGGGAGCTGGAGGAAGACGTACTCCATAAGAAACAAAAATCCTCAGACGTCTGCTGGAGCTTCTACCTCCTCTTCTGATCATCAATACTCCACCAGCACTTCACTGCACAGTCACAGAAGAGAGGAGGAAAGCACCAGAGCTACAACTACTACTACTGCATCATCTGTGATCCCGCTGCACAGGAAAGAGGGACATGTACACAAGGATTCAGGGACAAGGGTGGGTACAACAGAAGAGAGGGGCACAGTGAGTCCAAGGAAAACTGCTGCGTCACAGCATGAAGATGGAAAAGGAGGATCAGGCTCATCAGACGTGAAAACTCAACATCAGAATCCTCACAGACATGTAGTTCTGCCGCTGCCAGAAAAGAAAATCAGTATTTCTGCCAAGGTGCCATCTTCATTTAAGGCCCACACTTCATCCAGTTTACATAAAAGCCCTCTGAAACCTCCTTCATCGAGCAAAAGCAGCTCTGAGACTAAGCTGAGCGCTGCTACAGGACTCACAGCAGCTTCATCAACTAGTCGGACAGTCCTACCTCTTTCTTCTCCTTCTAAAATATCAACTCAGCCTTTGATCAAACCTGCATTTCACTCCAGCCACAGCCTGCCCAGTGCAGCTTTAAAGAAGTCAAAGTTCACCTGGGTTAAGAGTCAGAGCCTGGAAAGAGCAGAGCCTAAACAAACCAGCTCAGCGTCGACATCCACAGGAAAAGTCGTGCCTGGTTCCCCGCTGTTACCGACAAAAGCCGGGGCTGTCAGTGGGAGCTCAACCAGTAAAAAAACACCCGCGAAGAAGTTACCTCGCAAGTTGAGCCCAGTCACCGTAGCCTCAAAGACCTCCAAGTACAAATGGGTCTCCTCTTCTGCAGGAGCACAAGCTAAGTTACCCAGAAAATCCCCGTCGCCCAAAGCTCTGGCTCTTTCCCACAGGGCTCTGGAGAGAGGAGACACCACCAAGAGAGTCAGACCTTCCACTCCCTCCAAGTTCAAAAAGGGAACAGCAGGTTTTTCATCAAACTCCTCAACGAGCAGCCGGTACCGCTGGAAAGCAGGCGGTCAGAGTTCTCCTTCAGCAGCACCAGGAGGTGCAGCAGTGCCCCGTCGTAAATCTGCTTTCCACTGGACGTCGGAGAAAACCTGCAGAGGTGTGAAAGGAGGAGTTGTTAGTCCTCCATTGCAGCGTAGCTTCACACCGTCACCTGGTGGGTTCAAGCTGCGCAGCAGGATGAAAATCATCAGGAAGACTTCCCCAAGGTACGTCAGGGAAAGTTGATCTGCAGATTTAAAGTTTGAATATGCACTTACCTCTTTTGGCCAGAAGGTGGCAGCAAAGTTTGAGAAATTTGTAGCAGCTCATGTATCAGTGATGAAACATTTTCTGTGTCCTGTGACCTCAGTGGAGGAGGGTCAGAGAAAGGATCCAGCCCATCAGCAGTGAAGTTCTCCCCCAGGGCCCGGATGCACGGCTCAGCCAGGACTCCCACAGGAGTGAGGCGAACACCCTCCAGGGAGCTCGTGTCTTTTGGCAGACACAAGCTACGACGGCTCTCGCCCACCTTTACAAGAACAAGTAAGAAGCACTCAGTGTTCAAAGTCCAAGGTTTGTTTTTCAGCTGCATCTTTTTTTTGTCTCAGTCGATCAGGGTATGAACAGGATGTTTTCCACAAAAGTTAAACAAGGGGATTTTTTGTCTCCAACTTTTCTCTGTTTACATAAATGATCTAGCTTCACAGATTAAAGCCTCTGATACTGGGGTTAAAACTCAAGATCAAATTGTTGGAATACAGTTTTATGCAGAAGATGTGGTTTTACTGGCTGAACAGGAATCAGGACAAAACACAAGTCCAAGAAATCTGGTGAAAGAAGCTCTGTTGTTTTTAAATCAGGTTAACTGGCGCTGTCATTGACTGATCATTATAAATATCTTGGTTTGACGTGAGATGGATGTATCACATTTAAAGAAGCAGTGTGTGTTCTCTCTCGGTCGGCTGGTAGAGCGTTAGGATCAGTATGAAACTGGTCAGGATGTCTGATCAGAGTCTCACCATAAAGACTTTTGATTGGGATGTCTCTGCTCCTCATGGTCAACCCTGGACCAAAGAAATGAAATCTGTCTTCAAAACCAATACCATGTCATTTATTTTTCATAATAACTTAATATGTGACATCAAGAACGCTAAGAGGTCTATATTTAGACAACAATGGTCTGTCCATGGTGCAAACCAAAACGTCGAACATACTGTCTTATGAAACTAATCATGATGCAGAGTCCTATGAGGAGTATAATCTCAACAAAAGACAGAGATTATCATGTGCTCAGCTGCGCTCAGGAACTTTACCTCTACCCCAGAGGTGGCCAACCAGTCAGACACCAAGAGCCACAAAACTTATCTATCTATCTATCTATCTATCTATCTATCTATCTATCTATCTATCTATCTATCTATCTATCTATCTATCTATCTATCTACCTATCTATCTACCTATCTATCTATCTATCTATCTATCTATCTATCTATCTATCTATCTATCTATCTATCTATCTATCTATCTATCTATCTATCTATCTATCTATCTATCTATCTATTTGGATATCTATGAGCAAATGAGCACATGAGCACCTGAGCGATAGAGAGGAGCAAATGTTGAGAAGAGAAACTGAAACTTAAGTATCAATCTCTATTCAAGGGCCAACATCCGGCTAGTAAAAATGAAGCCCATGCGGAAGTACTAAAAGTTGCTGTTTGTTGAGAATCTGCTTGAGGCTGGTTGCAGAAAGACCAGAAGTCCGTACACACCCAGCCAAAAATACAGACTTTTACAGCATCAAAAACAGATTTACAGCCTGGTTTAAAAAACAGTTTGTGTCTAAAACGCTGATAACACTAGAGGCACACACTGTACGGTGAGTAAATTTTTTTTATCTCTGTGGTTTAGACGTTATTAGGATCGTTTGATTTTCTAATCAGAGGCAAAGCTCAGGTCAAAGGTGGGCGCCCTGTAGCTGCTCGAAGAAAAACTCACAGCTGGCGTCATAGCGAATATGGCCGCGTCCGTTGATTGGCTTCATTTCACGGTTTCTGGAACAGACGGGTGACATCGCAGTCTATGATCTCATCATCACTCAAGAATCGATCGCTAAAATATATGAATAATTTAGATTAATCGACAAACCACTACTCATAGAAATAGATATATTTTTATGAATGGATCGAAGATTCACACACCAAAATGCAAAGAGCCACATGCGGCTTGTGAGCCGCAGGCTGGCCACCCTGCCTTCGTCATAGAGACAGGTAGGTTTGATGCCATATCAGAGGAAGAGAGAGTGTGAATGAATTTGAAAAACTTGCGTCTTGTTTCAAAAAAGGAATTTTTGCTCTAACAGTTTTTATCTGCAACACCTGGAAGAAAAGGCAGAGTTTTTTACTTGATACTGAGCTGGGAAAAGATTTGGCAGCTCTGTAACTGTTATAAATTTCTATTTTATAAAAACCACAACTGTATCTTTAGTGTCTTACAAACCCATGGGGGTTGGCCACTTTTTGTACATTACACATAAAAAATTACAATCAATCAATAAAGGGAGTTTGTCCATCCCCAAGGTCGATTTGCAAGAATTTTTTTTTTTTTTTTTTTTTAACAAAAAATAGAAGGAATAGCAATATTTAACTTTAAATTAACTGCAAATTGAACAAATATGAACTTTATTTATTTGATGAATGTCTTAAGTTGTTATGAAGAAATTTAATGTAAAAATTTTAATAAGTTTAGCATTTTATTGCTTTGTTAAAACTCGTGGTTTTGGGACAAGCCCAAAACAGTGAAATGCTTGCACATTTGAATTTATAACACAGTGTTAAAATATTATCACTGAGACACAGTTTTTTTGTTTTTTTAATAACTTCTTCAACCTAACGCTTACAGCCTACCCTGGGGACAGAAAAACCCCCTTAATTGAAGAATCACTGTCACAGCTGCTTCTTCTGTTTTTGTTGACAGCCCCAGACTCTTAAAACCAAACTTTATTTTATTGTGTTTTCATATTTTCATAAACTTCTTTCTTGAAATGTGAACAAATTACTTAGAACCTGCTGAAAACTGGTTGATCTTTCTCTAATTTGTGAAAAACGTTTGACTGACTGATGTTCAGCCTGCAGCCGTCACGTCCAGTAGAGGGCAGCAGCTCCCACCGTGTAGTGCGTGTCTGGTCTTTGTGTTGCAGGCTGTCACTGGAGAGGCTCACACAGAGACCATAAGAGGAGGAGGGGGAGGTTAATTGATTGCCCAATTCAGCCGTGATGGCGAACAAGTGCCGATAGCGGGTAATTTGCAGAGGTGGAGGCAGGCAGCGCCACTGCTATCAAGCCCTGGCACTGCTCTCCCTCCAGTAGATAAAAAGGAGCTAATGCATAATTATCCTTTTGCAAATTGGATTGTTTTAACGAACTGTAGAATATAGGCCTAACCTGATGGAAAGCAATCATTGTTTTTACAGCCGCCTCCCTCCTCCCCGCCCTCCCTCCTCCCCGCCCTCCCTCCTCCTCCGCTTGCCCCGCCAACCCTCCGGTCATTCTGCGTGTACCCTACACGCCTCGTGCCCATCTTGCTGTAATCTCCCATACTCAATGAAGTCAGAAGACATTAGAAAAGCCATCACTATTAACATTAGGCTTTATTCGTCCCCATGGTTCTGCTTCTCTTTTTTTTTTCTGATTCCCCAACTTTACGCGTCCTTTCCCCAGCCTGTCCTCGTCTCTCCTCTCATCTTCATCATCCCTCCATACGTCATGTGAGGAAACCTCAGCAGGGACACGTCTAATTAAAGATGTGGATCCCGAGTCAGAGACGCAGCAGGATTGGTGGAGCAGGGGCGAGGGCAGAGAAGATGGAGTGAGGAGAGCTGCCCGTAGCCGTCTGTGCCTCCGATAAGAGCTGCTAATAAAGAGCAAATTGAATTACTAATGATGGGAAGCAGAGTCCCTATAGATGAGCCCGTTAAAAAGCAACCTTATGACCACTCACACATGCATGATAATACACTCGCAAACAATGTGTCTTAATTTCCCCCTCAATGGCCGGCCGCGGCATCTCTGCAGCGCGCGAGGGCCCCGTCTTTTCCTGATGCTCCGTTATCTGTGCTTTAATTTAAAGAGGGCATAAACCTAAGTAAGCAGTTAGGCTTATAATGAATCGAGAGGTGTGTGTGTACGTATATGTGTGTACGCATGCTCTCAGAGACAGTCATGTAGCTCAGATAATCTAATAAAGCAGATAAATGTCAGGACTGGACGGAGCACAGAGGGAGGAGTGCTGAGCCGAGCGCCTTCCTGTCCCATGTGACGTGCTCCTGGAGCGCTTTAGGTCTCTATCCGACTCCCCCCTCCCTCCGCGGCTCTCATCCAGCATCACTCAGACTCCTTCCCCTCTCTATCCATCCATCCCTGCTGCTCCGCTAATATGCCTTATGACTTTTTTAAGCCCAGGACTGTATATCACTTTGCAGACCGCATTACGTTTTCTGTTTCCTGGTTTGACTTTAATGTTGTGTGAGTTTGTGAATCAGACACTGAGAATGAACATTAAGGAGCTCAAAAAGTAACTAACTGATCTTAATGAAATTTTCAGGAAATGTTCAAAATGGGATCAGGAAGAAGTGATTAAATTTTGGAGATGATTCGGATCACCGTCTGGATCCAGGATTTTTTAACAGATTCTCTATCAATGCGAGAAAGGCCTGTTTTCACCGTATGTGTATTTACAGTGGGGAAAATAAGTCATCACATTTATTTTTAAAGCTGCAATTCAAACAAAATTTCTCCCAGACATTGGTATTAACTCAAATAATCCACACATGAAAAGAAATCACAACGTTCAGGTCCATAAATAATGATTATGGTGAATTAAGTATGATAACACAGGAAAAAAGTATTGAACACGCTAACTGAGACTCAGCTAATACTTAGTGGAGAAGCCTTTGTTTGCAATGACAGCTTCCAGAAGCTTCTTGTATGTTTGAACTAATGGCCCACACTGCTCAGGTGTGATTTTGGCCCATTCCTCTGCACAGATTGTCTTTAAATCTGGAATATTCTTTGGTGCCCTCTGGTGAACCCTTTTCTTTACTTCTTTCCACAAATGTTCAGTTGGATTGAAGTCAGGTGATTGACTAGGCCGTTCTAACAGATTGATTTTCTTTTTGTGAAACCATTTGAGAGTCAACTTTGCCGTGTGCTTTGGATGGTTGTCCTGCTGGAAGGTCCAGCCACGTCTCATCTTCATCATCCTGGTGGATGGCAGCAGATTCAGATCAAGAATTTCCCCATACATGGCTCCATTCATTGCTCCGTCAGTTATATGAAGTTTGCCAACACCATGAGATGAGAAACAACCCCATGCCATGATGCTTCCACCTCCAAACTTCACTGTTGGTGTAGTGTTTTTTGGCTGATGTGCAGAGCCATTTCTCCTCCAAACATGGTCTGTAGTATGACAGCCCAAAAGTTCAGTTTTGGTCTCATCTGACCAGACAACATTCTCCCAGTATTCTACAGGCTTGTCAAGATGCTGTTTAGCAAACTTTAAACCAGCTTCAACATGCCTTTTCTTGAGGAATGGAGTCTTGTGGGCTGAGCGTCCATAGAGGCCATGGTGGTGGAGTGCATTGCCTGTTGTTTTCTCTGTAACAATTGTACCTGCTGCCTCCAAGTCTTTCTGGAGCACTTTCAGGGTGGTCCTTGGCTGGTTGAGTCCTCTTCTGACTATCTTTCTGACTCCCTGGTCAGAAATCTTCAAGGAGCTCCTGTGCGTGGCCTGTTGATGGTAAGGTGGTGCTTCTTCCACTTGTGAATAATGGCCCCAACGGTGCTGACTGGAATATTCAGGTGCTTTGATATAAGCCTTTTTTTTTTTTTTGCATTTTTTTTGTATCATGTTTTAACATTCAATATAAATGTTTGAAAGTCAACGTAAGGATGAAAATATTTTACACTTTTTGTAAGTGAAAAATGTGTCCCCCAACTAAGTGACACTAAATAAATTAATAAGTAAATAGCAAAAAAAAAACAACAGCCACAAAAAAGGAAAGGAAAAAATAATTTACAATACAAAATACAAAGATACATGTATTACAGTTATTCAAAATAGCTGAAAGAAAAGTTAAAGTAGCTGAAATAAGATCAAACTAAAGGAAAGAGAAGAGTCAAATAAGGAGTTTTAAATTTCTGCCTCTGTTTTGACATCCTAGACGTCTTCATGCTGGTGGTTATAGAGCCCAGTGATTCCCAAAGTAGAGGTCAGGACCCCCTGGGGGGGTTGTGAAACACTGATACAGGGGTCGTGAAATGCCTTTCAAAATCAAAAACTATTCACTTACACTTATTTCATCCATTGTTGTTACAATGTTGACAAAAATAGTTTAAATTAAAATCACGTAAAGGTGGTGACTAAACTAGGACAATGACAGTATCAGCGGAGACAAATATTAATGGAGGAAATGTTTGTTTAATGTGTTTTTGGATCTGCCTGTTGGTGTTTTCTCACAGCAGGCTGAAACTTTGGGATCTCATTTGGTCAACACTTGAGTAAGACAAATTTCTGGATGTTTTCAGTCTAACCACAGATAAACTTTCTCAGATTGTTTTATAAAATAAAAAAGTTAGTATTTAGTGTCACACACACACACACACACACACACACACACACACACACACACACACTCACACACACTCTGACCTGTTTGTAAGTCGTAGTAGGAGTGGCTCTCACCGTGGTGCTCTGACACCTTTGCTCTCAGAGTCAGCTTACCCCCCAGCCCTCATCCCAAAGATACCTTGGAGCCCATTACCACCAGAGATTCCTCCTCCTCCTCCTCCTCCAGAGATCCTGTTACTGTGCCAACACTGATCCCATTTATTTCTCCCATAAATCATACGTGCTTCTCTCCATCCCAGCCCTGCTCTCACTGACATTTTCCACTTTCTCCAGTATGTGGACCCCACTGTGAGCACAGACTCATGCAAACACTGATGGTATACTTGAGACTAACAGGGGCCTGCATTCTGCCTCAGTGTGAAGTGAAGAGAGGAACATCTGTGCAGTAATTTACAGACATTAAGATGTTAAAAACACAGTTTTAACGAACAAATAAAGATCATTCAGGTGATGATTTGATTAATCTCACTGAAAGCTGAACAACCCAGGAAAGCTTGATCCACTACGTCCCTTACTAAGTGGTAGACCAAGGGTCTTCAACCTGTGGATCTAGAACCTCATGCAGCTCTTGGGCACCTTTGCAGTGGCTCCGCGTAGTTTCCAAAAAATATAAAAGGCACAAAGATTTTTTGTTTTTCTTACAGAGGGTATTAATAATCTAAGACAATTGACACTGACTAAAATAATGCTTGAACATTTTATTTTATTTTTTTATTTTTATTATTTTTTATTTTTTTTTCGTATTTCTACTTTTTAAAGTTTTCAAATTTAGAAAAATAAAGTCTAAATTTCTTGAAGATTTTTTTTATTTTTTTTTTTACTTTTTAAATTTCAAATGTGTTTCAGGTTCTGCAATATTTGTAAATTATTTTAATTCCTTTTTTTCTTTTTTTTGTGCACATTTTGAAGCAAGTTTTACATTTTTTTTAAAACAGCATTTTTTTTAATTAGTTCTTTCTGGAAACAAATAAAATTTTGGCAAATATTTGAAAAAAGTTGCAATGAAGTGATTTTTTATTAATGTTGCTGTTAATTTATGACATTTAAGAAAAAAGGATTTTTTCCATTTTTTATGTTTGTAGATTTATGAAATTTAAGCCATTTTTGGGATTCTCAAAATTTTTGAAAAATGTTGCAATGAATAGAAGTTTCATTTATTTTGCAAATTTATGAATTTAAGAAAATACAAAAAAATCATATTTTATATTTGCAAATTTATGAAATTTTAGCAATTTTTTGAATTTTCATTTTTTTTTAAATTTTTTTTCCATTAAGTAGATTTTTTAAATATATTTTTTGCAAATTTATGACATTTAAAAAAATACCTTTTTTTTCTTTTTAGTTTTGCAAATTTATGAAATTTGGGCACATTTTTGAGTTTTCAAAATTTTTAAAAACTTTGCAATGAATAGAAGTTTCATTAATTTCCTAATTGTTTGCAAAATTAAAGAAAATACAATTTTCCCTTTTTGTATCTGCAAATTTATCATTTTTTTTTTTTAGACATCACATGCACTTTTCTATAAACACAGAAAAAATTCTCATTTAGATAATCATACACTGCATATTTATTATGTTTAGAATTGTATCCACTTTGTAGTCTTTATTGTGAAGATAAAGTAGATTTTGTGGCTCCTGAATGACTTTAATCCAAATGAGCTGAGGGAAAATTGCTCTAATGAAAGTAAAGACTGCAGACCCCTGTGGTAGAGCATGGTCCTCACAGAGAAACTAAAACACTTGAGTTTGTCTGATCTGCTCTCTGAAGTCGGTGCTTTCCTTTTTTGGCCTCGTCTTGGCACGACAGGCTTGTTTATTTTTGTTTGTTTGTTTGCATCACTCTCTGGTTCACACTTGCTCCAGTTTCTCCCACTTTTCCTTCACACCACTGCCACTTGCGGTGTGCCCCCCGTCTCACTGTCTCACTCCCACAGCATGCACACATATACATCCATCCAGAGCCGGGAGGTTACGTCACCCTCAGACGCTTCGCTCCCACAGATGGAGCTGCAGCAGTGCAGGACGTTTAACTTTATCTCTGAAATGTGTCCTGATCTATCCCAGAGCTTTTTATTGGACAAATGATTTTAATAGTTTGTATGTTGGTGTGCATGATGGTCCCATCAGCTGCTCCTCTACATACCGTTCTCTGGATGCCATTCCCCGGAGCTCTGCTTGTATTATCGGTTGAATAACACACACATTTAAACTGTGTGGCCCTCAACCTGTAATGCACAAACACACACAAGCATGCACACACTGGCATTCTGCTCATTCCTCTGCACTTTCTCAGGCTCTCTGTGTCAAACAGGTGGACCCCTGTCTTCCCTGTCTGTCTGTCTCTTCTCTTCTTTTTATATCTCTCACCATTTGTCATGCACAAACACACACAGACACACACACACGCACAAGTGCTGTACAAAACAAGTGTGCCCACGCACAAATGATTCTCTCATCCTGCATTGCTGTAATGATTTAAAACCCGTTTCCACCAATCAGTCCGGTTTAGATCAGTCCGGTTTAGATCAGTCTGGTTTTGTACGGGTTGGATCAGTTAAGTCTGATCCTGTTGGCGTTTTTACAGCCAACCATGCCCCCTGGTGGTAGGTGGCGTGTAGCAGTGTCAGTTAAGCCCCATTTCCACCAAGCGGTTCAGTTTGGTTTGTCTCGGCACACATTTTGTGCCGTTTCCACTGACTTATCCAGGGACAGGTCCCTATATAACCGAGATGAACTACCCGCTTTTGGGGACTCTTCTGTTGGGGTCTCAACTGCTTGGTGGAAATATGTCTCAAGTGATGTTTCTTGCCACCTATCAACAGTCTGCAGTGCTGTAGCTCCAACTTCTGGGATCGATCCAGTTTAGTTAAACAACCCAGTGGAAGGGTCCCAAAAAGTGGGATGGCTTATCTTGGTTATTAAGGGACTCCTGTACAGTGGCTCCTTGTAGCTTCAAAAAAATATTTTATTGGCATAAAGAATTTACATTTATATTTTTATTACAGAGATTAAAGACACTAACACTACCTGAAAATCATGTGTTAAAATTTTGTTGAGCTTATCTGAATCTTTTTTTTTTTTGCGTTTTTGAATTTAAATTCTTTGATAGTTTTTGAAAAATTTAGAAAATAAATTCAAAATCTTTGCAGATCTTAATATATATTTTAAAATTTCCAATTTATTTAAAATTCTGCCAAATTTTGCAAATTATTTGAATGACTTCCTTTTTCAATTTTGTAATGTTTTTAATTTTTTTTTTTTTTTTAAATTTAGCAAATAATCAAATAACATTTTTTAAATTTTTTTTGCAAGTTTGTAAAAAAGTGGCAATTTTTTTAAGTTTTGAAAAATTTGGATAAAAAATTCAATTTTCTTAAGATCTTTTAAATTTTTAGAAATTTTCCCAATTTTAAAATTTTCATCCAAATTTCTGCAAATTTTTGCTAATTCTTCTTTTTGCTTTGTCAATATTTTTAAATTCTGCAATTTTTTAAAAAAAATTGCTACTTTTTTTAAATCAATTTTTATTTTCAAATTTATGAAATTTTGCAACTTTTTTAATTTTTGAAAATTTTGAAAAAAAAATTCAATGAACAGAAGTTTTTATCAATTTTGCAAATTTTTAAATTAACATTTTTGTTTCAATACTTTAGAAATATTTGCAAATTAATAAAAAATAAAAAAACCGAGACATCACATGTTCAAGGTCCCAAAAAGTGTGACGGCCTGTCTTGGTTATTAAAGGACCTGTCCCAGGTGTAGTCAGTGGAAATGCCACACGATGCATGCTGCACTGAGACAAAGTGAACTCAAATACTTGGTGGAAACAGGGCTGAAATCAAGGCTGCTGTTAAGGTGGTTTGGTAGTGGTTCATGTTCAGTATTTGGAGGAAAAAGCAGCTCTGCGCTCGTCCAAGTCGCCTGAATGATTCAGTTTCTCGTGCATGATGGTGTCTTGTGCAGGATGGGCTCAGTTTAGCTCCCTGGCTTGGTGCACTGTAACATTTGGCATTTTGATTAACCTCTCAGAGCTCAGGGGGCCGTGCATGCTGGCGATCAGACCCCTGTACCTACAGTACGGCCACATGAGAAACTCCTCCCTGAGCGTGTTGTAAAACCCCTCCTCCTCCCGCCAGCGCTCATCAAGCTGTCAACTGGCCATAATTAAAGTTCTGACTCATTTGAGCTCAACGTGCAGATGGACCTCGCTGGCCTTGAGGACAAGCAATTAATGGTCAATGGAGGTGACTGGATAAGTTTAGCTGAAGGAGGTTGAGATGCACGAGTCGGTTTATTTATTTATTTATTTATTTCTCCTCTCAGTTCTCGTGTCATGCTGTAAACGTGTTCTTGACTCAGGTCCTGAATGAGCTCAGTGCTCTGTTTGCCATCACTGAGGAGAGGAGGGGGGTTTTCTCCTTTGACTGTGGGGGGAGCAGGGGTGAGCTCCATGTGTTGAAACGTGTAATCAATACTATTGAGTCCAGAAACTTTAGCCTGAGATGACTGTGACCCTTCCCAGTTAAGGAGGTAAATGTTTTCTTGGTATCTAGAGGAGTGGCCCATGTGCCAGGCTGTCTGAATAAATCAGAAACCTAACAGGACCCCGGCAGGGCCCTTACTAATTATTTGAGAACACATGGTGAGCGATGCCCGTGTCATTTATTGGTAAATAGCTTGGCTGGGGAAGGTGGTGGTGCCGGCTTTAATTATAGGAGCATCAGTCCTGAAAATAAACCGGCTTTCTAGTATGCAGAGAGATTAAACTCCTTGTGGTGTTTTCTTCTGTCTTTTATGACTCACTTCATGTTATCTACTTAATTTTATAAATATTTTGTGTGTTACTAGCTTTGTAGAAAGTTTCTCCTTTGTAAATTTTGGGATCACTAAGATCAAACTAAAATTAGGAAAATCAAAAGAGGAGGTAGGGTTAGCTTTGTAGGCTTGCGAGATGTGATTTCTGGACATTCATTTTTTCTTAAAAAAAACAACAACAAAAAAAAAAAAACAGGTAGGTACGGTGGCTGGTGGGTGTCAGACCATTTGCAAAAGCTAAAACACTAATAGGTGTCTATGATAAATTATGCTTCGTAGGGGTCTCACCTTGTAAAATCCTTCATAATACTTACATTTCTATACAGGAAAAAATATGCCATCTTATATTTAGCTTTATAATTTAAAAACCGTTAGCATTGAAGCTATGTTTATCATAGCTGAAGGTAAAAAACTATTGTGTACTTTAGGTGATGTTACTGTTACCTTGTCTGAAAAAGTTGTTTTTTTTTACTGTGCCATGCAAGCAGCAACCTCGGGTCTAAAAAAAATTGAAACATTGCGTAATAGCTAAAATCTGCTTCTCAAGTGTCCACTTGATGCTAGGTCCAGAAGCACAGGAAGTCACATACACACCAAGTAGGGATGGCCTGATACTGATACCAGGTATAGGTATCGGGCCGATACCAGCCTTTTTTCAAGGTATCGGTACTCGTGAATGCTGCAGATACTAGCAGCAGATACTCTGGGCAAAAAAAAAAAACTTCGAATCAATATTTACAATATATACTCAGATTTTACTAAAATTAAACTCTGAGGTTGAGAAGTTATTAAGATTATGTGTTTGCCCAATCAGAGGCACAGCTCAGCTCACGCCACTGAGCGCCCTCTAGCTGTCAGTATGGAGACTTTTTTGTTCTTGTGTAAATAGTAATATTTTTCTACTCTTCGGTATTTCTTTACATTTCCATTCCTATTATGATCATTAAAGACTATTCTATTCTATTCTATTCTATTCTATTCTATTCTATTCTAAAGCCGCCCCTATGCCAGCTGTTTTGCTTCAAAACACTGTTTCAGAAACAGACAAGTGACATCAGAGAGATTTCATCTGTTGATTTTATGGTCTCTGCTTCTGTGTGATGTAACCACAGGACTTTGTTTGTCCGGTACCTGAAAGTTGTTTTCTTACTGCCCTTGAACAACAAAACACTTCAGTAAAAACACCAAACAGCTTCTGTGCCACTTGTCCGTAAAACAGGTGTCACTCTGACATTCAGAGCTGGAAAAAACTGAGATTCTGCTGTGATCAGGAGTTCTGGGAGGAACGTGTTCAAACACAAAGAAACAGGAATATTAAAGTAAGATATCGACATTCAAGTCAGACAGATCTTGAAGTTTACTTCACTGTGATTTTTCTTTAAATCGATGTTTTGGTTTTCTCGTGCCGTGTGGCTCTCGTTGTGTCACACAAAGCGCGTCTGTTGGGGAACAGGAGAAAGTCAGGAGCTGCTCCATAAATCTTCACCTTTTGTCAGCTGAAGAGCACGCTGCTATAGCTGACCCCCCTCCCTCCCTGTTTCAGCCCCTCCCCTCCCACAGTAACCCTATCCCCCCTCAGCTCTCCTCCATATGTCTGCACACACTGGTGTGTTACCATAATAATCATTGAGGTTTGCCTTTTACGTGGGAAGACGAGCAAAGAGTCTGAAGAGTGTGTGGCATGTTAATTATGTCCGTGTACACACTCACACACACACACACACACGCGGTGAAGCAGGGATTATATGACTTATTTGGGGTGTGTGTGTGTGTGTGTGTAGCTGGTTGGTCAGTGTGGCCGTGGCAGGCTATCTGGACACTGAGTATGGCTGTTGACACGAGGAGGAGGATGGTTTATGGCTTCGGGGTCGTGTAGGGGATTTCTTGGAGGTTTATAAATTGTACAGCATAATCTAATCACGCAACGTAATCTTTCTTTGGGGGGGGGGGGTTGGTTTTGGTACCTCAGTATTAACTTTAAAGAGCCGCTGGATTAACTCTGACAAGGGTCAGAACTCAGTTTTTTCTAGACACTAAAAACTATTCAGTAAATAAATAAATAAATAGATAGATAAATAAAATAAATAGAATGGAGTTCTCAATCCAAACTTAGGGATCTCTATACTTTTTCAAGTGTGCAAAGCTTGATTAGAAGGGGATGTGAAGCGGAGGTGCCTGTTTTTATCAGCGTCAAATGAATCAGATGGACTCGAACCAGGACTAGACTTTAAATTGGACAGCTCCACAATGCACCTTGTATCTTTTGTTTCTTTTCTATTAAATATATATTAATTTTTCTCTATTTTTTTTGTTTAAAATCTCAATTTTTTCTATACTCTGACAGTCTGTAATTCTGTATTTATTTCCTTGTTAATTGTTAGCACCAATACAGAGAGTATGTTCAAATGTTCTGGGAATAAAACCTGATCCTGATTCTGATTCTGATTAGAGATGGATGGATATGTTTCTTTTTCAAGGGCCAACACTGATTTAACTTAATTATAACTAGTTAAAGAGGCCGAAAAACGGTATTTAGAGCCGATATTTGCAGTGAAAGTGAAAATATTGGCGCCAAAGTTTTGACTAATATAAATTCCATCACTTTACTTTGTTTTAAAGTTAAGTTAAAATAAAATAAAAATATATATATAGCTTTCTATATATTTAGTTCTAGTTCTATAGTTTTCTAAAATAAATAATGTTTTCTAAAATATCAATTTAACTTATTGTTTCTTTTTTTTAATCTTTCACTTATCCTAGTTTTAAGATACTTGAGGTATGGCACTGCAGGTGGGACAGTTTTCAATTGGATTCTTATTGACCATTGGATTAAAAAAAAGAAAAGAAAAAAGGACCACAATGCCTTCAAAATGCTAAATATCAGCGTCAATAATAAAAAGATTTTTTTTTGTTGCAAATTTTAAAAAAAGAAGAAAAAAAGGGGGGAAATAGCAATACACAGCTGAACCAGTAGAGGGCAGCAGTAAGGCAACAATGAAGGGCGTTCAGCTAATAAAAAAAGATACATATTAACAAAAATAAATAAATAACAAAAATTCTGCCTTCTGTGCTTGAGAGTGACATGGCAGTGGATTTCCACTCCTGATAAAATGACTCCCACTACCATCCCACTCCCATTTTTACTCCTACTGTTAATTTTTAGGCAATACATTGAATTAAACTTGATTTTCTCCCCAGTCTTTTAAGTTTACTGTTGGCTTCTGGGAAGTGTAGTTCTTTTCACTTGCGCTAATTGGGACTACACTAGCAGGGCATGTCACATATTATATCTCATTTCTGTGATTGGTTCCCGTTCCTGTCTGCTCTTGTTAACTTTTATCTTGTACTGTCCCAATCACGAGATCAAAAGCAAATTGACTCCCATGATCCACTGGATTTCTGAAAAAATGTTGGCCTCTTATAGCTCAAGCAGAGGTGCTATTTTTGTTGCGTCTCATAAAAACAAACCTCATTACTTTCAGATAATTGTAATAGAAGAATGCTACATGACTCTTAAACCTTTTTTACCTTCTTGTGGTTAAGGATCAAATTGAAAGATGCTGAAATCCTCCTCTCTCGGATTTTTCTGTAGGAAGTCGTATCGTAAGCCAGGTGTAATTATAAATCTGTACACAGACAAATAAATAAACTTGTAGTGAACAAGATATTGAAGACAAGCCTTTCATCTCTTCTCTTTTGGTCTCTCTGGTCCTGTATCTTCTGTCACGGAGCTGATTGCTCACCACCACTCTCTCTGCTTCCACCCTGTCCACAGGGACTAAACATATTCCCCTAATTAATGTCTTGGCAGCAACCCGCAGTAGGTTTGTGGCGCCAAGTAAGAGGTCGTGACCCATATTCCTGTAATGCTGGGGAATTCTCTCATACTTTTTTATCTCGGTCTTTGCGTCTGTCTCCATCCCTCTGCCCCTCGCCACAGCCAGGCTCCGGGTCGAGGCCCCCGGGCTGGGAGGAAATCCGACCTCTCATCTTCTGGACATTTTTTTTCCTGGTCATTTCAGCTTTCCATTTCAGCCATACCAGCCTGGACACCCGAACCCCTCAGAGTCTATTCTGGTCTTGTTGTGATATTCAGTGACCCTCTACTATCCCAGTGACCAGTCTGTACTGCTCCTTTTATTAGGGGCCTCCTCTGCTGGTCACCAATCCTCTCTTCTCCTTTCTCTCCGTCCTGTCTTTGTCCAAACTTTCTCCACACTCACAGCCCCGCGTTGTTTGTCAGAGTGACTCCAGCCGATGTTGGCACGCTAAGTTTCCAGACTTTCCCTTCCATCCCTGACCTCCAGGAAGAGGGTAGGCCTCTTAAGCCCACCACAGCCTCCCTACAGGTGTTCCCCAGATTTAACCATTAGCAGTGATGTCGTCAGCGCTGGGAACAAATGTGCAGCAGATTCTTTGGCAGAGCCGTGATGGACAGGTGTAAACTGAATGATGGATGGCTCCTGTCCACAGCTCACTTTCCTCACTCTGCAGAGAAACACTCTTAACTCTCACGGTTGGGTCTTATTTTCACAGTCCTGCAGTACATCAGAGATATTACAGACGGTATCATTAAGAATACATTTTACAGCTCCTGTCAGGAATTTCCAAGTCATCTCGAAGTTTCACTTTCATTTCTCTCATAATCCATGTTCAAAAATGATTTGATCTTTGCCAGAATGTTTTATCTCTGAATGCTATTTCTCAGTATTCATGGTCCTGTCCTTGATGTTACTGGTTGAACATGAAGCCAATTTTGGCATGTCGCCCTTTCAAAACCCTTTGTCACCCGCCAAAATTAAAAAGTTACAAAGTTTGCTTTTTTGTCAGGTTTTAAACTATAGCTCTACGTATTTCCTTGTCGCTTTGCATCCTGGGAAAAGTTTTCATGAACAAAGAAAAGTGGAGTTAAAAAGATCTGCTCTCCAAAACAAATACACGACCTGGCAAGAGTCACATCCCTGCAACAGTGGGTGATGGTGCTCATGGGAAACAGAGTCTTAAAACACTACCGATTCTTGCCACAGGTGTCACTGTAATCAACACCTAACAGTAAGTCCACACAGAAACTTTAACAAAGATTTATCTATTGATTGATTTATCCCTGGATTGATTGTATTGCTGGTAATATGCAATGGAAAAACTGTGCCGTAGTCATGCAAGAGGTCTGATAAATTAATAATAATAATTATAACTAAATTATTTGTATAGCACTTTTAAAAACATAGTTTACAAAGTGCTTTGACAATCATTCAGCACAAAAATAATAAAAAAACAAACAAACAATGAGCTAAATAAAGTAAAAACCAAAAGGACAGCTTAAATCAAGACTAACAGAGAGAGAGACAAGATAAAAAGACATGAGAACCCAGACAATACAAGAACCATGCAGCCTAAAAAGAGACCATGAGGACCAAACATAAAAAAACATAAAATCAGAGATAAAAAACATTAAAAGATGGTAAAAGACAGTAATAGATGGCATCACATAAAAGCAAGTCTGTAAAAGTGAGTCTTTAAAAGGCAGCTGATCCAGTGATGTTGATTAGTTTCTAACAACCAGAACAGAGCTACGCTGACCATTTTAGGAACAACCGCCACATAAAACAGTCATTAAAACTACTTAAAACCAAAGGTATGAAACATTTGCTACAAAGACTCTTGATTCAACGCCAATCTTTTCTCCATCCAAAACAGGAGAGATGGGCTCAAGTGCGGATTTAAAACAAAAACACTTTATTTAACCAAACTCAAAAATCCAGAATCCAGATTTCCAAAACTCTTAAATCTAAAAAGCACTTTCACCCGAGGGGGGAAAACACTGGAAGACCAGACAAGGGAGACAAGACTCTAGATGAACACACGACAAACTGAAAGAGAACTCAAGAAACACAGAGACTATCTAGACAAGGTAATCAAAGTTGGGTTGAGTGGCAACCAATGGAAATAGAATAGAATAGAAAATACTTTATTTATCCCCGAGGGGAAATTCAGGAGGAGTAACAGCAGCAATCAAGAAAACAAAAGTAAGAAAGTGTCCAGTCAGCCAGCCTCCACCTCCACAGGGTCCAGGACTGAGCTTCTTCAGCAGTCTGTTCAGTCTCTGTCTCCTGGATCCTAGCATGATGCTACTCTGCCTTCTGGTATTCCCTCTGTTGCTGGGTTAGCACAGCTAGCTCGTCCATCTTACTGGAGATAGATCTTACGTTCCCAATAACGATGGATGGAAGGACAGGTCCATGTCGTCACTTCTTAGCTCACACCTGAGAACCAGCACGTCGTCCTCACTTCCTTCTCCTCACCTTGTGGTAAACATCCAGCCTTGCACCAGTTAGCATTGACATGCTACAGGCTGCTAACAGCTGATTTCACATGTAAACAATGCAGCCATGGTTACATGTAGGATCTCTAGACAAACACAGGAGAAAAAATAGTAAAAATGTCACCAAGGACAAAAACAGTTTGGTGTCCATGACCGACATATGAACCATGATAAGTAATGACTCACTCCTAATGCAATGATGATGGAAAAGAGACAAAAAAATTACAAGAAACCCAGATACCCAGCTACGTGTGTACATCGCCTACAGCACACGCAATGAGCAACAACCATAAAACAAAACCAGAAACACTGTGAAAACCCAAAAAAACACTAAAACATAAAAACAAACTCATCACATTACACTCTCTGTTTCACAGATTTCCCATCAGCCCCCTCCAAACCTTGAGTGTTTTAAGTGTCCACCCTCCCCTCCTCTTCCTCAGGCCCCTGGCTGTGTTTGTGGTTTTAATAATGGATGCCTGTTTGTGTTTGTCAGTCCACGCTCTCGTTGAAGAGCTTTAAGATAACTGTTAATTCCAGCAGGGCTCTATTGATTAGCCTCGCTGGGTGTGGATTGTTTTATAGCCTGTGAGGACCACAGCAGCCCCCTCCATCAGTCCCCACTCCCTCACGACTCCCCTCGTCAGGGCCTCCCTCTCACTGGCTGAATAATTAATGATTAACCTATTTAATTAGTGAGATTTGCTCTGAACAGAAGCAGAGTAATTGAGTCTTCAACCCTGCGTCTGGTTCGAGGAAGTGTGTTTGTCTTATCTGTGTGTATCCGTCACATGTACAATCATGGCAGCATTAAGTGGCTCACTTCCTCCCTTATTCTCAATTAAAACACCGCCTTCGATTAAGAGGAGCGCTGCTCTTCCAAACCTGGACTCTCCCAGAGAGTTGGCGGTGGCGGTGCTGGCAGTTGTGGTGGCGGTGATGTAACTGCTGGAGGCTGCTCCGATGCCAGCAGGGTGGGCATCAGTTTTGGAGGGAGGTGAGCAGCAACACGAGAAGAGCTCAGAGTACTAGTGTGGGTTGGGATATTAATAACTGTGAGCACAGGCCAAAACAATGATGAAGGATCTGTTGATCGACTCTGGCTGTTGAACAGGGACTTCACACTCGGGAAGTTTTTCATCCAGAAGGTCCAGTTCCTGATCAACTCAGGCCAGTGATTGGAGAACAAAATAAAAGTAGTTGCATCGTGCCGCCGCACCAGTAGAGGGCAGTAAGACAGCTTGTTAGCATAGAGGGTATAGAGATACGAGCACAAGTGGCAAAGCAGCCATTGGTCCGAGACATTACAGAAGGTTTGAATCACCAGACCCTCTGCTATCTAAAGAATGAAGATGGCTGAAGTCTACCCATAAAACTAGCCCTTTGATAGACAACTCCCAGCGAGACGCATCCTTCTCAAACCGCTTGAGTTTCCCATTAAAAACTTCCAAGGTCAGGAAATTCCTACCAGTGTTACTTTGGCAGTAATTTCTTGTTTTGTCTCGGTCTTTTGAATCAAACACCATTTAGTTTTAGTTATATTTAAGTCATCTAAAACCTTAAAGTCTGATTTTAGTCTGCTAAGTACCATAAGTACCAAAAGTCTCAAGTCTTTCAGTCTTAGTCTACTTTTAGTCAACTAAAGACCATAAAGGTTTTAGCCCTAGTCTAGTCTCAAGTCTTTCACTCTAAGTCTAGTTTTAGTCTGCTAAGTACCATAAAGTCTCAAGTGTAAGTCTAGTCCCAAGTCTTTCAGTTTTAGTGTTATTTTAGTCAGCTAAATACCAAAAATGTTGTAGTCCTAGTCTAGCCTCAAGTCTTTGGGTCTCAGGTCTAGTTGTAGTCTGCTACGTCCATTAAAGTCTCAAGTCTAAGTTTAGTCTCAGGTCTTTCAGTCTTAGTTTAATTGTAGTCGACCAAATACCATAAGGGTTCAAGTCCTTGACTAGTCCCAAGTCTTTCTGTCTAAGTCTAGTTTAAGTCTGCTTAGTACCATAAAAATTGTAATCCTAGTCTGTTCCCAAGTCTCTCTGACTTGGTCTAGTTTTAAGTCTGCTAAGAACCATAAAAGTTTCAAGTCTTAGTCTAGTCTCAAGTGTTTCAGTCCTTCAGTCTAATTTTAGTCTGCTAAGTACAGTTAAATCTCAAATGTAAGTCTAGTCTCAAGTGTTTCAGTCCTATAGTCTAGTTCTAGTCTGCTTAGTACAGTTAAGTCTCAAGTCAATGTCTAATCTAAAGTCTTTCAGTCTTAGTTTAGTTTTAGTCAACTAAATACCATAAGGGTTTTAGTCCTAGTCCTGTCTCAAGTCTTTTATTCTTAGTGTAGTTGTAGTCTGCTAAATACCACAAAAATTGTAGTTCCAGTCTAGTCTCAAGTCTTTCAGTCTTATAGTCTAGTTTAAGTCTGCTAAGTACCGTCAAAGTTTCATGTCCCAGCCTAGTCTCAAGTCTTTCTGTTTAGTCCAGTTTTAGTTGACTATATCCAACAGAGTGTGTTAGTCTTAGTCTTAGTTTTATTCCGCTTAATATCATAACAGTTTCAGTCTTACTCTAGCCCCAAGTCTAATGGTCTTAATCTACTTCCCGCTGACTAAATACCATAAGACTTTTAGTCTTTGTCTTAAGGCTATTTGTCTTAATCTTGTTTTACTTGACTTAATACATGGGAGTTCTCGTCTTAGTCTGTTCTCAAGTACTTTAATTGTAGTCTAGTTTTAGTTGACTAAATACTGTAAGATTTTTAGTCTGTGTCTAGTCTCAGGTCTTTCAGTCTTATTGTAGTTTTATTGGATTAGATAACAAGAGTTTTAGTTCTGTCTAGTCTCTAGTCTTTTAGTCTTAGTTTAGTTTTCCATTTGGAGTTTCTTTTACATCTCGCAACTCCTGTTGAAGATAAAGTTACTAAGTTTGGAGCACGTCGTGGCGGCAGACAGTAAAGCTTTTCTTCTGTTATTTCTTGCCTTCTCAGCGCCACTCTTTCTCTTCTTACTGTCCATATTCTTGTGTTTGTACCATTGACTGTGTAACACTAACAGTTTGTAATCGTTATCATACTCTGATGAGCAGTGCTGCGCATGCCCAGACGTGTTGTCAAGGCAATGGCGGCTGCATATGAAACAAAAAGAACTGCTAGTGCGGGCATGTCGGGGACAGCCTTATCAGTTTGCTTCCCTCCCAAACATTTTCGCTGATTTGTTGACAAAGTGACCGTTTTATTTCGTCACAGTCTTCGTCATCGTGTTTGACTTTTTATTTGGTTTTCATTTATCTTTGGTCGGTGAAAAAGGTTCTTTGATGAACATTTTTCTTCATTGTCTTCATTGTCTTTGTTAACACAGATTCTGGCACATATATTTTCTAAAGACTTCGTCGATGTGTCTCGCACACAGAACAGTATTTTTAGCACTCATCACACCACTTTATAAAGACTTGTTAGTGGGACACACCTGTGGTCCAGAAGCTTCCCTGCTCCATTTAACTTAAAGTACATTTAAGGGGATGAAAGCTCTTCTATGATGGTAGATGAGGGATCCATTTCTGGGTCACAGGAGGAGCACAGAGGTGAGGAGACAGAAGGTAGCATCGTTAAAAGCACCCTGTCAGTAGACCTGCTCAGAGGAGCTCGCTGGTCTTGATTCCATCACGTCTCCTTTGGCCTGAACAGACTTGGCAGAAAAACCCAGAACTAGAGGTCAGTACTATTTATACTCACCTGTGAGTGGGTCAGGGTGTACAGCCAGATTCAGGACTTACACACAAGCAAACTCAAACACACACCTGCATGTGTGCACTACTACTGTGTGTGTGATCTAAGTGCTGCGCTGCTGCTGGTGAGCTGCAGAGGGAGCTCTACACATGGAACTGCTGGCTCAGCAACCTGAGGAACTGATGGACTCCTGCTCCTGTTCACGTCACTGTCACAGCAACCTGCAGCCTTCATATAAAACACACACTGAGGCTTACACATATACACACATATTCACAAAAAGACTGACATAGTAAAAGTAGAGTTATTGACTTTTTCTGTTAGCGATTTCTCTAAAAATCAGTCTCTCTCTGTGTGCTCAAAAATCCTCGTACCACAACCAAAGACTGGTGAAATCAAAGCTCATCTGAACCTCAGGCGTCTCTTACGGAAGAGATTAGGGCCACTGTAAAAAAAAAGGAAAATGTCCATTTTTTTATATTTTAGTATTTTTCCTGAGAAAAAAGGCAGAATTCTGCCTCTTTTTTTTAGGAAAAAAACAGTAGTGTATATTTAAAAAATTGTAAAAAAGACAGAAAAAAAAATACATCCACATTTTTTCATATATTTTAGTATTTTCTCTAAAAAAAAAGTCGGAATTATGACATTGTTCTAGAAAAATACAGTAATGGAAAAAAAAAATTGGATGCATTTTTATTTTTTTTCAGTGGCCCTAATCCTCCTCCATAGTCTCTTGATCCCAGGTGATCAGTGGTCACTTTTCTGCAGTGTTTAATGCTGCGTAAACATCAGCAAACTGTGTTTCTGACCCAGGAAAATGTTCTGCATTAAGAAAAGAACAAAATAAAATAAAATAAAATAAAGCAAGTAAAATAGATTAATTGAAATAAAATGAAATGAATAAAATAAAATAAATCAAACAAATAAAATAAAATAAAATAAAATAAATAAAATAAATAAAATAAAATAAATCAAACAAATAAAATAGAATAAATTGAAAAAAATAAATAAATAAAATAAAGCAAGTAAAATAGAATAAATTGAAATACAATAAAATAGATAAAATGAAATAAATCAAACAAATAAAATAGAATAAATTGAAATAAAATAAAGTAAAATTAAATAAATCAAACAAATAAAAGAGAATAAATTGAAAAAAACAAAAACATAAAAATAAATAAAATAAGATAAGATAAAATAAAATAACACAATGAATTAAAATATCATAGAATGTACTTGTCATTTATTTCTTAGCTGGACTTCTTTACCAGTATGTTTCATTGTCTGAATCCTTCCCACTCACAGAAGGTGAAATCCTCCAGCGTTAGCCCAGTTAGCTACGTTAGCTACGTTAGCCATGTCTAACAGCATAGTGCTGCTCAGCAGGTATTCCTTCTGATACTGGGTTAGCACTGCTAGCTTATCCATCATCTTACCTTCTCCTTAGCCTGCAGGGAACATTGGATCTAGCACCAGTTAGCATCAACATACTACGGGCTAACAGCTGAAAACTCATGTATAAACAATGCAACCATTGTTGCAAATAGGATCTCTAGACAAACACAGGAACAAGAAAAAAGTGAAGCACCACTTCAAACGTAACCAGTTTTGGTGTCACTGGCCAAAGAATGAGCTATGAAATGTATCAATGGGCTCCAAATAGAAAGAGAACTAAAAAGATGAGGGGAAAAAGGAGATAAAAAAGGAATAAAGAAAAATCTGCTGCAACAAGCTGCCACCCATGCAGCGCTTTGAAACTGGAAGAAGTGGAATTAGGGGTTGATACGAGAGGATGTCAGGACCAGGATGTGGATTTTATAAGGGTTGTTAATTGTTATTCAGGCTATTTTGACCTCAAAAAGCATTTTTTAGCCCCAAATATTTCCTTTGCTTTTTCCTTTTCCTTTATTCCCTTTCCTGCGGGTGTGTCTTTTTATTCCAGGGCATGTTGCTCCTGGTAAATTGGTTTATTCATGGAGGAAAGGCTATTGAGTTGCAGTGTATTAAAGCTGCATGTAAGCAGGTTGACCTTAACCAGAGTATGACAAATAGCCCGGCCGCACCATGAATGCAACATACATGAAAACTCTCACATGTGTTACCTGCACCTGCAGCTGAGTCTCCTGGTCTTTAAACCCTGCGTTGAATTTTTTACTCAGTTTTGTGAGATAACGCACGCCGACGTTTCTATCGTAATTTATCTTCCTCCTCAAACTTAAAGTGTCTTCTTCGCCGCGGCCTCTCTTTGTGTCCGGGGAGCAGAGCAGAGATGACTGCGAGAGAAAGTACAGTATTGATCCGGGGCAGTTCATTTTCTGCTGTCCCCGGTGAGTTGCTCTGGGGGAAATGGCCAGTTTGTCTCCTGTCATTGTGGCTTCACAGTTAAAGAGGAGTTAAAGGAAAGAAAAGAGGAGGTGGGGTTAAGAGTGTCGCCGTCTGGGAGGAGCAGGAGCAGAAAGACCTCCGAGCATCAGGATGTCTCCGTCCCCACCGGTGCCTCGTTTGGGACGTCTCACACCTGATTGATACACTCTCCCCTGGCTCGTGCTTGTGTTTATTTGTCTGCACATGTATTAAACGTTTCCACGCGTGTGTGCGGCTGATATTGTGTGGGCGCTGCTGAAGAAAGCGATATTGATCATTCGCCGTTTACTGTCCCTGCTCCCCTGTGAATTGCTCTGTGGGAAGTGGTTAATTTGTCTCCTGTCTGGGGGGGCCTGTGTGTGTGTGTGTGTGTGTGTGTACATGTGTGTGAGCCACATCTGTGTGAGCCTGTGGCGCATGTGGTTAATTTGTGTCCTGTCTTTGGGGGGCTTAGCCGTTAAATACTTCACTCTGTCTCAGCGGAGACGCTGGCTGATATCATTGACCGTCGTGTTCAATGAGAGTAATGCAGGACAGATTGCTAAATAGCCGCCATTAACAGAATGAACTCCAACGTTACGGATGATTCAGAGCGAGTCTGTGATGGAGAGGAAGACTACAAGTCAGTGGATTTTTTAACCTTCTTCATTTGGAGCCGTTTTCTTTGCCGTCAGGAAGACAGTCTCTGTTGTGTCCTTTCCTGCCTCTTGTCCGTTGGTCATCCTATCATGGCCTTTACTCTTCTGCTATAGCTGGACAATTTTGGGAAATAATCTAACTGTAATTTATCTTCTGCATTATTCACTAAACACAAGCTGTTGTGACTATTTCGTCCGGATTTTAGTCACTGTCAGGTAGACATTGTTGTGATCGGCCCATCCTTACATATGAAACTGATCTTATATTCCTCCAGGAAGGTCTGACAGCCAGCCATTGTTGCTTTTTGTTCTGAGACCTAAAACTCAGGACACTTCATTGGTTGTTTAAGTGAAAACATAAAGATTTTATTGTTTCACAGGTATTGTTCAATGATTTTCAATAAAATAAGGTTGGGACATTGAAGGTATATGCTGTCAGTTATAAAAAATAAAAACTGGTATCGGCCCAAGCCGGCATCAGCAGGTCAGGCTTTTTAAAGATCAATGATCGGCCAGAAAATTGTGATCGGTGCACCCCTACTGCCTGGGTCCCGGATTGAGGTGTTTTTGACACGCTTCTCTAAGAATTTCCTGTCTATATATTACAGTATCATCATTTCTTCACTTTATTCAACCACAGGAAAAATATACAGACAACCTACTTCATTTATATGTTCAAGCCATAAGAACTAGCAGTAAAAACCCTGTGCTATTCCTTCACCTGCTGGTTTACACCAAGTGCCCCCTAAGGTGATTGTGTAAGTGACCAGTACAAAAAAAAAAAAAAATTAAATAGCTCATACACAAGCAGTAAATCTAACGATCAGTGATACGAATGAAATATCTTTATTTAACTACAATCACAGCAGAATATTGACTAATTTATGTGATGGGGCTGCTCAATCTGAACTGTGCAAACAAAATCACAAAAAAGTGCAAAAAGTATCCGTAGCTTCAGCCCATTGTTTTATCAGTTTATTATATCAGTGGAATTTGAAGTGTGAGCCGATATCTGATATTTTATTTTTGAGCCAATATCGGCCGATACTGATAATGTGCCTATAAAATTGTGCATCCCTTACAAATATGAATCCTCTCTTCTATGAATCCTAAGCCCTCTGTACACCAGGCGCGTATTTTTTGTGAAAATATTTCATGCATTTTTTATATATTTTTTGAACCTACTGTTTTTTCAGTGTAAGCTTTCACACCAGCAACGTTCTTTCGCTGAGCGAAATTGTGTCTTTTTTTTTTTTTTCACTCAAACTCATTGTTGACAAGTCACCTACTTAAACATTCAACATTGATTGTGTTTGTGTCCCAGCATCCGGTTCATTAAGACAGAAGACATAAAAACTACAACAACAACAGTTACAAAGACGTCATTTGGAGGTCAATAGCTGCAGAGATTAAGTATAACACCTCCAAGTTTTCTGCAATTTCATGCCATTTGTTTGCGTCGCTGTTGGTGTGCAAAGGCCTTCACACTAAATAAAATGAGGAAATGTAAATAAGGCCAAATCTCTGGCTTCAACACTGAAATGTGTCGACATGTGGAGTGCACTTTTTTATAATATGAAAAACACTGAGTGACTATGAATATAAATATTAAATGTCTGAAAATCTTACTGATCTCTTATCAGGCGCAAAACACAAACTGAAATGCTGAAATATAAATAAAAACAAGGTTTCAGTTCGACCACCGCAATACGTAAACATGTGCAGATTACACTTTTTCATTTTTTTAAATTAATTGCAGACTTTGTGATTTGAAAGCTGCTTCCTGTTACACTGTGATGTCATTAATTGTTCAGCCCTACCCGTTTCTTCTGAGTCAGTTGTCTCTCCTGGCTAACACACATCTTCTGTGGTGAAGGCTAAACTGATGATTCAATAAAAACAACGACACATATTTTTAAAATGTGGTTAAAATTCACCTCATTTTTCTTACACTGGAACAAACTCATGATAAACTTGTTTCTGTCGCCTCTTCTCGCACTGAAAATGTGAATCCACCTCCCGCTGACACCCCCTGGTCTCCAGCCGTCCCTCTAATGCCTCCATACGTGCACCACTACATGTGATAATTTAAACATATCTGCACTCTTACAGTTTAGGTTGTATCCTCCAGGTTCACGACCCCTGGCTCTATTTTTAAAGGGATTACCTCACAGCTCTCCCCTCTCTGAGGCTTGTCTGTCAGTGCATTCTCACTTTAATGAGTTTGTACAGATAAATGAGCACTTTGAAGCAACATGTGTCGAATTACCGCAGAGATGAGGATTGCATAACAAACACATGCAATCAAACTTCCCTGACGTATCTACAGTTCGAGATCTATTTTTAGGTTGCTCGTGAACGTTGGAGGAAGTAGTTATTGCTGTGACTTCACTCAGTGGATGACCTGAGGAGTGTTGGCGTTCAGGCTGCTGTGACTTTGAAGGACCTTTATTGGTACGAATCCACCTGTGTGTGTTTGCGAGCGCGCTCTGCCAGCGGTTCTGCAGCGGCGTCCGCGCTGAGCAGATGCCCTCTCCTCCTGGTCGCCATCAGCATTTTAGCTAACTGCTGCCAGCTCTTCCTCGGCCCAAAGGGACCAATTAGGTCCTGGCAGCTGCACCCAGAATGCCGCCTGGAATGAGGGGCAGCGGGAGGGCTGGCCAACGCTCTGCACAGGAGAAGGGCAGATAGAGCTAAGGACACGTTAAGAGGATCTGAGTTCTCGCAGAAAGAGAAGAAAAGATGGAGAGCAGTTGATGCAGTTTGTTTATTTGGAGCCTGTTTTCTCAGACCACCTGCTGCTCTTTTTAAGGACCAGACGGGGCCGTGTGGGAGCCTTGGCCCCCTGCCCTCACCAAATTAGCACCAATGCTGACAAGAGACCCGACTGTCCCTCATCACGCCGTTGTCCCCTTTCTTCCTCCTGAACTTTACCCCCTGAACCTTCGCTTTTCACCCCGGTGAAAGCTCAACCATGTCGAGTCCCCCTCGTCACCGAGCCGAGCGTGGCCCAGCGCCAACGTGAACCTTCAGACACAAGTTCTGTAGTTATTTCAGCAAGCTCTCTTCATTACACCCAGACCCAAAGGTCAAATATCAGCGTTACTGCCAAGAGGCATGTGTAAACCTATACTCTATATATTATTGGACACACAAACCTTTACAGTTACTCCAGGATTTATTACCCAAAGGCTGTTGTCAAAAACAGAGCGGGACAGATTTCAGACCTGTCTTAAAATAGGAGTGAATAAAGTCTGCACAGTTTTGATGAGTGACACGAGTGTTAATAAGAAAAAAAGAGAGTCAGAGTTAGTTCTTTAAGAGATAAAAATCAATACTGGTGGATATTTACACCACTGTCTGAAGCTTTTTCAGCGTTTTGTCTGCTTACCACAGCAATAACTGTGTGATCATGTTACAATTTAAGTCAGTTTGTGATAAAAAATAGTTTCTTATGCAGAATTTCTGCACTACAGAGAAAATATGACGGCATCAGGAGGAAATAAGTAGATACACTATAACCTTTCTGTGTGTAACCCAGGTGCATTGTGGGCATTTTTACAGTTACCTCTTTTTTTCTCTTTTTTTTTGGTAAAAGTTGTAAGTTTATGAATGTCATTTACTATCGCTAATGAATTTAATTTAAGTTTATTTTATTTTTATTTTATTTTATTAATTTTATTTATTTATTTTTTTTATTTTAATTTTTTTTTATTTTATTTTAATTTTTTCATTCATTTTTTTTTAAAAAGGGAAAAAAACTTGCATTGTTTGTTTTTGTAAGCAGTTTTCCTCAGTATAGTGTCACAAGTTACTGTGAATTTACTTGGAAATATCAACTATAGAATTCTGTCATGTTTAAATGCAACACTGTAAAAAATTACACTGCAAAATAACAGTAAAATAACGACAAACCTGCTGCTACTTTACCGTTGATTTACAGCAAAGAAATTTTTGTTATGATGGCGTTTTGTAACTGTAAGTGAGGAGGAAACACTGTGGATACGAAATCCTGCTATACATTGAGGCTGTCCGTGCTCTGCTGCACAGCCCGGCTGTCTGTGCTCCACTGCATGGACAGGCTATCTGTGCTCCACAGGGTGCACTCAGTGATTTTTACAACAAGTTTAGTGATTGTGCCAGTAAATGAGATGTGTTGATGGGTTAGGGTTCAGACAGACAGACAGCAGATCAGTGCCATGGAGCGCAGACAGCCTGTACCCTCTACAAGTGTGAAAAATTATCGATTCGGCAATATATTGCGACACTCTGACCTGTGATAAAATATTGATATATATTAGCTCTTAATGTTGATACTTTTGTTAAAATAAGAATTCATACTTTAGGTGAGTTGGAAGTAGAATATGTCTTCTGCACCTCCACTGAGGTAGATGGCGCTCTTCTGTCTGACAAACTTGATGCGCTTCATGTTTTCAAGTTGCATGTGTGTATGAAAAACTGCATCTGACTTTCATTATTTTGAACGCAATAAAATAGAAAAGTTGTTTTCAATCAAGTAGTTGACTGGGTAGAAATTGAAATGTATCGCATGATGGTGTTAACGTGATATTATTGTATCATCAAGTTCTCAGCTCTTTTCAGTTTTAACAACTTCAAGTTAGTGATCTACTTTACTTGGAAATTTTGAAGCAACCAGTTTCCCTAAGTTTTTTTCAAGTAAAGTCAACAAAATATATTTTACAGTGTAGAAACGAAACATTTGTTTGTATCCGAAGCTACAGAAAGCACCTGGCTTTAACGGAAAACTTCAATACTCATAATGAGCCAAACCTCAGTTGGTCGTTTATGTTTCAAGCAGCCGTCCACTGATTTCTCGAGTCATGCTCGTCTTCCCTCCTCCCCTCACACTTTTCCACACACTCTCCATGCTCCTGTGTCTCCCAGCGGGCGTGTACATCACCCCCTTGTCTCTCACTCAGTGGCTGAAACAGAAGTCAGGAGGAGGGGGGAGCCGGTGTCTGACCGCCTGACTGGGGTCCATCACTCACTGGCCCAAAAGAATCAGCCGCATGATGGATGATTACGGTGTTGGCATTTGCAACCAGAACCTGGAGTCCTGGTTTAGATCTACACCACGGAGCCACCTCTGCTCCCTGCTTGTGCATGTGTGTGGTGACTGACACAGAGTCCTGCTGCAGGGCCGTGCATGTGTTCTTCAACCATCACTCAGTAACCAACACGCTGTAGGTCCACACGCCATGGCCGCTGAAATCATCAGGGCAAGAATGTTGTCGCTCAGGGTACGAACTATTCTGGGATGTTAGTTACTCAACAAAGGGATTACTTTCTTTCAGGAAGGACAGGATAAAAAGTTCTGCACATTAAAAAGTTTGCATCCAAATCCTCTCAGTAGAAAATGACTCACCTTAAAGTCTCTGTGAAGAGTTTCCAAGGGATTATCAGCACCAATATTACAGGTTAAGTCTCTGACAACACCACGCTGGCTCACAAAGTTTAGTAGAGAGAAGAGAGATCTGGGTTTTTCTCTACTGACAACTTTTTCCATGATTAATTTTGTAGTGATGGTGGACACTGGAGCCTAACTGTCAGACAGAAAAAGGACAGAAGAGCAGAAGAAAGAGAAACAGGAGAGAGATAGAGCACGAGCTAATGCTAAAACACAAGCAGTAATCCTGCAGTGGTCTGTTCAAACTTGAGAGTAGAGATGGACCGATTTGTTTTTTTCAGGGTGGATGCAGATACCGATTGTTAGTAGTCAAAGAGGCTGATAACCAATATTTGGAGCCGATATTTGCAGTAAAAGTAAAAACATTAGCATCAAAATTTCTAATAAAACAAACTCCAACAATTAATTGAAATGCCTTTAAGTGTATGTCCCAGGCTCAGCAGCATGTCTTATAAAGTAAAATGAAAACTTAATAATAACAAATAAATAGCTTAAGTTTTCTAGCACATAAAGTTTTCAAAAAATTTTAATGTAATTGCAAGAACTTGTGCTGCCTTTTACAGGCATGTTACATATTTGCAATTTTTTTTTCGTCAAATTTTCACGAGTGGCCATTTAGGGCTTCCATAGGGCAGACAGGGAAACTCTGCAGAGAAGCAGCAACAAGCAGCTCCTGAATATTTGCAGTTTAAATAATTTGTTATAGGGATGCACCGATACAAACATTTTGGCCGATTCCAATATCCGTTATTCATATTGTTGTTATGGCCGATAACCAATATTTACCGATATCGCTACAGGTAAAAAAAAAACTAACAATAAAACAATCTGAGATGGTGTGTTGAGGTAGTTCAGAGAGAAAGAGCGGCACAATCGTGAGAAAAGATAACCATCAAATCAATCAAAGTACGGAGCGCCTGGGATAAACGCAATCAAAAAAAGTATGTTTTGTTTGTGTTTTGGATCAAAAACAGTTTTGGTGTTTACGTTGTCAAAGAAAACAAGATTTTGGGGGTCTTGAAAGATCGTTCAAGATGCTCTGAAAATGTCAGGCAGCTACTGAGTAAAAATCGTCCGATACCGAAATCGAAACCGACATATCGTGCATCCCTAAGAGTCAGGAAAACATTTTCCTTTGGGTATTGATAAGAAGAGTGTTATTTGTTTGTCTGTGAAAGCTATGACAAGTTCATAGACAGTGAAATAGTCACAATGCTAATTGTGTTAGCCTATCAATGGGATTTTCCATTGAAATTAGCATTAAGGACTTTTACTAGCAGAATCTAGCTGTTTTAGAGTCACTTTCCTTTGCTCAGTTTCCGATTATCGGCTTGGTCAATATTTGGTATTTTGAGGCATCCCTACTTGAGAGTCTATCAATAAAATGAAGAGTGAGGTTACGTTGGCTCTGATTGGTAGATGACTGGCAGGAAGTAACTAGGATTCACTAATGTTACACATTACAGACACGTCTCAGAGCACCAGGCTGCCGATAGCGCTACATATAGCTGGCTAGTACAACGTTTGCTTGTTGTCATGTTTCAAACTGTAACACTACGTAACTGTGCTGATAAACACTTTACCTCGTCGTGTTGTATCTGGTAAAAAAAATGACTTGAACAAAGAAAATGTATACCAAAATAAACACAAAGTCACATGGTTAAAAGTCACACCTTTACGACAGTGTGCGTGAGACTCCAGGCCAGAAGGTGGCGAAGTAGTCCAAAGAAAACAGATCCCAAATCCCAAATATTTGAAAAATAGTAACATCAAATAAAAAAAGGCTTATTAGACACATGGCTGTCCCTTCCTCTTTAATTTGCGAGACAACATCAGAAACATCCAGGGTGCTTCCATCAAGTCTCCGTCCACGAGCTTCTCCTGGATCAGGGGTCTTGACGTGTACCGCTGAGGGCAGGGGTTCACGTCCCCCGGTGGAATCTTGAGTTTCCCTTCAGGGATGCACTCACTTAACCTTCAGGTGCCCCGTCACACTCAGAAAAGGTTTTTATGAGACACGTTCACACTCTCTACGCCTTCTGTTTCACACACACACCTACACACTCTAACCTCTCAAACAGGAGCACGTGTAACACATGTTATAACGGCAGGCCTTAAGTGGACAAAGCCCCAGGCTCTTCCTCTTGATGCGTCTAATGGGATCTGCTGATTGACAGCCACAGTCATCCCTTTGACCTGACACGACACTGTGTGTGTGTGACACACACATCACGGCCCACACATGAGACCGCGCTCTCCGTGAATTAAAACCTGACGGGGTTCTGATCAGCGCAGAGGACTTTGGCGGCGCTGGGGTTGGGGTCAGGGTCAAGGTTGGGTTCAAAGGAAATGCATGTTTTCATCATGTCTTATTTACGGTATTGATGTGCTTTACGGCTGTAAGAGCATACGGCTGCTCTGGAAAAGCATGCACAGGGGCCATTATCAGTGAATTATTCATCAAGGATGTTGTCAGGTCTCTGTGTATCATTCAACAATTGGAAAAATACTTAGACATGGATTGTGCTCTTAACGTGTGAATAGTTCACCTGCTGCTTGAGATTATATCGTTTTTAAAGTACTCGTTAAAAGACAATGAGTCCTGTCTGAAAACCTTTCCTGGTCGTCTTCCTTTCAGCCTGTTTTTTCTTCTTCATAAGTTTATTTCAATCCTTTTTTGCTGTACCACCTCTTCAAAATAATCTCTTGTTTTTTGTAGCCTTTAAAGGTGCAGTGTGTGTAGAAATTAGAATACAGATCAAACAGGATCCTGAGGACTGCCTCATTTACAGTTGAAACCAAAGTTTACATACACGATATATTTTTCTATTTCTATTTTTTCTCACCGTCCAACATTAAATCAGATTAAACTTTTCCTGTTTTTGGTCAATTAGGATTACCAAAATTATTTCTATTTGCTAAATGCCAGAATTATGAGAGAGAGAATTTTTTAGACAATTTTAATTTCTTTTTTGAGAGTCAAGAGTTTACCCACATTCCATTAGTATTTGGTAGCATTGCTTTTAAACTGTATGACTTCTTGGGTTAAATGTTTTGAACATGCTTCCAAAAGCTTCTCACAATAGTTTCTAGGATTTTTGGCCCATTACTCCTAACAGAACTTGTGTAACTGAGCCAAATTTGTTCGTAAGTGAACCCCAAGGGTGAGTACTGTAAGGGGTACTTGACAAAAAAAAATCATCAAAACAAGTTTAAAAAAAATCTGATTTATAGAATCACCTCTTGTGTACACATCACACTTCTTGTTTACGCCTCTCCACCATTCCCGTACATTTTACCTCCCTCTTTATGGTGCTTTAGTGCTTTCGTGTTTTTTTTATATTCTTTACTGTTTAGATTCTTCATTTAATTTTTATACATCTGTGACTCTGAGAAAGCCCTGCACAAGAGTGTCAATGTGTCTGGACTGTTGGTTCATGTACAGATTAGAGGTAGACCGATATGGATTTTTCAGGGCCGATACTGATACCGTTTATTTGTAGTCAAGGAGGCTGATAACCAAAACTTGAAGCTGATATTAATGTACAGTCAAAGTGCAAATATTGGTGTCAAAACTTTGAACAATACAAACTCCAAAACTTAATTTAATTTAAATACCTTTAAGCATATGTTTATTCAAGAGCTCCCAGGCTCATCAGCATGTTTTATAAAGTTAAATGAAAACTTAAAATATAAATTGCTAAAGTTTTCTACAGTAAACAAAGTTTTCCAAAATTTTTATGTATCTGCAATAACTGTAACAACTGCACTGCTGATTGGCTGTTTCCCAACCTATGGCTCTGCTTGCAACCAATCAGATGATACCATGGGTGGGACAGCGCTGGGGACTGAGTAGTGACTGAATCAGGGCTGCAACAACGCAGTTTTAAATTTGGTTCTTATCGGCCCTCAGATTAAAAAAAAGGCTGATGCCGATATGCTTCAAAATGCCAAATATCAGCCCTGATAATCGGCCTGGCCAACAATCGGTCTATCCCTAGTACAAATGGCAAATAAAAACCTTGAATCCTTAAAACAACTTCATCAACAGCAACAATATATTATTTGCAAAACTGCTTGGACTATACGGCCTCATTCTGTTGATGACAATTGTTTAGCAAGCTAGAAAGTACATTTGCATGCCAACAATAGCATGGCCAGGTTGATGAATAAAGGACAGGTGGTTGAAACGTGACAGATCACTTGGGAAAATGAGGTGGATGATGAAAGTATGTATTATTTTTAGTCATGTTATTTTGCCTTATTATTTTCTGGAAAAATTTCTCAGTCATACAAGAGGGTACTCGGCTGAAATTGCATTTGAAAGGGGGTATACAAATCAAAAAAGTTTGAGAACCCTTGCTCTATCATAAAATAACTCTCAATACCAATTCTTTCGTGCAAAAAAAGAAAAAAATCTCTCTTTTTTTCTTCTTCTACAACAAAAACAAAAGAAGCTGTCTTCCTCTTTTACTGTAAAAACAGTGACTGCCCCCTCTCTTCCTCTCTGCCTGACTTCCAGGTGGATTTCAGGACCCCAAAACCTGCAGTAGACAAACATGGCCGGCATGGTGGCTATGGCTGCAAAAGGAAAGTTTGGGGATTATTGTTCACTTATTTTAAGATACTTCACAAAAAAACATATCTCATTTCTATTGTTTTTGTTCTGCTGAAAACTTCTACACACTGCACCTTTAAGTTTTTAGTTTTAATTCTGTGTTTAGAAAAGATTTAGAATCATGGCAACAGCAACAACCTTCAGACAAGTATTTATGTTTTTATTTGCCTGTGCTCGCGGCTGATTAGAAGAATTCCCCTCCCGGCCGGCCCTAAGGTTCCCGGGTCAGCTGGTGTACGTTACAGCTGATGGCTCCACTGCGATGATGGACGAGGCCACAAGCCAGCAGCTCCCCCCGCCCTCCCTCCATCATCACCACCACCACCCAGCTCCTTCCCAAAACACACTCTACCCCCCCTGAACACGCCTCTCTGCGGTGACATCACCACCAAACTGGCTGACAGCTGAGAGCACGCACCAGGGGCCCCCTGTGTCAGTATGTGGCCCCCACACAGGCATGGGGCTGTCAGTTCATGTCAACTCTTCTCCTGCGTGCACACGTATGGAGCTGATCCACCTTACAGGGATACTTTCTTAAATATAATCATGTTGATTCTCAGGCGTCAGGTGATAATTTGGTCGTAACACGAAACAGGAGTGAAGAGAAACTGATTGATGATGAGACAAGCAGCTGCTTTTACAGTAACCCAGGTCTCTCAAGGCAGATCTGTTTCTTCTGTGCAAAGTTACTCTTAAGTTCTTATTATTAAAACTGCTTTAATGTGAAAGTATGATCAGATTTTGCACAATTTTAATTTCGCACAACCCCAGATTATTGCAAGTGCAGAACTTTGGAGGCAAAGAGTTACCTTGATCAACTCATCGAGCTGCTCTCTGTGACAATGTTCAGTATTTACAAGCCACTCTGACCTCTCCGCATTCATTTTATGTCATTTATCGCTAGGAATGGGTACCAAACTAGGTACTTTATTGGTACCAAGTACACATTCACATAAAATCAAACAGTACTATGTTTGGGTACCTAAAAGTATCCTTGGGACTGTGAGGAAGGGAAGAGTAGGCAATTTTCCATGCTGGACATGAACACAGCATTGCAAGATTATGAACTGAAACATAAATACATAAAATTGAATGAGATCTTATTGTCAAGGAAATTAGTATTATCACATAAACACAAAAAAAGTACCAAAAACAGGTACAGATTGTCAGGTGGAAAACAATAATAATACATTTTATTCATATAGCACCTTTAAGAACTAATCATTTACAAAGTGCTTTGACACATAAAAACAAAACTTCAAAATGACAATGTCACATCTGGTGAAAAAAAAAGGAAAGGGTTCTGAGAGAGAGATAAAACAATGATAAAAAGGTTTAACAATGAAGCAAATTAAGTCTTATCACTTCTTGACTCTACTTCCTGACATATTTTACAATCCCTGAAAAAAATACACAAGAAGACAGCTGTCAATCATTGTTAAACGTGATGTAAAGCCTCATTTTTAACCTTATATAACTAATGCAAACGAAACTTTTCAGAAAAAAGAGGACTTGGATACAAGGCAGCCAAATGATATCTTCAAATCACCACAACAGTTCGAAGTGAGAAACATTTCTACCAGGTGTATTCATTTTTTAAAGTTTGACCACAGCCCATCTGGAATGACTGGGGAGATGGATTTTTTTTACCTACACTGCAGCCAGCCACCAGGGGGAGCAGTTTTTGTGGAGACCTCACTTTGAGCCAAGCAAGATGACGGCCATTTTTTTACAGTCTATGATCACAACACATTTCAGTCATGTTGTTTCAATTATCAAAGTCTTTCATCTGGAACCAAAGATGCCCTTTCAGGTCATTTTTTTTGCTGAAAATTTTGGCCAAAAAAACATAATTGAGGACACAAGCTGGGATTAAAGATAAAGAACTGGAGCAGGAAAGCCAGAAATATTTGGAGCTAGAACTGTTGTTTACAATCCAGATCCTGATCCTGCCAGACATATATTCCAATATCGCCCCCTAATGGAGATCATGATCCTTGGTCTGTAGCAGAGTTTGCTGATGTTAAGGCAGCAGGCAACACTGCAGAAAACTGACCACTGATCATCTGGGATCAGAGACACCTGAGGGACTGGTGCAGCCAAATGATATCTTCAAATCACCACAACAATCAGATGTGAGAAACATTTCTACCAGGTGTATTCATTTTTTAAAGTTTGACCACAGCCCATCTGGAATGACTGGGGAGATGGATTTTTTTTACCTATACTGCAGCCAGCCACCAGGGGGAGCAGTTTTTGTGGCAACCTCACATTTTTTACAGTCTGTGGTGTGAATACATACATACAACAACACCTACAAATATTATCCTACAACCATTTAAAGAATAAGACAACAAGTGGATTTGAGTTCAAATTAAGTAAATTGTACTAAAATACAACTAAAAGGGTAAGATTACAGAAAAGGAAGCCTGTCAAAGTGAGTTTTAAGAAGAGATTTAAAAGATGTGACCGACTCTGCCAGCCTTATCTTCTCGAGAAGGTTGTTCAAAAGTTGAGGGGCCCTGTAGGAAAAACCACGGCACGCCTTTTGTGGCGTTTCCACTGCCTAATCTCAGGACAGGTCCCTAAAAGAACCAAGACAAGCCCTCCCACTTTTTGGGACCCTTCCATTGGGGTGCCAAACTAAACTGATCCCAGAAAGTGGAGCTACAACACTGCAGACCATTGATTGGTTGAAAGAACCCTCACTTACCGTGCGACAGCGGCTGATGTATTTTCAGTCTTCCCTGAAACAAAGCTTGATTGTTCTTTGTATCAAAGAGCTACATGCCATTTACAAAGAGGACGAACTGCTGGATGTCTTCCATCGTTGCTCTATTATCATGACGCATTTTCCTTCTTTGCATCACGTCATTGTGTAACTGACCTGGTTGTTGGCACCAAGCTATCACGCCGCCTACCAATCTTAAAAGTCCAATTCCCAATCTTAGTCCAAAGGGACCTAACCCAACAAGCTTCTAGTTACAAAGCCAAGTCCCTATGGACTGAGCTACTGTTGCCCTGAGTGACTACAGTCATAACTGAGCCAATCCGTACCAAACAATACAGATCCAAACCGGAGTACTCGATGGAAAAGGGGCTTTAGATTTGAGTCTTGACTTTGGAATGACCAACAGAGTTCCACCTGAGGATCTAAGGTTGCGGGATGGCTTGTAAGGCGTCAACAGGCAACGTGCATTGGTACCGTATCGTTTGAAATGCGAAAGGTGTGTAATTCATACAAAGTGCTCCATATATACACCAGTTGCATATCTATCAAAGCACTACATGACACATTAGGCACACAGGAGCATAAATCTGGACTCTGAGAGCGGGTCAGGAATTTTAAATGGATCCACATCCTGCAGCAATGAACCCAGTGACCTCGCACATATACTCGTATCAATATACTGTTACACATGTTGTACTCTAGGAGCACATGATACACGCAGATATGTTTCAGGATGCAGTAATTTTAAGACCCTGGAACGCAGCTCTCTATTGGCAGGGAGGAGCATCAAACTCTGTTGACAACTCCTGGTCGTCTGTCAGAAAGTGCTGCTGGATGTCAGACAAGCAGAGAACATATTATCATAACCGCACTGGCTTACCCGGGGTTATTAAACTGTGGTAACTCCCTTGTTAAGTCTGATGTTAGCATGGCACCGCTGTCTGCTCTAAGAGCTCTGGAGCAGTGGGAGTCAGAAGATGAGCCCCAGGGGACGGGGACACGGATGGCAGGGGGAACAGGCGCTGTCAATAACAAGATTTATTATCCATCCACTCGTCCCAGGGAGGGGGCAGACGGAGACCGCTGTTCGCTGAATTAGCCGTCAGGTACGGAGAGGGGGATCACTGGGGGGATCCCTTAAGAAGATGGGGAAGGGAGGGTGGGGTGCTGCGGCCTGTCAGTAGCCCCAGTCAGAGGGCTGAGGCAGGAAGCAGGGAGAGCAGAGACAACTTCACCCAAAGTCTGGTCCGTATCTCTGAGACAAGGCTCAGGCTTCTTAGGATGTGACTCCAGGACTCTAGGATGGAGCGCTTGCTGATAAAGCAGCGTCTACGTTAGTGATGTGTCGCTGCTTTGAGCAGAGTCCTCATTTGGACTTAAAGAGGAGGATCATGGTTGTTATATCACCAAGGATAAATTATATGAAAAAAAACTTTCATACTGTGAAAGGTGGATTTTCGTAACTGAAATTTAGAAACTTTTAGCCCTTCACACACACCATTAGATATAGTTTTTGACTTTAAACCATGCTCAGTTTGTACTAAGGGGCCCAAAGTGAGCCAAGAAAATATCCCCCACACCATTACACCAGCAGCAGCAGCCTGAACCGTTGATACAAGGCAGGATGGATCCATGCTTTCATGTTGTTGAGGCCAAATTCTGACCCTACCATCTGAATGTGGAGCAGAAATCCAGACTCATCAGACCAGGCAACGTTTCTCCAATCTTCTGTTGTCCAGTTTTGGTGTTGCTGTGTGAATTGTAGCCTCAGTTTCCTGTTCTTAGCTGACAGGAGGGTCACCCGGTGTGGTCTTCTGCTGCTGTAGCCCATCTGCCTCAAGGTTGGACGTGTTGTGTGTTCAGAGATGCTCTTCTGCAGACCTCGGTTGTAACCAGTGGTTATTTGAGTTACTGTTGCCTTTCTTTCAGCTCCAACCAGTCTGTCCATTCTCCTCTGACCTCTGGCATCAACAAGACATTTTGTCCCACAGAACTGCTGCTCACTGGATATTTTCTCTTTTTGGGACCATTCTCTGTAAACCCTAGAGATCGTTATGGGTTAAAATCTCAGTAGATCAGCAGTTTCTGAAATACTCAGACCAGCCCGACCCAGCAGCTTAATTTCTCTGCATCAGGAACAGACGGTCTATGGTATTATCCTATGAAATCATGTTGTTTTGTTTCATGTTGTCTCGAGTTGAGTCATATTGGGTTGTACAAGTTCTATTTCAGTGTTTCATGTTGTGTCGTGTGTTGTCTTTGTTTCATATCGTATTTCATATCCAATTATTGATTGCCATCTGTTTTCAGAGCATCTTCACTGATCTTTCAAGACCCAAATAATCTTGTTTTCTCTGACCATGTAAACACCAAAACTACCTAAGAAGAGTGGGCTCTCTTCTTTTATGTCTCTTCCTTCTTTTATGTCTCTCTTCTTCCACCTTTTTGTGTTTTTAACTTGATTGATGTACGAGCAATAATGGGATATCTTGAATTCCCTTTGGGGATCAATAAAGTATCTATCTATCAATCTATCTATCTATCTGTCTATCTATCTATCTATCTGTCTATCTGTCTATCTATCTATCTATCTATCTATCTATCTATCTATCTATCTATCTATCTATCTATCTATCTATCTATCTATCTATCTATCTCTGTTTTTGGATCCAAAAAACAGACGAAACATACTTTTTTTGATCGTGTTCATCTCGGGCGCTCCATCCTTTGATCCTCTCCATGATCTCCGTTGTCTTTTCTCACGATGGCGCCGCTCTTTCTCTCTGAACTACCGTGACACATCCTCAGTTGGAGCGTGAGCTGCCTGAACTTTTCTGACTTGCAGCATCTCTCTATGTCTCTGTCATCTCACTTCTTCTCCTCATATCCATGCTGAGCTCTCGTCTAAAAAGCGCACCGCTCTCACCCACAGTAGTTTACGAGCAGGATTTTGATTGACAAGCTCCACCCCCACAGTAAACAGTTGCAATCAAATCGAAAAATGTGGATTTATAAATCTTCTTTTCTTCTTGTATTTATTTGATTAGTCATGAACTGCAATTTTACAATGTCCTAGAATTCTGATTCTCTATTTGGGGACCTGAAGCAGATATGAGATTAAAATGTGATTAATTAGATTAATTAATTAGATTAATTAATTAGATTAATTAATTACAAATCCTGCAATTAATTGGATTAATTTTTTTAATCGCACTGACAGCACTAGTCATTTCATAGTGTATCTCATCACGTCAGCATTATATGGTATGATATTGTATCCTATCATATTGTATTCTGTATGGCAGGGGTAGGCAACATTTTCCATGACTCATGCGACTTTAAAATACACTCATGCCCAAAGTGCCAATACTTGCTGCCTTATTTTTTTCCCTCCACTGGCTTCCAGTCTCTGCCAGGATAGATTCTAAAATTTTACTTTTTGTTTTTAAAGCCCTTAATGGACTTGCACCTATTTATTTGGCTGAGCTCCTCTCTGCTCAAAACCCCAACAGGCAGTTACTGACTTTGGTCTTTTTAAAGCCCAGCTTAAAACATATTTGTTCAGAATGGCTTTTAATACACAATAATGTGGTGACATGTTATTTTATTTTGTCTTGTTTTATCAGTTTTTATCGGGTTTTATTTTCCTGATGTGTTCCATTGTTGCTTTCTTTTAATCTGCTTTTATTTCTTATTTTACAATTTATTTTATCTGAAAAGCACTTTGGTCACTTCGAGTGTTGTAAAGTGCTCTATAAATATATTTTGATTGATTGATTCTTTCATTCAATCATCGGCAGTCCATAGGAAAGTCTCCTTTATGTATTTCCTGTCAGCAAATAGTTTTCAATGCTGTGCTATGCAGTGAGAATAGGTATAACTTCCCTCTGTTGCCTGGTTTTTAACAGAAAGTTTTAAATGTGTTGCTCTGTTTAGCATACTTTGCTAACGCTGTTTCTCGTTTGGTCCCTGACAAAGTTGCACAGTCGATGTCCTACGTACCACACTTTTACAGCAAAAGGTGCTTATTGCCTGATCTCTGTTAATCTCTGGCTAGAAATCCATACTCTCTTGTCCAACTTTTTTGGAAAAAACAACTGGAACTTGGTTTGTTTGCCATGATAAAACCAAAAAATGGATGCGATTGCAAGCTAGCAGACTGACCTCCCCAAAGGGTTGTGGTGACGCACTTGCAGGTCACATTCCAGCACTTGTAGCGTCATGACGTAGATTTATTTTCTAACATTATTATTTGCTAAATGTGCTGATTTTCTTGAGAAGTTTTAAAAAGAAGACAACACAATAGTTTTGTTTTTATTCTTTTATTAATTTTGTCTTCTGCCTCTCTGTAATTATTCTCTGCGTGCTAACATAAATAGCCTCACGTGCGCTAGGTTGTTTAAGTCCTGTTCTAAAAAGATTTTAAGCGATTTCTCTTGAGTCAGATGTGATTTTTAACCATCCCTTTGCTGTGGCTCTGTTGAGCTAGGCTGCTTGTAAAGTGTGTGTGTGTGTGTGTGTGTGTGTGTGTTCAGCGTGAGGGGGAGTGGAGAGTAGATTATCTGTAGATTCACAGCAGAGAGTCAGAGGGAGATAGATGGATGGCGTAGGAGCTGCACGCGCTTACTAACGGTGTCTCTGCAGCCTCACAGCGAGCCACCACACACACACTCACACACACACACACACACGCTGCAAGGCAGGCCACTGTCAAAGGTCTATTAAGGGAAGATTGAGACCCCAGGTGTGTACGTGTGAGTGAGTGTGTGAGTGTGTGCGTTCACATGCTCGTTGGTCATGGTCCTATAACAGAAGATTGAGACCCCATTGCTCCCAGAGCCACTCAAGCAACACAACCTGCAGTGGTTTACAATCAGAGCAACAGAGTCCATCCATCGCTGCTGACACACACACACTCACACACACACACTCTGAGGGAGTACACACTAACAATACAGCTCACTATAGATGTCATTAAACAGCAGCCGGGCTGGAACAGCTGTGTGACAGCGTTGTGGACACGCCGCTTGTCATGATGTTGGAGCGAGGGCAGATTGAGGCGCAGGTTAGAGACGCCGGGGGGAGAACTACGAGGTCGGAGAGCAGGAATCACGGCAACACCTTCGACAAGCCCTATTTGTCATCTGCCAGGACACCCAAATAGCTCTGACTGCAATATGGATGGGTTGGTGGAGAAAAAGTGACCACAAGCCGAGCAACTAATCCTGAGCCTGTACACTCCCTCCTCCTCTACGGCTCTCTGAAAACTTGTTAACATTTAATTAGTGCCTCTTAGGAAGTGAAGACAGAAAACAGTGAGGAAGGTTTCTGTGTCTTCAGTTTTTTCATGCCCGCCGAGCTCGCAGTGATTTGTTTCACCCTAAACGTTTGAGATGAATTCTCCAGCTGATCCAGAGCTGCATCCCTGCCTGACAAATGAAACCAGCACCGTGAGGGGGAGGAGCGGAGAATCGTGCAGAAGCAGAAATGGAATCATTTTATTGTTTGTCACCGCGGCCCCGCGTGGTCACGGTTTGTTATTGGATGCTAATTAAAATGGCAACAATTCCAACAATTGGCAATTAAATGCTTGTGAAAGAGGTGATGGGGAATGAGCTCCTCTCCGCGGGTATAAACTCATTTGTTATCCCTCTTTCACACTCCTCTTCGCTCTGTCTTTTCGTTACTCATTAGGAAGACAGAGTGCTGTCACTGACCACCTCCGCCAACGACTGGAAGGAGAGAAGGGAGTGCACGTAATGATACGCAAGACAGACTTTTTTAGGTGGAATAATTCAAGTGACTGTAGTCCAAACTGTTTTACACTTTCAGTGTCAGTCGTGGAAGGAATTTATCTTCTTTACCCATCAATCCCCCTGAAAACTTTCATTTAAACAAAAGAAGACTTTCCATCAAAATACTCAAGTCAGATTAGTTTTACTTTTGACAAAAAAAAAATCCTGATTAAGTCTTGGTCTTTTAAATAACACAGCATTTAGTTTTAGTTATATTTTAGTCATCTGAAATCTTTCAGTGTAAGTCTTCGGAGAGTACGCTGTTGTATTTGGCCTTTCTTATTTTGCTACACGCAATAAATCTCCTATTAGACCCCCTAAACGTGCCCCCAACATCCCATAATTTGCTCTTTAGTGCCATCTAGGCACACTAAAACGGTTCTAGCAGCCACTAGGAGTGTCGCACAGAGATCAAACCAACATCAAAATGTTTGTCTCATTGATAAACAAAAATCATACACTGACACCCCTGACCTATCTCGAACAGGAAGCCGGCTATTTTCCTTTCAAAACAAAATTTCGCCACATTTTTCACCCTTTCTTCAGAAATGATCTTGCCTGAAACCATAAGTGGAATCAGCTTGAAAATTGCTGAAATGACAGACCCTGCTTTTCGAATCTTATTTTTCCAGTGATTAGGTCAATATTCTGGCCTTTATGAGGGGTTGTTTCTAAACTTTTGTGAATTTGACTCCTCTCTCTGCAGCAGTTCTGTGATGATGTCACACACTCATTAGAAGTTCCGTGCAGCTGGTCATGTGACTCACTCAAGGCGGGAAAATGCTATGTTTTTCAAACACACACATTATAGAGGGATGAAACCTTGACAGAGGACTTAAAAAGGGCATGGTGAACAGGCGTGAAGGGACCGGCGAGAGGGCGAGGACCAAGCAGCAACATCCGGTCTAAGAATATGAGACAATGCTGAAGTGCTAAAATCTGCTGTTTCTGGAGTGTTCGCTTGAGGCTGGCTCCGGAAGTACAGGAAGTCACAAACACACCAAGCCAAAAAAAGCCATATTCAAAGCAGAAATTAACCTATTTACAGCCTGGTTCAGAAAACGTCTCCTGTCTGAGTCGCTAATTTTACTATCCGCACACACTGTACGGGGGTGAATCTTTTTCCAATCAGCGCTTCAGAGGATATTAAGATCGCAAGCTCCTCCAATAAGAGGCACAGCTGAGGGTCATGTGGCCGACATGCGCCCTATGGCTGTAGGGGAAGCCATTGCCACTACCAATATGGCCGCTAAAGCCAATCTGCTTCATTTTCCGTTTCAGAAACAGACGGGTGACGTCGGCGAGACTACATCCATGGTTTATACAGTCTATGGCGAGGACCCGCTGATTGCTGCTTGCAGCTTTATTTGCCATAAAAGTTTTAAACTTAGTCTAGGTTCAGTCGACCAAATATCAGCAGATCTTAGTGAAATGCAATGTAAACAACCTAACTACTGTGAAAATGTCCCGCTCACTGTGTGAAGCTACGGTTTCAATAAGTGGTAAAGTTGCGTTTCCTGTACCACCTGTACCAAACCGCACTGATCTAAACCAGACTGCTTGGTCTCCAAGAGGATTCTCCAGTCTGGGTCATTTCTCGTGCGTGCATTACTCACTTTGCTGACTGCTATCTGTACATCTTTCTAACACAGTGATTCCCAAAGTAGGATCTACGAACCAAAGCTAGGGGGTCCACGGAAAAATGTTAAAACAATTCTAAAAGTGTGCTGTATCACTGAAAAAGCATATCACCAAACTGTGATCTCTTGCAGAAATAAAATCAACTATTGTTTTCAATACTCTTTTAAAATTTAGTTTTGTGTTGTGAGATCAATTCTGATAAACATGTGACATGTTTATCGCTCCAAAGTGTGCAGTGGTTAAAAAAAACACCTTGGGGCCAACAATTACTTCAATTACTTTGAAAGTAAAGATGTAGCCTATCGTTCCAAAGTGCATTACAGTTCCTTATCACATAGTTTTATTGTTACTTTTATTGTTTTATTGTTGTTCTTGTGAAAATGTGAGACCTGAAAGGGGTCCATGGTCTAAAAAAGTTTGAGAATCCCTGTTCTAAGATATCTTCAAATAGGTCGACTCGGCAGTTTCGGCTGTGATGTTTCTGTGATGAAAGTCTTTTGGCTGAAAACTGATAACAGGCTTTGAGTCATTTTTAGTGAGCAAAATTTGGGTGCATCTTAAAAATAACATTCGCGGACAAAAAACGAGTTTAGGTTTTGACATGGAGCAGAAAAGTCAAAAATTGATGCGTTGTAAAAAAGAAATAAAAAAATTTTGGAGCTAAAATGTTGTTTGAAATTCAAAAAGGTCTGAATATGAAAAACTGATTCTGGTAAAATCCTGATCCTGATCTTGCCATAAAAACATCCTGACATACTTTCCTCATATCGCCCCCTAATGGAGAACATGTTCCTTGGTCAGAAGCAGAGTTTGCTGATGTTTACGCAGCACGTAACCTTGCAGAAAACTGACCACTGATCATCTGGATCAGAGAGGGACAGGTGACGATGGAAGAAGGAAGTTTGAGCTCACTTAGTGACTGATTTTTAACAGAAACCACTAGAAGAAACACTTTGCAAATGGAGCAGTTATACGTTATTTTTCACACCCGCTCCAGAAAAACCTGTTCCTCACACTCGTTTCTTCTCGACATGTCAGACCTCATCAGCGGCGCCCTCGGCCAACGTAAAGTCTGATCTCGAACAAAGTCTCAGATGCAAATCGTCCTCTTTGTGCGAGCACGTCAGCCGGCGTGGGCCATCATAAAACACCGTGATGGATACACAGCCAAATAAATAAATAAATAAATAAAAGCTCTTAGTCCTCTCTTTTTCTGTTCTCCAACGCCTCTACCCTGATGGATCTGTGAAATGATATAACGAATGAGACTTATGGAGAGAAGGAGGGAGGGAGGGCAGGCAGGAGGGATGAAGGCAGCGAGGAAAGAGACAGAGGATGTGATTTATTAGGCTCATAAAAATTCTGCCTTTGTTATTCCCTCTCATTTTTATACGTGAGGCTTATTAAAGAGCACACCTGCCAGAGTCCTCGCACAAACTCGTGTGTGTGCGCGAAGTTTGGTGCATTAAGAAAAACGAGCGAGTGAGGATTTGTTCCGAGTCTGACGGGATGTTTAACGGGAAATTTGCAGACATTCACGCTGATCTAACTCTGCTTTCCTCAGGTCACACTATCGCCGCCGCCGCCGCCTCCCATCGAAGCCCCACCTCTCAGCGGGTGTTCAGGACACGCTACAAGATGGTGACCCGCCCGGGCTCCAGCACCGCACACACGCTCCACTACAACCCGGCGCTCTCATGGAGAACCAAGAGGATCCAGTCGGCCAGGTAACCCACCTCCCCGTGTGGGAGCAAACACAGACACATGCAGAGGAGCGCTCCCACAGTTCACGTCAGCGTGGCAGAGCAGCGCCTCGTCTTTTATGTCACCGTCATGTGCAGCATGAGTGGAAGGGGTGGGGGATTTATGGTGCTCATTTTTACACAGTAGATAACCCGGAGAATAAACCATTTACACCATGTGCTCCTCACATTAATCCAGCCGGCAGGGAGAGCTTCTCACTCAGGACGGATACACAGAGAGGAAGAAGGTGTTGGTTCATATCTGCACTTATTTATCCTTCATCCTCACTCTGTTACTGGTGTTAAAAATTACCCATGAGTCTTCTTTAAACAGTGACTGAAGCATCCCAAACAGCAAAACCTCAGATTACTTTTTATCTTTTGAGGCTTTTTTTGTCTCATTATGAAAATTGTGTCAGGCCCAGATATTTAAGTGTATTCAGTATAAAGCCAAAGAACTGAGTTCAGGTAGTTTCGTGACCGGATCAGACATGTTTCCATTCAAGTCAATCTGTAAACTAGGGCTGCACGATTATCGCAATCGCAATCGCAATCGCAATCGCAATGTCAGCACAAGCAATTACGTAATCGCAAAAGAGGATATCGCAATCGCAATGTCAGCACATGCAATTCAGATTTTTCTCCATGATAACCAAGCAAGTCTGCAGACTCATCATTACACAACTTTTTTTATTAAATCGCAAGCACAATCGCAATCGCAATATTGTCCACCTAATCGCAAATCGCACCTTTTCCCCAAATCGTGCAGCTCTACTGTAAACTTACACTGGATCTGCTCCGTTGTGAGGTACAGGTTGCAGGTGATATGCAGCCATCATATTTTATCATATTTTATAGCTTTCAAAGCAAACAAAAAAAGAAAATGTGTCAAAACCTGTGTGTATTCAGCTTGGCTACGAGGATAAACAGACATATAGAGTAGAGTCAGACCTGGGCCCTGTTCTACGAAGCAGGATTACTGCCTAGCGAGGTAGCTTTGAGGATAGGTTTTGGATTCCCTGTTCTACGACACGGGATCACTCCTCAGCGAGGCAAGTCTCCATGGCAACATACGCTGAACGGCTAACCTGCTCCGGGGCAGGTTAGGTTCTAGATTGATCTCGCGGACTATTAAAACCCCGCCCACTGACCAATGAGCCCTCACGAAAAAATGGCTTGTCCGTTCTTAGAGGATCCCGTGGACAACGGAGCCAGACCTACTCTCTTTTTCAGATGACCGCCTTTATGAAAGTTACCGGTTTTCCAGGGAGGGGTTGGTAGTACATGACACTTTCTACAGGTAGTTAAAGGGAATGAAGAACTCTCATTGCCGTAATAAGATCTTCAATGCCAACACTTCTGTTCCATGACAATATTTTATTGCCTGTATTAAAATTGTAACAGGAATTCATGTGGGGCTCATGTGGGCTACATATCACACAAAAAATGTAAACACGATAGGAATGAACAAATGAATAAATTCATCTAAGAAATAAATTAGGTATGGTGCATGTTACAGTAAAAGTGCATGGTGAACAGTGCTATTTCAGGATGATAATGGCACAAAAGATTTTATTTGCACTACATCACTACACTTACGCATTTAGACTGTCAGCAATTTTCTGCCAGCACTCCTTCCGTGCTTTAGCAGCGGCGACAGTGCTGCTTTTAACGTTAATTACATGTTTCAGCTCGTCAAACTTCCTCATGATCACCTCCTGCTCCTCCTGTATGAAGTATGCGGTCCTTCTCTCTCCGGCCTGCTCTGACACTCCAGACTGCTCCATGTTCGCGATTGGTCAGATGCAGCGGGCTCCGCCTTATATGCGTGCACGCGCTCATTGCCTAGCTGGATCCACTTATGAGGTTGATAACCAGCGTCGTAAAACCATGTAGCGAGACCGCCGGCTACCGCGCTCAGTTCAGCGAGGCAGCTCCAAGGCTATCTGGCTAGACTGAACTTGCTTCGTAGAACAGGGCCCAGGAGTCAACAGGTTTGAGGTTTCCCACCCCAACATGAATGAAGAGAAACAGGTTGTGAAACATGGTGTTTTTTTATTATCCATGTGGTTCTGGATCTATGCCTCTGTTTGTCCCTCAGATTTAAGTGGCCATGTTAGCTACAGGATTGCCAGATGTACAAAAACTATTGTAGAGATTGGGAGAGAGTCTTCGCACCAAGTGGAGGAGTTAAAAAGTATCTCGAGGTTTTGTTCATGAATGAGGGGGAAATGGAGCAAGAGATTGACAGACGGATATGGCAGTGGTATGGATGCAATACCGGTTCGTTGTGGTGAAGAGAGAGCTGAGCCAGAAGGCAAGGCTCTGTATTCACCGGTCAATCTATAGCTACGTTTACATGGACCCAAATATTCCGCTTGCATTCTGTTTATTTGCTCAAACGGAAAGAATTTAACCTCTGTATACACCTCATTCTGAAAGAAAAGTACCAATCCGAATTGACATTTAATCAGTTTCACAGACTGGAATATTCCTTTTCCCAAACAGATTGAGGTTTCATGTATCCACTCAAACGGAAAGTTGTCAGGGTGTGTTCTTTCAGCGCATGCTCAGAAATGACCTAAGACGCAACTTGAGACGTTCCTCAATTTTAAAAATGGCGGCGAGCCGTCAGCACTGGAGGAAAGTTTATTTTTGATCCACACTTTGAAAGAAATGAACATAATTTCAAGACTGGACGGAAAACAAACTCGCAATACGGAGTATTGCAACACCGTGATAAGCAAACTGTCGTCCTCCAGCTTTGATAAATCTCATGATGTTTACGCTTTTCTGCACATGCCCAATTGAATATTCTGTTTGATTACAGCGGCGCATGTAGACCAGAGATTGGAATATTCCTTTCCATGTTTACTATTGTTTTTGGAAAAGTCATTCAGAAAGATTACATTCAGAAAGACAAAAAACTCCTCATGCAACCGTAGCTACTGTCTCAACCCTCACCTATGGCCATGAACTGTGGGTAGTGACTGAAAGAAAAAGATCACAGATACAAGCGGCTGAAATGAGCTTCCTCCGCAGGGTGCCTGGGCTCAGCTTTAGGGATAGGGTTCGGACTAGAGCTGCTGCTCCTTGCATCCAGAGGAGCCAGATGAGGTGGTTCGGGCATCTGGTGAGGATGCCTCCTGGACGCCTCCCAGTGGAGGTGTTTCGGGCATGTCCAACTGGGAGTAGACCCCGTACCAGATCCAGGACACGATGGAGAGATTATAGAGAAGAGGAGCTGTTGGAAGTGGCCTTTGCTGGTCTTTGCTGATGGCACTGCTGCCCCTGTGACCCAGACCTGGATAAACTGTCGAAGATGGCATAACTTGATGACATAGTTGAAATTGGTCTGCCTCAGTCTGATGTTTGTTGACAGTCGTACTTGACGTTTCCAGATGAAAAAAGTGACGAGTGACGTTTGTCTCAGACCAACGAGCATGGAGCGCAGATGGCCTAGCGGTTCAGGTCACACACACAAAATATCATAAAGATAAAGAACAAGCATGATCAACAGCCCATCATGATCTGGAAATCTCAGTCAAAAAGTTGATTCGATTCAGGAAAACAAAGGCAGTTGGAGTCAAAAGTCAATCATTAGATGTGGCACAATGAATGACCACTTTTCATGGAAGTTACACAGCCACGACAGAGTGGCTTAATTTGACTACCTCACAACAGTAAGCTTGGTACTTTGGTTCTGACAGGTGTACGATAATTTTACCCAAAATATGATATATTTGAGTCTCTGGTTGGACGATTCTCCATTTCTTATCTGGAAACACTGGTGAACTGATTTCCTGCTCAGCCTCTCATGGTGTGGCCACACCAAACGCGAATTTGCGGCGCGATTACATACAAAGTCAATGCAAAGACGCGTTTAGCTGCCGATTCGCCGATAGTTTGGAGCGTTCACGCGTTTAGGCGGTAGACGCGAATTCGCTCGAGTTCAAAATATTCCCCCACGACGTAATTGTTTTGACGACGTTGGGGGGCAACTGCTGTCTGCTCCGGCTCCAACTCCGCTGGAGGATGGAGGAGAAAACAATCTGTGCGGTGTGTCATCATCCAGAGTTATACGATACGACGTGTGTACTCTACAGAGACCAGAAAAACAGGAGCAGGCTTGGTTGAAAGTCTCTGAGGAGACAGGTTTTGAATGTAAGTTCTGTAAACATTCTTTTCCAGCTGGATCTGCCTGCACGGGCTATCACTGAGTCCGACTGTGTTTTCCTCAGCGGAGTTTTGAGCCTGATAGAGAGGAGGAAAGTGCGGGGCAGGGGCAGAGCCAGGGAAAAGATGGAAGTTCTCTGTGCTCCTCTCTTTCCTCCACCCCTTCATTATCCCCAGGGAGACCTCCGGGAACATGGGTACGGGGGTTCAGAGGTTCGGGGGATCGAGGATGAGATCGCAGGGAACAGCCAAGCAGGGCTGGTGGAGGTGGATTACCAGGGAGAGGCAGCAGGCATTGACTGTGATCTCCAAAGCTTTCACACACTCTCCTGTCATGATGAAACCACAGCTCATTTTCAGCTGCTCTTTTGGACTTTCGGTCTTTAAATGAACGAGCTCTCTACTCCGCATGCGCAGTACCGCGCATTCGCGTGTCCGCGCCTCAGCTTGTCAAAAAAGTCCAGCGGCGAGACTCGGGCGTTCACGCGGCGCGTGACAGGCCATTCGCGCGAGTAAATTCGCGTGTTCGCGTTTGGTGTGGCCGCGGCATTAGAGTGAAACTGTACAACGTAAAACAACCAACCACCTGTTTAAAAACACAAGCTGAATAATTGAATGTTTATTATCCAGGGTACCCACAATCCCTCACTGAAATTCAGGCCCTGAGGTATCAGCATCTTTCCATCTCTGTCGTCTTTGTATTAAAGCACAGAGTCTGGATTTTGTTCCAGCCTGTTGTAGCTTAGATTTCTTGTCTTTCCTTCCACTTTTCTCACAAACAAGTTGAGAAACTACGTTACGAGAAGAGACGTGAATGACACAACCGTCTTCCCACAGACCTTTGACAAACTGCTCTTTACCTTTTCCTCATTCCTCACAGATTCACTCTGTAAAACGAGTATTTGTCATATTCCTGGTGTCTTGTCCTCTGTGTCCAGGTGTTTGTGTTGAGATCCTTTAATAATTAAGCATTTCATCCTTATCTCCTCTTCCTTTGTGCGTCTTGGTGATGGGGTTCATTTGTGTAATCCAGATTTGGTGAGACAGAGGGGCCCGGGCTGCTGCTGGACTCTTGTGACTTATTACTATTCATTTAGCTGCTGCAGTAAATATTGATTCATCAAGGGATTTTCAATTTGAGCCCCGTGACATCTCGTGAAATATCACCCAGGGTGTAGAAGTGAGGAAAGAGATAGGGAGGGAGGGGGACAGGTCGGGTCCCCAGGGATAGTGGATCACCCCCCCCCCCTCCCCACAGCCATCACTGCGCTCCCTCCTCGTGCTTATCTATCTGTTTAACTCCACACAGCGCCCACTTTTATCAGTTTGGAGCCATTGAGTGCAGCACGAGCTCATATTCTCTGCTCTTAACTACCGAGTCCTGCTCTTCATCTTTGGCCTATCAGACCCACTGGACCCTGTCCTCATATGTTCCTGCTCTTATCTGGGAGGCTGCTCGTAGCTGAAGCCCTCTGTGAGCCACAGCGTTTACCAAATAACACCTGAAGCAGCCGTGCATGGCTCAGTGTCCTGGTGTCCTGTAGGGAGGCTGAGGTAGAGGCTCTCCTGTGGGACGTCCAACCGCTCTGGAGGCTTTAAGATGTTTTCTTGAACCAACTTAAAACCAGAAAAGGAGAAATATGGAAGATACAATGCTTATAGATAAATAGAGCACATTTATTTCTCAATATCATCTTGAAATGCTGTGTTCATGTCCAGCGTGGAAAATCACCAACTCTTCCACTTCCTCACAGTCACAGAATACGTTCATGTATCGAAACATGGCACCGTTTGACTTTAAGTTAATCGGTACTCTGTACTACAAACAGAATTTGGTCAGTACCTATAAAAGTACCCAATTTGGTACCATCCCTATTTTCTCCTATTTGGTGGTTTTACGATGTTACCAGTTCTGGCAGTTTTTAGTTTTCTTTTTATCACCAGACTCGGTGAAAAAGTTGAATATTGATGTCTACAGACAAAATCTGGAGCCATATTTTGCCCCAAAATATGCCCATCACATGTGAGTTAATTTCTAGGATTTATTCAGGGGATCTGACATCACGTTACCAGATACTAGAAGAAGAAGAAGAGGGAGAAGATGAAAAATTTCACCATCTGCCGGAGAGAAGCAGTGACCTTTTTTCTAACCCAGCTAAAAAAAGACTAAAGAGAAGGATTCAAATGGAGGGAAAAAAAAGATTTTTGAACAATTTGAAAATCCTAAAACAAAAAATCCTGATACTTATGTGAACATGATTTTTTTCTCCTACCCCTGTTAAAAATATAAATTTCTCATTTTTATCAGCTTTGAGAACATGCTAGATCAAAGACAGCTCCTAAAGGTTGAATTCTGCAAAAGGTGTAGTAAAAAAAAAAAAGACAATGAAAATTATTTTACCAAAATAATGGGGATAAAAAATCTAATTTGGATTCAAAAAGGATCTTAACTAAGGGAGTGGTTTAGCTCACTTTTTTGGATCATGCTTCTGCATTGGTCCCAGTTTGCTCCTCACAATATTTGGTGCAGATCATCCCCTCCTCCCTCTCACACTTCATTTCTCTCAGGACTTGGGTTGTAAAAGAAAACACATCTTGCATTTATTTGGAAGTTCTTGTGTGGTATAAAATCATGTGATACTACTTGTGGCTATGCAAACTTTTGATTTGTTGAAGTGTAGATGGCCTAGTGGTTTAGATCGAGTCAAGCCTGCAGGTCACTCACCACTCTCGGCCTGTTTCCTGCTCTATCCACTGTCCTCCTCTATCTAATCAAAGGCATAAAAAGCCCAAAAAATAACTTTGATTTTTTGAAGCACCCGCTGGCCCCACTCTAATTGAAAACAAATGGGTGAAAGGGAAACCAGACACTAGCAAATCACACTAAAACAAAAGGTACTTAAACCATTTAAAGTGCAAAACTGAAAACATGTTCAACTTAAAGCAAAGCAAAATCCAAATTAAGATAAAGGATTGACTTTGAGCTGAGAAAACACACTCAGGAGCTCCACACTGGCTTTGGGGGAAATGAGCCCTGGTGAAAGGGGAAAACCTTTTCTCATTCACCTATGACCAAAATACATAAAGTAAAACAAAAGCCCCTGCTTTTTGAATATTAAACCAGCTTATTTGATGATTTTAATTAGTTCTTTGTTAAAGATGCTGTGAGGGGGATCTGTTTTGATTACTCTCCCTCGCCACCTTGTGGCCTGGAGTCTCCTCACACTGTCGTAAATTACTTGTCGTGATTAAAGTGAGGCCTGTGTTTGTTTTGGAATAAAATGAAGATCAGATCAAAACAATTTTTCTTTGTTCAAGACAACTTTTTACTGGATATGGCGCACAGAGGTAAAGGCCTTATCAGTGCTGTGATCATAGACTGTATAAAACATGGACGTAGTCTCGCCGACGTCACCCGTCTGTTACTGAAACGGAAATTGAAGCAGATCAGCTATAGCGCCCATATTGGTAGTGGCAAGGGTTTCGCCTACAGCCATAGGGCGCCTGTCGGTCATGTGACCCTCAGCTGTGCCTCTTATTGGGGGAGCTTGCGATCTTAATATCCTCTGAACGGCCGAGTTTGAAAAAAGTTCACCCCCCGTACAGTGGGTGTTGGTAGTAAAATTAGCGACTCAGACAGGAGACGTTTTTTGAACCAGGCTGTAAATAGGTTAATTTCTGCTTTGAAAACAGCTTTTTTTGGCTTGGTGTGTTTGTGACTTCCTGTACTTCCAGAGCCAGCCTCAAGCGGACACTCGAGTAACAGCAGATTTTAGCACTTCAGCATTGTCTCATATTCTTTAAGTGGGGGATGCGGCTTGGCTGTGATGTGGTGCTACGGTTTGAAACCTGACATCAAGCAAACGCTGTAGCAGCTGGCTATATGTTAGCCTGGTGCTCCAACGTATGTCAAGGATTCAAGGTTTTTTATTTTGCATTTGACGGACCGACAGTCCAGACACATTGGAAGTCTTGGAAATCTTGCAGGGCTCTCTCAGAGTCAAAGACTAAAGGTATAAAGGATATTAAGATATGTATAAAATAATTATTACCCTTTAGCTCGTGCTCTATCTCTCTCCTGTTTATCTTTCTTCTGCTCTTCTGTCTGACTGTTAGGCTCAAGTGTCCACCATCACTACAAAATTAATCACAGAAATCGTTTTCAGCAGAGAAAAACACAGATCTCTCTGTTTTATCTCTTCTCTCTACTTAACTTCATCAGCCGGTGTGGTGTTGTCATAGAGACCTGGATGTGCTGTAAAACAATCCAGGCCTGGACGACCTGAACTGGAAGCTAAATAGTAGCAGTTTAAAAAACTTGTAACCAGCAATGTTGGCGCTGATAATCTTATTTTAAAGTCTTTCTGCTCAGACTTGTGACACACTATGAGCACAGAAACAAACCTCAATCAAGTCGAGGTAAATAAAATCAGTTGCTCACCCTTCCCAGCATGCCCTGCTCTTACCTGAGCGTGTCCGGTGATTTAGCGCTGGAGGGGCAGTTTGAAAGAGGCGAGGGGGGGAAATCAGCTGCAGTATTTCAACCCCCGCCACCAGCAAATAGATATAATCTCAACATTAACTCCATTAATAGTAGCAGGAGTTGAATTAAGAAAGCCGTAAAGCACGCACAGCGAGGATAAATCACAGCCCCGCCCCCTCCATCGCCCTCACACCTCCCTGTTTTTTAATTCCAGTGTTTGTGCGTTGGTCTGTTTGTCTTCTTCCTCTTCCTGTGGAGAGGATTTCTCCGTCCGTTATTTCTGACCATCTCTGATTCTTTTTAATTCATTTAGCTCCAAACATAACCAGAGCCTCCAGCCCTAAATAAGTCGACTTTTTTAAAGTGTGTACAACACACAGACACACACACACACACACAGACGTGGTCCAGGCGCTCATCTCCTTTAGTGCTTCAGTATCGATCAGCACAGGATGTAAGAGACTGGGCAATAAAGTGAGGCAGCGCTCCTTCTTCTTCACTTCTCTCCTCTTTTTTCCCCGCATCCTCTCCCCCATTCATCGCCTTTTATCCCCCGATTCATTCGTTTACTCATTACTTATCACATTAGTCATCTCCTCCTCACCTTCGCTCGCGAGGACTCATCCTCCTCTGCTGCTGCTCCGGCTGAATCCCACACAAACACTCCCTAAGTGTTATTTCCTCCCCTAAAAGTGGATTTTAGCTCATTACGCGCGCCTCTCTTTAAGTTGGATTTGATGGCGTCCTGATGCGTTTGGTTTCCTTTAAGTGCCTGAAGAAGAGCAGCAGCCCCTCGCCGTTGGAATTAGCCAGATGACTGTTTTTGCTGCGCTCTGTTTCAAGGGTAACTGTTTCCCGATATGAGCGTACTAATGCTTGGGTTGCAGACAAATAGACAAGAGCAGCATTATTCAGAGCAGCCGCGCGACCCTCCAAATTCTTCCCTGTCACTAAAACAAAAGTCGGATCATTCATCAACGGAGGAGGTAGTGCTGAATCGCGCGCTCTGTTATCTGTGCATCGCATGGTCAGAGGGCTGCACACACACACACACACCTGCACACACACAGGAGTACACACTCAGACTGGTCTCAGGGGACTTGGAGCCGCCCTTGTCGCCTCCTTCAGTTCTTCCTCTCCTCAACATATTTTTACCTTTTCTTTGGAGCTGTGTTTCGTTTTTTCCTGTGACCTCCAGCCACCGCTCCTGGTGTGTTTGACGACACAAAGACACAAAAGCTGCTGTTCGGCCTCTGACTTTGGTTTTCGAGTGGCGGTCATAGATTTCATCTTGAGGACAGAGTGTGAACTGCAAACAGAGAAAAGGATTATTTCTTGATAATTATTTTCTTTACTGTCTAACACTGTCGGCTTCTTTCTTCACTCCTCTCACTGCCAGCAGATTGCTCTAATGCAAAGCTAATCTGCTCCTTCAGAGGCTCTTTACACTAATAGTGTTCAGTGTGGGAGTGAAACACACTTTATTTCTCTACAAATTAGGCTCGCAATCCACAATGTCCCAGAAAGTGACGTCAGTAAACCCCGCATTGATGTACTCTCTGGTCTGATACTTTTAACTCTTAAATTTAGGGCTGCAGCTGACAAATAGTTTAGTATTCAAGTATTCTACTATAAAATTCCATCAATTATTCGAGTAATCGGATAAAACTTTTTTTTTAGTTAAAGAGCAATGAAAATTTGTTATAGACAAGTGACTTTAGGTGATATATTTTGAGTTCAGTGAAATCTTCTGAGATACTTAAAATGTGTTTCATCTTCACTCTACAGCATTTTGTTTTACAGATTAAATACATCCCTAAATGACACAATCACCTAATTTGTAGAGCAAGCCATTTGCAGGACGCTAAAGGAGACAAAAAACATGCAATAACACACTGCGCTGATTTGTCACTAGTTGCTTTTTGGAAAAATGGCGCAGGAAGGGTCTGAAATGTAAGCAATATAGCGACTATGTGCCAAATCAAAAGTAGTCTGGGGAAAAAAACATTCTTTGATCTGTTTAAAATTAAACGATTCCTCGAGGCAATCATTTTTTGTAATCGAGTTACTCGAAATATTCCAGGAATTGTTTTTGCACCAAATGCAGCAGCTTGTGTGGAGCTGTTTCTTCTGCTCCCATTGATTCTAATGGAGGAAGCTGAGAGGGCTTCTTTGGGGTTCAACGACTTTGAGGGCTCGTCATTCGAGAAGCAGGTCCAAAACATCAATTTCCTTATGAGCGTTTGCAAAGCAGGGTCTAGTCCAGGCATGGGCAAACTATGGCCACATGCGGCCCGTTAAACGTTTTATTCTAGCCCGCCTAACTTGAAAAAATTAAATGAATAAACCTTGTTAATGTTTTATTTTCCCTGCAATTCTGATGTTTTCTATAGAGAGAGTTCACGTTTAATATCAAAATATCACACAAACAATTTTGACACAATCTTTTATTATTTTTTGTTTTTTTCATTTTTAAAACCAGGACAGAAAAAATGTGTTTTTCTGTAATTCTGTTTTTCCGTTTTGGTTTTAAAACAGAAAAACAAAAAAACAAGTCCTTTTTTTCATTTTTTTTAAATTTTGTTTTGAAACAGAATAACGAAAGAACAAACCTTACTCGGATTAAAAATCCCATTATAATTCCATTCTCTCATATTCTAATTTTAATTTCAAAACAAAATCAAGACAGTGAAAAATAGACCGTTACATGTTTTCTGATTTTTGATTTGAAAACGAAAAATTGAATAACAAGTCATATCCGTTTTCCGATCTTGGATTCTAAAACGGGATATGGAATGAACGAATGATACCCTGATAGTTACCAAAGCACTCCATCCATCTTCTCCTGATCCGGCCCCTTTGTCAAATGTTAGAACCCATTGTGGCCCACGAATCAAAAAGTTTGCCCGACCCCTGGTCTAGTCTGTAATCTTAGTAAATTTGAAGCTGATACCACTAATGGTTTCGGAGGAGGTAATTTTTGAAGAAAGGGTGAAAAAAGTGGCAAGATTTTATTTCAAAGGGCAAATTTCTGGCTTTGTGTTGAAAATAGGTCAGAGGTGTATGACTTTTGGGTCTCAATAAGAAAAACATTTTGACGTTGGTTTGATCTCTCTATGACATTCCTACTGGCAGCTAGGGCCGTTTTGGTGAGCCTAGGTGGTGCTAGAGAGCAAATTATGGGATGTTAGGGGTCCAGTTTGTATCATATCGAAATATTTTGGCAATCATGAGGTATGTGCTGATTTTGGTGACTTTTTGAGCACATTTAGGGGGTCAATTAGAGCTCAAAGAGCAGAGGGAAGAAGAAGAAGAAGAGATTAAAGCGGCAAGCAAGGTTGGAAGGGTCCTCGCACTCTCGCCTGGTCCCTTCTGTCGGTCTTTCATACCCGTTTCCCCTCCATGGTCAGGGTTTCATCCCTTTCTGACCCTCTTGGTGCTATGACAGTTGATATAATGTATTATTTCCTCTGCTGAGTCACATGACCAGCTGCACGGAACTCCTAATCAGTGTGTGACATCATCATGGAACTCCTAATCAGGGTGTGACATCATCACAGAACTGCAGCAGAGTGATGGGTGAAATTTATTCACAAAATTTTCCAAAACAACCCCTCACAGAGGCCACAATTTTACCCAAATCTGTGTAAAAATATGATATCTATGTAGTAAATCCTGTCAGGAATCCATCCATGACATTTTTAAAGCTGTGCGACTTTGACTTTTCTGTCTAAAGGCCTAAATGCGGCAGCCTGCATGGGCAGGAATCAGAAATCCAAGTATTTTGATGGAGGGAGTTGGGAGAGCTTCTGTTGGGTTCACCGACTTTGAGGGCTCGTCATTCGAAAAGCGTGTCAGAAACGTCAAAGTCTCGCACTGCTTTTGCAAAGCAGAGTCTAGTCTGTTTTGTGAGCAAATTTCAAGCTGATACCACTTATGGTTTCAGAGGAGATAATTTTTGCAGAAAGGGTAAAAAATGCAGCTAAATCTTGTTTTGAAAGACAAATTGTCGGCTTTCTGTGAGTGAAAGGGCCGTGGTGCCCCCTAACTTTTTTCTCTATGATATTCCTACTGGCCACTAGGGCCGTTTAAGTGTGGCTAGGTGGGGCTAGAGAGCAAATTATGGGATGTTGGGGGTCAAGTTTGGTATCATATCGCAATTTTGGTGATAATTTGGTGTGTGCTGATTTTGGTGAGTTTTTGAGCACATTTAGGGGGTCATATTAGAGCTTAAGTCCATTTGTTGGATTTGCTTGAAGGTGTTTGTCACATTTTCTTCCAGTTGAACCAACAGCAAAGAGTACCATTTCTCTATGAAAAGGTGTAATTAATTCAAAATCAACAATAAGACCAACAGCATTTAATGAGGTAAACAGATCGCTAACATGCGTCTGATTGAAACTGTAGCAAACAGAAACGTGTGGAGGACAAACAGCCTCAGGTTTATGAACCCAGTGAGGAAGCCTCCTAACAGACTGGGGTGTACCAGCCCCGGTCACCCCCCTGACTGCAGCCCCGTGTCAGGGTTAACTGCCGTCTGTGTTAACTGTTCATGTCATATCCCCATTAACCTCCATTGTGGTTCCCCGGGCCGCCCGCTCCTTGTTTAAGCCTCCCAGGGTGGCCGTCAGCGCTCCAACATTAGCCTCCATTACAGCTCCCCTGGCTGCAGTTGCCCCGTGTAGGGCAGCCACTGATCTCGCAGCGGTGAAACTGAGTGTCTGTGCAGCTGAGTTATTGCGTGCAGTCAGGTGGAGTGTGTACGTGAGCGCAGCTGATGGCGGCTATTTGCTCCCTTTCCTCCTTATTTGCAGCAGTGCAGCAGCGCTCGCCGGCTGCAGCGCGTTAAGCGTCCGTGTCAGTTGTTTTGTGCGCGGCGTGCATTCAGGGTAACCCTCTCTCTTCTCCGTAATGGGAGGCATGAACTCTCGCTCCAAACCCATTTCCAGCCCATCTGAAATACGGCAGCAAATTACCTCCAGCGGCACCCTGCACACCAGCCCCAATCCGCCCCAAATAGAAGTGACAGGACAGCGCAATTTATCGCCATAACCCCTGCACCGACCCTCCACCACCACCACCACCACCCAGCAGCACATCCGCTCTGAACGCGCAGCCTCCACACACACACTCACACACACACAGGTCGACTGAGTGACTCCTGAACAGTGGGCACGTGTGTGTAGAGGCCTGTGATTGTGTGCACTGTACATACTGTAGCAGGAGTGTGTTCTGTGTGTGTGTGTGTGTGGTCTGTAGGCTCCAGTGTAGGGGCCAACCTCGCTGCCCTGGCCCCCTGCCCTGCCTATTATCTCATTGATTTCCTCCTCTCCTCTTTTCAATTCTCTCCATTTCCACACTGCCGTCCTTTCCATTAGAGGAGCAATTTAACAGAGTGCTGTGACATGGGAGGTAGAAGGAGGGAGGGAGGGAGGAACCAGGATGGGAAACATAAAGTGAGGAGGGGAGATATAAAGGAAGGACCTGAGGAAGGGATGAACAGATAATAATCCAGTTTGGAGGATTTCATGACTGAAAAAAACTCACACTTGGTGTTAACAGAGACCAAACCAAGTGTTCATTAACAGAAACATTATTTCAGTCTGTGTCATTTTTTTGTTTTCTAATCCTTTATCTTTTTCCCGTCAGGAGTTTCCTTCAGAGCCGTCTGCGAGCTCCTCATGACAGGCAGCCATCACTGGCCCAGCGCTGGAGAGGAAGCAGCATGTGCTGGATCGGTGGCTCCCTGTACCGTGTATCAGCCAATAAGTTATCACGCACCGTGGGGTCCAACATGTCCATAAACAGAACAGGTATGGACCACTTCATAAGGGATCTTAGCTTTGCTAACAGCGTTACTTTTTCCAGTAGCGGCTAATCTAATTAATGACTATTATAAATGTTATAACCTTGTTACCGACAGTGAAATGTGGGGAAAAGTGGCAAACACACAAGTAGATTAGAATAGATAACACTTTATTTATCCCAGAGGGGAAATTCAGGAGGAGTCACTGCAGCAATCAAGAAAACAAAAGTAAGAAAGTGTATAGAAAGTGTAAAAAGCTCCATAAGAAAATAGATGCTGACAGCTTGTCCATCATTGTCCAGTCAGCCAGCCTCCACCTCCACAGGGTCCAGGACTGAGCTTCTTCAGCAGTCTGTTCAGTCTCTGTCTCCTGGATCCTGGATCCTAGCATGATGCTACTCGGCCCTCTGGTATTCCCTCTGTTGCTGGGTTAGCACAGCTAGCTCGTCCATCTTATTGGAGATAGATCTTACGTTCCCAGGTCGACGTTGTCACTTCTTAGCTCTCACCTGTGAACCAGCACGTCAGCACGTTCTCCTCACCTTGTGGGGAAACATCTGGCCTAGCACCAGTTAGCATTGACATGCTACAGGCTGCTAACAGCTGATTTCACATGTAAACAATGCAGCCATGGTTACATGTAGGATCTCCAGAAAATCACAGGAAAAAAAGTAATAAAAATATCACTAAAGACAAAAACAGTTTGGTGTCCATGACCAACAATGAACCATACAAAGTATTGACTCACTCGAAATACAAAGATGACGAAAAAGAGACAAAATAATTACAAAAAAAGGAAAAGGAAGAGAGAGCTACTGCAACAGGCAGTTACTTGGGTAGCGCCTAGCAACAGGAATGAAAAAAAAAAAAAAGAAAATAAAAAATATATAAAGTGCAAAGTCTTAATTGCTTGAAACAAGTAGAAAAAAACTGTCAACAGAATACGAAAAAACTGCTCCAAAATTTGCTTGAAACCAGAACAATGTCATAACACAAGAAACTTTTCTCTTTTTCCTTAGGCTGTTTTTTTTTACTCAGACCTTATTTTGTCTTTAAATAACTTGAAATAAGACTTTTTTCACTGAAAATAAGGCAAAAACACTTGATAAGATTTTAGTTTTTTGCAGTGTGACCAGCAACCTCTTAGATGAGGACTTACCCTCTGTACATGGGGCACAGGCTGAAACTTGTTGGTCATCTGGCGCTTAGTTTACGATATTCAAACTTGTGATTTTTTGAGAATGTTGGAGTGATTGAAATCCATCAACATTTAATCAGTTAAATTACACTTTGATCATTTTCAGTCTCACTTTATTCAAACTTAAGCTCATGTGCCAATAAAATGGTTATAAACAAGTCGCTGGGTGAAAAAAAAGCCACTAACTGTCCAATCAAAGACTTGGAACTGAAGTGGTCATTCAATCCAAACACTAACAGAGCTGAAGAGTCTTCACATCTGTTCCCAACAGTCTGCGGTTTGATCCCCAGCCCCTCTGAGAGTCCGGTTGGTGCACCCTGAGGTGATAGAGGAGTGTTTATTCATGTTTGTGGCTGCAGCTCTGTCCACATGCTCTCTAATAGACTTAGGAGAACTGGCTGGATTTGCCATCTGAAATAATAAAGTTGTCATCTGTCAGAGGAGCGAGGGGGAGGGTCTGCAGAGCTGGACGCTGCAGATTAAAGCCTGGATCTACCCTCTTTCCCTCCTCCTCCTCCACTTTTCTCTTCATACACACTCTGAACCACTACACCTGAAATTGAAGAGCTCCATTCTGCTCAACCCGTGACCAGCATCCAAACACACATCCACAAACATGCTCCTCAGGTGTCCTCACATCCTCCTGCAGCCGGCTTCAAGTGTGATTCTGGTCTGCAGCCACTGACCTGTAATTCTGCTCGGCGTAAATCACAAACGATCACGCGATGAGAGATTCAGCAGCCAAGAAAAGTTCCTAAATTAGAGGCCTGAATGAGACTGTGTAACTCCAACCTGCATGTCTTCTTCTCCACCCCCTCATGGCCTCCACACACCGCACAGTGAGCCTTCCCTCCTCTGTTGTTGGAGTGCATCGGGTGCATCATGTTTACCGTGTTCTCAGTCAGAGATGGACGTCACGTTTGGCTTTGACACCAATGTGTCAAACCACAGCAGTATAAATAACCGGGCGGGATCAGGTTGTTATTGCATCTGGCTGCAGCTTCACTTCTGTGAAAATCCAGTCCAAGAAGTTCGACATTGATTCCCAGCCATAAAGAAACGTGATATAAATTAGCTTAAAAAGGTGTGAAAGATAAAAATGTATCTGTGTCTCCATCACTGAGCCAGACTTTGTGGTTACAGCTCACAGCACAAGTTCATACATGAGCTAGTTTCAGGGTAAATTTTAGTTTTACAAAGCAGACTTTTTCACATAACCTCATCCTTTGGTCATATTTTTGTAGAAGTTCCTTTAAGAGCTCCATGTCCCTGCAGAAGTCTCTGGGTTTACCAGCAACTGGTGCTGATGCTTCCTCACTCAGCTTAAGAAATCAGACTGAGTTTAGTCAGCACAAGACATCCACCCATCCCCACATTTACATGGATAATTTTTTCAAATTGTTCAGGGTTTTTTTGTTTGTTTTTTTCTGAATCCTATAAATATGCCCATTTTATTCAAATCTAGCACTCTTTGTACTCATTTCATATATCATTTCTTAATACACTCACCAGCCACTTTATTAGGTAGACCTTGCTAGTCCCTGGTTGGATCTCTTTTTTGCCTTCAGAACTTCCTTAGTCCTTGGTGGCATAGATTCAACAAGGTCCTGGAAACATTCCTCAGAGAGTTTGGTCCATATTGACATGATAGCATCACACAGTTGCTGCAGATTTGTCGTCTGAACATCCATGATGAGAATCTCCCGTTCCACCACATCCCAAAGGTGCTCTATTGGATTGAGATCTGGGGACTGTGGAGGACATTTGAGTACAGGGAACTCATTGTCATGTTGAAGAAAGCAGTCTGAGATGATTCCAGCTTTATGACATGGAGCGTTATCCTGCTGGAAGTAGCCATCAGAAGATGGGTACACTGTGCTCATAAAGGGATGGACATGGTCAGCAACAATACTCAGGTAGGCTGTGGACTTTAAACCATGCTCAGTTGGTACTAAGGGCCCAAAGTGAGCCAAGAAAATATCCCCCACACCATTACACCAGCAGCAGCCTGAACCGTTGATACAAGGCAGGATGGATCCATGCTTTCATGTTGTTGAGGCCAAATTCTGACCCTACCATCTGAATGTGGAGCAGAAATCCAGACTCATCAGACCAGGCAACGTTTCTCCAATCTTCTATTGTCCAGTTTTGGTGTTGCTGTGTGAATTGTAGCCTCAGTTTCCTGTTCTTAGCTGACAGGAGGGTCACCCGGTGTGGTCTTCTGCTGCTGTAGCCCATCTGCCTCAAGGTTGGACGTGTTGTGCGTTCAGAGATGCTCTTCTGCAGACCTCGGTTGTAACCAGTGGTTATTTGAGTTACTGTTGCCTTTCTATCAGCTCCAACCAGTCTGTCCATTCTCCTCTGACCTCTGGCATCAACAAGACATTTTGTCCCACAGAACTGCCGCTCACTGGATATTTTCTCTTTTTGGGACCATTCTCTGTAAACCCTAGAGATGGTTGTGGGTTAAAATCCCAGTAGATCAGCAGTTTCTGAAATACTCAGACCAACAACCATGCCATGTTCAAAGTCCCTTAAATCACCTTTCTTCCCCATTCTGATGCTCGCTTTGAAGCAGATCATCTTAACCATGTCTACATGCCTTAATGCTTTGAGCTGCTGCCATGTGATTGGCTGAAATTTGTGTTAAAGAGCAGTTGGACAGGTGTGCCTCATAAAGTAGGAAGATTCAGACGAGATGCACATCCAAACTTAAGCTGCAGAGTGTGACTCATTTTACAGGCTGATAATCACTAAATGATTTCATACATACTGTGAACTTTATTTACTGTGACTAAATGAGAGGACTCAGGGTCTGGTTGGAGAAAAGTCAACTTCAACAACACTTTTTTTCTGTTTTTGAAGTGTTAAATTATCTCAGAAACTTTTACCCAGGATTCCTTTCGTTTAATCCAACACGTGTCTTTTTCTCCACATGCAGGACGGTCGTTCAGCAGCGCTCACGTCTCACCTTCCACCCCCGCTTACAGCCGACCCTTCAGCACTCGCCATTTGGCCAGGTAAGATTTTCACAGCACCGTCCACTTCTCCGTAAGCGCCGTAAATAAAGACGTGTGAACATATCTGAATACAGCTCTGAAACTTTAATCACATGTGGTGCGTCCTGCTGGCTCCTTTCATACGACGACACCATCATGAAATCAAATCAGAGCCGGGCTCCTTCATCTGATCCTCACTGCTCTCCATCTCTGAGAATTAACTGCCTTTCATCACTTCAGCCCCGAGCTGTAAAGCCACATGTAATCTTTTCAATTTAAAATTAGCGTTTGTTAGATACGGTTACCTCAGAGCTATTCTCAGAGGCGCCAGGTGAGACTCTCCTCCTCGCAGCCTCCACAGTCTGCTCCTTATTGATCCGTGGATACCTGTGGTTTGTCTGTGTCCTCCCACTCCAGCCGCGCGGTCCAGAGGAGCCTCGCCATCATCAGACACGCTCGTCACAAGAAGCCGCAGCAGAAGCAGTACTGCATGTACTACAACCGCTTCGGCAGGTGTAACCGCGGGAACAGCTGCCCGTTCATCCACGACCCCGACAAGGTGGCCGTCTGCACCAGGTAACACAAACACTCAACAGCCAGGACGTCCTGCGTATGAAAAACTGAAACTTTACTTTTAAAAGTCAGAAATCCAACAAGAGGAAAGTGTTTTTGTTTTTTCTTCTTGATGACGTAGACAAACATCTGGAGTTCAGCGTTAGGACTGTCATTTCCGACTCCTCCAACATTCCACTGTATCTCATGTTAACGCAGCTTTGTGAAAAAGGGAACACTGAAAATGATTTCTTACAAACATTTCAAAAGTTTTTTTTTTCTTTTGGTCTTTTTTCTTTAAACCAAAGGACAGGAAGGTGGATCCAACAGGAAGCAGGGCCTCTCGCTCAAGGGTTAACCTCACTTTAGGAGCAGCATCATGGGTGGGCCCAACTGTCCCAGGCCTACTCACTTCCTGGCAGACCCACCTCAAACTTTTCTTTGAAAAAAAAAAAATTGTCCTAACACTTTTCCAAAGAAAGCTTCATTTGGTCTTGTTAAAAAGGCAAAATATTACAGGTTAATTATTGAAAAAAATATTTTTTTTTTTTTTACAGAGGGTATTGATGACTCCAGACATTGATACTAAAGAAAAATGATGCCTTGGCATTTTGTTAAAATCTATATTATTGATCACCTCTTGCAATAAAGCTTCCAATTTTTAAAATATTTTTGCAAATGTTAATTTTTTTTCACTTTTTTTCAAAGTTAGAAAAAAAATCACTTTTTGCAATTTTTTTCCGTAAATTCTATTTTTTGAATTTCTTTGATTTTTGGCAAATAATTTATATTCCTTTTTTTCCTGAATTTTTGAAAAAAATAAGTCATTTTTTATTTCAAACTTTTTTAAAAAATGTATTAAATTTTGGCATTTTTTAATTTTTACTAATCTTTGTACATTTTTAAAATTTTCTTAAATTACAACAAAGTTGAAAATTTTAAAACTTCAAATTTTTTAAAAAAATTTGAAACTTATTGAAATTTCATAAATTTAGCTTAAAAAATCAAATAAATTAAATTATGTATTTGTTTAAACACTTTTTGTCTTTATTGTGAAGATAAAGTATATTCTGTCGCTCTGGAATGATTTTTTTTCAGGTGAGCTGAGGGAAAAGTGGCTTTCGAATTTAGAAAAAATCCAAATTTTTTAAGATTTTTGCAAATTTTTAACGTTACAATTTTTTGGGGGGGGATCTCTTTAAATGTTTCTAATTATATGAATCCTTTTTTTTTTAAAAATGTTTTTTTGTAATGTTTTGAAAAATTAGCAAGTTTTTTAGAATTGAATTTTACTTTTTGCTAAATTTAGGCATTTTTTTGTTTTTGCTTAATTTTGTGCATTTTTAAAATTTCTTTTAATAAAAAAATGCAAATTTTTTAAACTCCAGATTTTTTTTAAAAATTGGGCAACTTATTGAAACTTATACATTAAGCAATTTTTTAAAAAAGATATATTTTATGTATTTATTTTGTACAATTTTGTCCGTGTTATAAAGATAAAGTAGATTTTGTGGCTCCAGAATGACTTTAATCCAGGTGAGCTGAGGGAAAATAGCTCCTTTGAAAGTAAAGGTTGCAGACCTCTGGTGTAGTGTAGTGTGATGAGTGTTTGTCAGTACATCTCATTATCTTTCTCACCATGGGGAGAAAAAAAGGATGACATTGTTCAGAAACAAGCGTGCATCTCTGTCTTTGCCTTTCGAGAAGCTCAGGTTTTGTCTTTGTTGTTTTTTTTTCTGCAGGTTTCTTCGGGGAACGTGCAAACAGGCGGATGGGACCTGCCCGTTTTCCCATAAAGTGGCGAAGGAGAAGGTGACGTAGATTCTGCTTTCTAAAGTCACATTCCCGGCTTTTTCACCTTTTTTATTCAGAGAGGAGGAAGTGGACAGAGCAGGACAGGGAAGAGAAAGTGAGGGTCGACATTTGGGGCCCACTCGAGGACTCCGGCCTCTGTACATAGGTTGCACAACCCCAACACTCGGCCAACCTGGCGCCCCGACAACTCCGCATTTTATGGGTTTTCATAACTGCCGTCGGGTACAGTGTGTGCATATAAGATGACACAGTATTGAGTACAGTCATCGTGGATCCAGTTTGCGCTCTTGGCACGGCACCTGTTTCCATTACAGTCAGTGACGAGGACTTAACCTGGAGGGGGGGCTCAGCCGGGAACCAGCTGCAGGGGGTCGGAGAGTGGGTCACCTGTTTGGTCTTTGAGTTCAGGACAGGTGTCTTACTGAGTGAGCTCACTCCTTTTGCAAATGCATGGTGGGAAATCCAGGTGTGTGTGGCATAACACATCAAAAATACACAACACAACTTTAGTGAAGAATTAACGATTATTCATTAAACAAAAAGAAAGAAGTTTTTTTTCATATTTTCTGGACGTTAAAGTTCAGTTGTTGCGTTTATCAAGCTGAACCTGAGCGTCAGGTCGCTGAAGTCACTACGACGTGTGTGTTTGCAGGAGAAAGTGTAGCAGGTCAAAAAGGGAAAGCTCCTCTTTTCATTGAGACAAACAACCATGTAACAGGTGCCCTGCCTTAGCCTTTGCACACACACTCACTCACACACTCACTCACACACTCACACACTCACACACACACACAATGTCCTGCACCTGTGCTGGCTGTCACCCTGCTCCCTGTGAGTGCTGAGAGCCCAGCTGTCTGTTTGCTATGCCACCTTCCAGCAGCCCCCCCTCCTCACCCTTAAACCTTTGGCCCATCCCTCCACAGGATACTCCCGCTCTGGTTTCATGTGGACCCCTTAAACAGGACTGTATGGGGCTCCTGGACTCAGTGTGGCTTGATTCAGGAGGAGTAGGGGGGGTTGTTGAGGGGTTATGCACCCTGCAGTCCTCCGAACCTGATCCAGGCACTAGTGAGGATAAGCGAGCCCAAATCCTGCACCACACCCTCCTGTCCCTTTCTGCCACAAATACCTCGAAACCAGAAACCCCCCGACTCTCCTGGCATTACCCTCCACACTTCTCGGGAACACCAGCCCCCCCCGGCCCCCCTCAGCCCCTCTGCTGCACACATCCAAAGCACATAAACACATCATGGGAGCCGGACAAGCTGCAGCCTGGATAAATATTTCTGTAGCAGTTAATTAGGTAGAACTGATCCCAACCCAACCAGGAGGAGTCCCTTCCCCACCAGACCCCCCTCCCCACCTCGGATAAATTTAGAGTGGCCTCCACCGGGCTCGCCCACGCACTCTGAACAGTAGATCTCTGCACACACACCCCACACACACATGCTGTCAAGACTCACATTCACTTTCACTCCACCGCTGTCAACTGCAATTAAGGTCTTTTAGCTGCTCGCTGTGACAGATCGCTCAGCAGATGAGACGCGACTCAACATAGCGCTGTGTGGTTTTAGTGCCACACGTGTGTTTACACACTTAAATAGTCTGGGGTAATCTAGTGTCTACTTAAACACAGATCTTACTACAAACTCACACGGTGCTCTGATGACACGCGATGAAAAAATAAAAACATGAAAGAGTCTTTGCTTCAGGATTTCACAGGATAAATCTACTTTCTCTGCACTGTAAATCATAATAAGTTGATCTTACTCAAAAAAATTATGGAAACATGTTGCCTCAAAAAGATTAAGTTACCCTGATTTAACAACGCATCATGATAACTCAATTTCCTTGTTTTTCACTCATTTACTTTATGGATTAAATTAATCTGATGGCAAAAATTGAAGCAGATCGGAACAACTTAATTAAACTGAGTCTTATACCTATTAACTTTTGCAGTGTGCCTAATGATTTGTCTATATTAACAAATTAAATTGTGTTTAATAGATTAATTAATTAATTATACCGCAAATTAATGGGTTGAAAAAACATAGCATCCTAAGCGTGCTTTCAAGACCCAAATAATCTTGTTTTCTATGACTATGTAAACATCAAACTACCTGAGAAGAGTAAACTCTACGTTTTTTGATGGCGTTCATCTCAGGCGCTCCATCCTTTGATCCTCTCCATGATCTCTGTCGTCTTTTCTCACGATCATGCCGCTCTTTCTCTCTGAACTACAGTGACACATCCTCAGTTGGAGCGTGAGCTGCCTGAACTTTTCTGACTTGCAGCGTCTCTCTGTGTCTCTGTCATTCCACATCTTCTCCTCATATCCATGCTGAGCTCTCATCCAAAGAGCACACCGCTCTCACCCACAGTAGTTCACGAGCAGGATTTTGATTGACAAGCTCTGCCAGACCTCGCCTCTGTAGACGTCAATGGCAGCAAACACAGACATTTTTATACTAGCCCGTTGAAAAATGAAAGATATGAGATTAAAATGTGATTAATTAGATTAATTATTTACAAATCCTATAATTAATTGGATTTTTTTTTTATTGCATGACAGCACTACTTTGAAATCTTTTGGCTGTTTTGGGCCAATTTTGAAATGTAGTATAAAAGTATTTTTTTCTTTTTTTCTCTTTTTTTTTTCGCAACTCATTTCAAATTACCACTACTAGGGCAATGTTTTAAGCATAGACAGCCGGTCTGTGCTGGGATACGCTGACATATGGTCCGTGCCATGTGAAACACCTGTGTCTAACCCTCATATCTACTGCGTCTTCTCCTCACTCATGGTCACAAAATGCAGTCTCAAAAAAAAATCCTTTGCCAAAACCATTTTCTTAAAATTCAATTTTTAAACAAAATTATATAGTTTTTTTTTGTTCGGTTACAAACAATATTTCATTGAAAGTCTGAAAACTGTCGGATAATAATAACTATTTTGGGTTGGATTTGAAAAAGGTGATGATTTGAAATTAATTGAGTTACTAAGCATGTGACTTTTTTAATTTATTTTTTGTTAGTGCAGCTTAAAACAGCTATTTGAAATAACTTTATTTTTTTGTGTGTGAGTTGGATTTTTTTTTAAGTGTGTGTGGACTTGCCCATAAATGTTGCAGAAACAAATAAAGCTCCAGGTAGATCACAGCTTGTTTGTGCATGTGTGAAGTTATCAAATGAAAACATCTTGCTGATAACTTTGTTTTTCTATGTTTACTCAGTGTAGAAAAACTAAGTTTCTCAACTTTGTCAACTTCGTAATTACCATTACTTGTTTAAAATAAGTGTTAATAACATTTTGATGAAAAGTAAGTTATGTTGACTTATTATTTTTTACCAAAGTCAATTTTGTGTTTTACAGTGCACCAACTCCTGCTTTCTCAATTCAGTTAATTCAATAAACAGTTTGGGAGTTTTGTCTTTTAACTCAGAGGTTTAATGAAAATGTGTTGGTAAAAATCCTCTATCTCACTCTGAGTGTTTGCGTCTCCTCTCTCCAGATGCCGGTGTGCTCCTACTTCCTGAAAGGGATCTGTAACAACAGCGACTGCCCCTACAGCCACGTCTACGTGTCCCGCAAAGCTGAAGTGTGTCAGGACTTTGTCAAAGGGTACTGTCCTGAAGGAGAGAAGGTACGACACAAACACAACAAAAAAAGTTAATAACGGATTTCTGTGACTAATTTAGTAGAAACGATGGACACTGGAGCTGGACTGTCAGAGCAGAAGAAAGATAAACAGGAGAGAGATAGAGCACGAGATAAAGACTAAAAGAGCTAAACTGTTAGTGCTAATGTTGACTCCAACCCACAGTCAGCAGTTATTCTGCAGTGGTCTGTTCAAACTTGAGAGTCAATTAATAAAATGAAGAGTGAGGTTACGTTAGCTCTGATTGGTTGATGACTGGCAGGAAATAACCAGGATTTACTAACATTACATACACGTCTCAGAGCACTGGGCTGTGAGGAACACTGAACAGTCTGCTCACCTTCTGGACACTAAACCACAAACTGAGTTCACAAAGCTTTAATAGTGTCACCTTTCAAATGATAAATGGTATGAGACTGAACCCTCCTCCAAGTCTCTGTGAATAGCATGATGCTACTCTGCCTTCTGGTATTCCCTCTGTTACTGGGTTAGCACAGCTAGCTCGTCCATCTTAATGGAGATAGATCTTACGTTCCCAATAACGATGGATGGAAGGACAGGTCCATGTCGTCACTTCTTAGTACACAGTACATCATCCTTGACCTCCTTCTCCTCACCTTGTGGGGAAACATCTGGCCTAGCACCAGTTAGCATTGACATACTATAGGCTGCCAACATCTGAATCCTTGTGTGTAAATAATGCAAACACGGTTATATATATGTAGAACGATAATTTGTTTCCTGACAGTGTTGAAAATGATGATGACCCAGTACATATTTCATATTCAGGATCTTAGTATCCAGAATATTACCAGAATCTGGATCCTACTTTAACATCTGTCAGAAATTATGGTGACCTTGTCTTGTATTGTTTTTCAAAGCGATCCAAGCAGTTATGGTGGAGTTATATACACATATGGTGAAAACAGCCCTATCTCACAATGATAAAGAATCCTTTAAAAAAGTCCTGGATCCAGATGATGATCCAGATCACCTCCAAAATAAGATTTCTTCTTTCTTGTAACAACATGACTCTTCTTGAGTCGGCGTAAAAAACACTCAAGGGAGAAGTAATAGTATTTTGGTCGTGAAAAATAATAATATTTAATGAATGAAACCAATGAACTCCTGGGTGACGGTATTTGAATGAAAAAAAAAATACCATTTAATCAAATAAAAACATTGGTCTCTTGTGGTCCCGGCATGTTATGACAATTTAACATAAATATCTGCCCGAATAATGTCCAGAACACAGTCTTTTCTAATGTTAAATAATATAAAAATCCCAACCTAACAAAAGTTAACTCACTTGTCCTTCTTGAGTCCTTTTAAATTGTCTTTTGCACAGTTTTTGTCCTCATTGCCCACAATGGAAAACGCTGTCAATCCTCAAAAAAATAAAGGAAGGGAATCCACTCAGAAAAAAAAACAAACCCTGAAATTTGTGATCGATCAACCATAAAAAAACACTGGTATACCAGGAAAGGTAACAAAAGAAGACGATCTTACCTCTTCCAGAGAAACGGAAATCCACACAAAGGTGTTTTGGCTCCTTGTGCACACTCGTTGATTGCACTTTCATTCATTTTATTCACTGTAATATTTCTCTCATTTAATTGAGTTTTCTTTTTGGGTGATACTGACACATCCTTATCTCATTTTGAACATTTCCTGAAAATTTCATCAAGATCCCTTCTTTACTTTTTGAGTTATGTTGTCCACAGACAAACAGGCAAACTCTCCCAAAACCATAACCTCTGTAGCGGAGGTAATTCATATTTATCACCATGTAAACACGCAAAAGTACCAAAAAATGGTACCTCTGATTACTGATATCCAGGGTTCCTGCGGATCCTTGAAAAGTCTTAAAAGGCATTGAATTCATAATTCTAAAAATAAGGCCTGAATTGGCATTAAAAAGTCTTAAAACCAAATTTCAAAAGTCTTAAAAATTTGAACACATTGGTAAGATTTATGTTAGTTTGAAGTAAAAAATATATATATATATTTATCTATTTCTCTAAATAATTTCCTGATTTACTCTCGTGGCAACATCGCGTAATCACAATAGCGGAACTTAAAAAGCAGTGATGTGGTTGCACCAGGAACTTTTAAAGCAGACGCATGTCTCCGTTCTACCGCAGGTGCCTGGAGAGAGAAAAAAATGAGAAAAAGTTGGCAAAAAAATCCCAAAATGGCTTAGGAAACTAATATTAAGAATTAAATTTGAAATTAAATTTCAAAAACTATGTAAAAATCCCTAAAATGGTTGACAGTGGCCAAAAAAGATGAATTCCCTAAAATTGCCTCTAACCCAGGTAATTCATGTGGTGTTTTTGTTTGTTAGTTTTGTTTGTTTCAATTGTGGTTTGTTGTTGACTTGTTTTTAAATTTGAGTTCCAACATCATTAATTAAGTCTTAAAAAGTCTTAAATTTAACTTGCCTTGAGCTGTAGGAACCCTGGATATCGATTGCTAGGTACCGGGTACCATATTGTTTTAAATGTGAAAGGTACCCACCTTTACTCTGGGGTGGTAAAAATAACAACAATTTTCACTGAGCTGAAGTGAAACCCATGATAAGATCCCAACCGTGATCACAGCCACAGGTGTCACTGCCATAATGACACCTGTCCACCAAAGCTGGACAACATCTGAACCTTGTTCCTCTGGGTCAGGTGGGGGTCATGGGTGCTGGTGGTTAGTCCCATTTAGACGGAACATTTACAGAGCTTTAATCTGGATCACCGTCTCATCCTGGATGGAATAATTGAAACATCAGACGTCTCTGTTTTGACTCTCCTGATGCCTCGTTAGAGCCGCTGGGACTTCAGTTTGAGCTCGCCGCCTCCTTATTTAGCCCCAGATCTGATGGTGGAGCTCTTTGTCTGCATTCAAACGTATAATTACATTGTACAGCGTGTATAGGGTTCCAGTGAAGTTAAACGGGGGCTTAGGTAAACAAGTAGTTTGGTAAGTGATCCCCTGGCTGCACACAGACACATGTACACAGTGACACACAGGCAGGAGCAGCTGCAGGGGCCGGCCGGCCATAATGGCATAACTGTGGAGTCTGAGTGACACATAGCAGGCCTGATGGGTAACAGAGAGCCATCACACACACACACACACACACACACACACACACACACCCTCCCTCCCTTTGTCTCCCCTCTCCTCCTCTGTCTGCCGGTTTCCGAGCGTCGCTGTGAAACAGATGCTTTTTCACACTGTCAGACCTCATTTAAATAGAGCATGGGGAAATGAGGATATAGAAAACAAAAGGGATATTAATATTTATTCTATTAGCTGAAGTGCTTAGGTCTGTGATTTTCCCCCTGTGTGCGCGTGTGTGTGTGTGTGTGTTTGTGTGTGTGTTTATGGAGCTGTGCGCTGAGGCTCTGCTGGCTCTATGATGGATAGCAGGCAGTAATTATAGATGGGAAAACTGCTGAGGATGGCACTACGGGCCAGGCAGGCAGACACTCCAGCAGCTCAGGGGTTAAGTCTGCTCCTCGCCTCCATCCTCCATCCTCCTCCTCCTCCTCCTCCTCTTCCTCATCCTGGCTTTGTCTCACCCTGTGTCTTCTCTCACATCTCTTCATTTTTTAACTCACCAGCGTCAGGTTTTCAGAGCTTTTGTTTCCTCTCACACGTGGCTCCTTCGTCAGGTTTCTGACGTGTTTCAGGGCCTGAAACCAACTTTCATTTAATGTTTGGAGCCTCTCAGCTGTAATGGTTGAGCTGGAGTCAGAGTTTGGTCAACCCTAGCTAAGCTTTTTCAGCTTTTCACTGTTTTGCTGACCAGAGGAGATTTCTGTCAATCTTACTCTTAAGTTATAGCTTTTTAAACAATTAGAAATAAAAAGTCTGGATCAAATTAGGGATAGTTTTAAAATATTTTAACATTTGTTTCACTCCCTCTGGTTGTGATGTGCCATAACAGCCAGACGCTGTGTGAATGGTCTCTCAAATCTGATTTTTGCCATTAGAATAGAAATAAAATAGAATAGAGTAGAAGAGAAAATATGTTATTTATCCCTGAGGGGAAATTCAGGCGGAGTCACAGCAGCAATCAAGAAAACAAAAGTAAGAAAGTGTATAGAAAGTGCAAAAAGGTCAGTAAGAAAATAGAAAATAAATAAATAAATAAAAATAATAAAATAAAATAAAATTAATTATGATTATTAGTAAAATATTAAAGAGTTAAATAAAATTAAGTAATACAAAAATAAAATAAATAATAAAATAAATAAAACAAAAAACCTTCCATAATCTCACAAAAAAAAAAAAAAACACAGCTGTGAGCAGACAGGAAACAGCAGAGTGAGACTGAACAAAGTGGTGATGAAGTGCAGCTTAGTCCTGGACCCTGTGGAGGTGGAGGCTGACTGGGGAATGATGGACAAGTTGTCGTCTCTGATGAAATCCCTACTATGTGGCGTTTGTGTCCAGAGTTACCTCTGTTAGCCAAAACTCTGGTATTCCCTCTGTTGCTGGGTTAGCACGGCTAGCTCTTCCATCTTATTGGAGATAGATCTTACTTTCCCAATAACGATGGATGGAAGGACAGGTCCATGTCGTCACTTCTTTGCTCACACCTGAGAACCAGCACGTCGTCCTCACCTCCTTCTCCTCAGCCTGCAGGGAACATTGGGCCTAGCACCAGTTAGCATTAACATACTACCGGCTGCTAACATCTGAAATCTTGTGCGTGAACAACACAAACTCGGCTACACGTCAGCTCTCCGGACACACACAGTAACAAATAGAATAAAAACACCATTGCAGACGAAACCAGTTTGGTGTCCATTAACAACAAATGAGACAAAAAGAAATGACAGGATTCAAATATGAGGAGAACTAAAAAGAAAAAACACTGGCACTTAGCAACGGGAAAAAAATCATATTCATAATTTTAAACAAAAATATGAACAAAAGGTGAGAAAGGTGAAAATTTTATCCAGTGAAACTAAACTCAATAGATTATATGCATTTCTTTGTAACACTGAACTCGGCGAAAACAACTTTGCACTTTCAATAAATGGATCTCTGTCTTCAAGTCTGCTAAGGGTGGGTAGGTTTTGAGTTTTAGCCGGCAATGTCCGTCTTAATTCTCATGTAATCTTGGCGTGTACAAGCAAGCAAATGTAGAGATATAAATCCTCTTTTATCATGTTTATATTGATTTTAAGGTAAAGACCTCCGCGAGTTAGTTTCAGGTCAGTATTGGAAAATCAAAATTCTCATCAAGTGTTTTTGTCTTATTTTTGATACAAAGGGCCTTTTTAAACTTAATATGAGCCACATTCACCTGACCTGTCCAAAAAAAAGTCTTGTTTCAAGTTATTTAATGATAAAAATGAGGTCTGAAATTCTTGTAATAAGTTGAAGAAAAATCTGCCGATGGAAGAAGAGAAAAGTTACTTGTATTGAGACATTTTTCTAGTTTTTAGAAAATTTTTGAGCAAAATTCTCTTGCAGATATTTTTGCTTTTTAAAAGCAATTCAGACCTCATTTTTATCTTTAAATAACTTGAAACAAGACATTTTCTGGACTGATCCGTTGAATGTGGCTTAAATCGAGACTAACACAAACATTTTTACTTCAAATACGACAAAAACACTTGGTAAGAGTTTAGTTTTTTGCCGTGTGACAACTGCAGAGCACTTTAAAGACATGATTTTGAGTTTACAGCATGTCCAGTTAAAAAATGTGAGCTCACTCAGGGTGTCTTTGGCTCAAAATCTTACTGGCATTAATATCAGAGACTCTCCAGGTGTAGACGATCATTCAGTTGTTTCAAAGCAGCACAAACATCAAATGTAAAATCTGATTTTAATGTGTATTTTTCATTTTCTAAATTTTATCCTTTCTTTGTTAATACCGGAGGATCCTGAGCTCATTATCATTCTGCTTTACTTACTGTAAGTTCCTCAGACAGAGTGGGCTCAGTGCCCACAGTGTAACTGCATGTGATATCCCTGTTTTACTGTCTTTTCCTCCCCCTCCCTCCCTCCCTCCCTCCCTCCCTCCCTCCCTCCCTTTTACTCTCTTTCTTGCCTCTTTTACTCCTTCTCTCAGTCTCTCTGTAAATGTGCTGACTCCTCCTGGTTTTGGCCCAGCAGAGAGCTCTCTAATAGGCCCCAGAGACATCCCAGCATTCCTTAAATCAAGTGGAAAATTGTTAACTTGGTGTGGGATAAAGATGTTCTGTCCACTTTAGCTTTTTTCCCCTCCTCTCTGTCCGTCCGTCGCTCTGTCTTTTTATGAAAATGAGGATGTATGATGGAGCGTCTGGGAGTGGACTCAGCTTTTTACAGTCAATTTCTCCCACACTTTCTGTTCCCCCGCGCTGAAAGTGCTCCAGCTTTCTGAACTCGCGTCATAAAAACCGTACGAGGCTGCGGAGCAGACCTCTGTGACACTTCCTGATCAGGGGGAATCATTGAATTTGGCACAAACGCAGCTTTTACACTCAGGATTTAAGGTTTGCGCATCGTAATGTGATGGGGGGTTTTCTTTGGGATTAGCTCTGCAGATGTTGAGAACAGAAACGTGAACAAGATGAGAGAGATCTTTGATTTTCAGCAGGGTACACTTCAACTGTAAGGGAAAAAAAGAGAAAAAATAAAAACAGGAAACCAGATTTTTTAAGAATGTATTTGTAAATTATGAAAATGGGTATTTGTTCAATCAAAAAAGTTCATCTGAAAACTTAAACATAACCTTTGTTGGTGATGACAGAGGTCAAAGGTTTCCTGTCAGTCTTCTCCAGGTTTCCACTCTGTAGCTAATATTTTGGTCCATTTCTCGGTACAGGTCTCCTCTAGAGCAGTGATGTTTTAGGGCTGTCGCTGGGCAACACTGACTTCAACTCCCTCCACAAGTTTTCTCTGGGTTTGAAGTCTGGAGACCGGCTCAGCCACTCCAGGATCTTGAAATGCTTTTTACGGAGCCACTCCTTCACTGCCGGAGCGGTGTGTTGGGATCATTGTCGTGCTGCTCCATCTTCAATACTGATGAAGGAGGTTTTGGCTTCAAATCTCACCATACACGGCCCCGTTCGTTCTTCCCTCAACTCGGATCAGTCGTCCTGTCGCCTTTGCAGAAAAACAGCCCAAAGTGTGATGTTTCCTCCCCCATGCTTCTCTGTAGGTTTGGTGTTCTTGGGATGAGCTCAGCATTCTTCTTCCTCCAAACACCACGAGTTGAGTTTTGACCAGAAAGTTCTGTAGCGACCTTATGCTGCGGCCACACCGGATGCAAATTGGCGAATTTAAGCGGCGTCACACCTGTGACCCGCCGCGCTTACGCCCGAGGCTGGACTATTTTGACAAGCTGAGGGGCGACACACTGACGCTTTATGTGTGTGCAATTTCATCTCTCAACAAACCTCTACATTCAATCCCTGAGGGGCCTGCTGCCTCTCCCTGGTAATTTACCTCCGATGGCCCTGCCTGGCTGTTCCCTGAGACCTCATCCTCAACCCCTTGACCCATGTTCCCGGAGGTCTCCCTGGGGATAATGAAGGGGTCGAGGAAAGAGAGGAGCACAGAGAACTTGCCGCTGCCCCGCTCCTTTTTTCCTGCTCCTTCCTGCTCACTTTCAGGTAGGTGTCCCTGAGGCTCTCCCATCTTTTACGACAAAACTCCACTGAGGAAAACACAGTCGGACTCAGTGATGACCCGTGCAGGCAAATCCAGCTGGAAACTAATATTTACAGAACTCCCTCAAAACCTGTCTCCTCAGAGACTTTCACCCAAGCCTGCTCCTTTTTTTCTGGTCTCTGTAGAGTACACACGTCATATCCTACAACTCTGGATAATGACACACCGCACGATAATTTTCTCCTCCATCTTCCAGCGGGGTTGGAGTCGGAGCAGGTGGTGGGAGTGTCACACGTCATCAAATCAATGACGTCGGGGGGGAATGTCATCGCTGATTGGCTGCTGCGGCACAGCCTCACGCGAATTTGCGTCGAAACTTTAATATTTTCAACTCGGGTGTAGAGAGGTCTGACGCCCAAAACCCGCCAGACGCTCCATACACGCTGAGCCAAATGCATCCAATGTGCTGTCCAGGGCGAATCTGCATCCAAACGGGTCTTTGCATCGACTTTGTATGTGATCTTGCGAATTGGCATCTGGTGTAGCTGTGGCATTAGACTCAAGGATTATAACAAGGCGAATGACACAACACTCACTCTAGGTTTGGAAAGTTGGATACTTTTTAACCCACTTAACAAAGTGAACGTTTTGTTGAACAGTGACAGTTTTATAGCTGGCGACTTTAGCACAATGTACAAAAATGAAATATAGTATAAGGTACAAACATAAATACCCTTTAAAATAACAAACAAAAATAAAATTGTAGTGAACGTATCCTTTCTGAGAGAGAAAAGCAAAGTTTAGTTTGTCTTTAAGGTCTTCTTGAAGAAAGGAAGTCAAAGTTCAAAGTTCAGTTTGACTCGTGTGCACACAGTCCCTATGACGTCCCCGGTTGGTTTTGTAGCGTGTTGCGTTTTATCTGAGTCTGAGCAATGAGGTGAATGAATGGTCTGAAGTTTGCTGAAGGCAGAACCCACGGCTGGCCACACCATCCGACTGGTCCGTCCCTCAGAGCAATATCCAGTCAGTAAAAATGAAGCCCATGTGAAAGTGCTAGAAGTTGCTGTTCATCGAGAATCTGCTTGAGGCTGGACGCAGAAAGACCAGAACTGATGTACACACCCAGCCATAAAAACAGACTTTTACTGCATTAAAAACATATTTACAGCCTGGTTTGAAAAACGGCTTGGGTCTAAAACGCTGATTTCACTATCACTGTATGGTGAGGTTTTTTTTTTCTGTTTCAACAGTTTAGAAGTTATCAGGGTCGTTTGATTGTCCAATCAGAGGCACAGCTCGGGTCACGTGACTGCCGGGCGCCCTGTAGCTTGAAGAAAAACTCACCGCCGGGGTCAGAGCGAATGTGGCTGCGTCTGTGAATTGGCTTCATTTCACGGTTTCAGGACCCACGTTGCAGATGCTTCATACATGTTTTATAGTCTATGGTCCGTCCACAGGCTCTCTGGTGCTGGCTCGCCACTCAACCCTACAAAGTTCAAAATCAGAGAATTCGGGTCTTAATCCACTACAAGAAAAAACAATCAAAGCTTGTTGTAGCTTCTCGGAGCTTCTCTGCAGGTCATTCATAGTTATTCGATACACCTCTGGGTGCTACTTGGACACATCTTCAGTGATGAACCCGAGGTCATAAGGTGTTTCAGGTCTTTGATCATCAAACACCCTCGCTCGGGCGACCCAGCCGGAGGTGATCAGCCCCCGGCTTGTGTCCAAGTGGCCCGCTACTCCACGGATCCCCCCTCCGGATCCATAGCCATCTTGAGGCTTTCTCCGCAGCCTCTATGATGGTTTTGATGGCTCTTTTGCACAGCTGGCCTTTTACTCCAAGGAGTTTCAGGGTGCGGGACAGTGATTGGCCAGCAAAACCCCGGCACCCCACCTCGACTGGTTCGCAGCGGGCTTTCCAGCCTTTGTTCTGGCCCTCCACTACCAGTTCGGCGTATTTGGCCCTCTTGCGTTCGTTGGACTCCTCCAATCTGTCTTCCCAGGGGACAGTCAGCTCAACCAGGACCACTTGCTTCGTTGACTCTGATGTTAGCACCATATCTGGGCTAAGTGAAGTGGCCGAGATGTGCTCTGGGAACTTGAGCTGTCTTCCCAGGTCGACTTGCAGTTTCCAGTCCCGTGCTGAGGTGAGAAGCCCTCCAAAGGAACTTGGCTGTTGTTGTGCCTTCTCCCCGGCTCTGACGAAGGTGATGGACTTCTTGGGAGTGTTCTGGTACTTGCAGTTGTTGATTGCAGTGCTGACTGTGTCTGCCAGAGCCCTAAGCACCTGGTCGTGACGCCAGCGGTACCGTCCATCCCCCAAGGCCTTCGGGCAGCAACTGAGGATGTGTTCAAGGGTAGCTCTCTTTTGGCACAGCTGGCATGCCGCAGCGTCCGCTAAGATTAGGGATCATTAGGTTCCTCCGTGTAGTTCTGGGATTTTTGCTCCCTGTTCTCATGATTATTTTGACCGCACGGGTCAACAGTTTTCTTCCTGGTGTCCTCGAACAGCTCTTTGGTCTTGGCCATGGTTGAGTTTGGAGTCTGACTGTTTGAGGCTGTGGACAGGTGTCTTTATACAGATAACCAATTCAAACAGGTAACATTAATACAGGTAAGGAGTGGAGGACAGAAGAGCCTCTTAAAGAAGAAGTTACAGATCTGTGAGAGACAGGAATCTTGCTTTTTTGTTGTTGACCAAATACTTATTTTCCCCCATAATCTCTTGTTGTCTCATAGTTGAAGTAAACCTCTGATGAAAGTTACTCTCCTCTTTCTAAGGAGAACTTGCAAAATCAGCAGCTGACTGAATATTTTTTCATCCTACTGTAATTTTCTTCTTGATTCTGATCATAAATGAGACGTACAAACGTGTCTCTGAGGCCGATCACGACCCGACAGGCTCCGTGCTGATGTCAGACACCAAATATACCAGCGACACCACTGACACCAGCAGCAGAGCAGATTCTGGAGTGAAATGCGGCGTCAAAACCGCAGCCCTATAAGATGATCCAGAGAAACATTTGACAGCGAGCTGACCCTGGGCACCCGGGGGTGCAAGAACATGGGTGTGAGGGCGGGTTGAGCGGCTCTGATGGCAGCGAGTCAGAGCTCCAGAGAGAGGAGACCATAGCAGCTCAGAAAATCGATCCTCAGATCCCTCTCCCCTCCAAACACACACACACACACACACACACACACACAGATACACACGCTATTTCTGGATCAATCTGCTCCCCAGTCCCACACACACTCTCTCTCACACACACACACACACTCCTCGCAGCCTGCACCCCAGAGTGAATATAATTAGCTTTTCTGACAGGTGGGAGGGATCGGATCTCGTGGAGAATGAAGCCACCAATTTACACCCGTATTACACTGTCATAGACACTCAGCTGCAAACATGCATGTGAACGCTCCGCTCTCTGCTGCACAATGCTCCGCACAGCGCCGCTCACCCTGACCCAGTTGCACGTTAAAGGAGAGGGCGACAGAAAAAAGTGGTCGTCAAAAGATGAGACACGTCAGGGACTTAATGAAGATCTCTGAACGCCGTCACAGGAGAAACAAACCTCTGAGGGCAGAAAAGTTTAGGATTCAATGTAGAGTTTTCTAGAAAGGATGTAGAGGAGAAAACAAGTGTTTGTTTACTCTTCTGTCACTAACACCTGCTCTGAGTTTAGCTGCTGTTAACTTGAGCCTTTGTTGGAGCTCATAGAGACATAAATGTCCCGAGTAAGACTTTCATCTTACACTGTTTAAATCACGGCACTGAAATGGATCATGAGCATTTAGATTTTCTGTCAAATCAACCAAAAAAAAAACACACTATAAGGTCTCACTAAACTCCACCTGGACTGTTTATAGGCTGCTTGTTTAAAGCTAAAGCTCTGCAGAAACTCAACAACTCTTACAGCGCTCACACTAGAGGACACAAGACCAGGTAAAATTTATGGAACGGTGCAAAAAAGAAAAAAACTGTTGCATTAAAATAGTTCAGAGTACAGGATCTGAAATATTTTGGAGCTAAAAATGTTTGCAGGTCAAAACAGTCACAACAATAAAACCAAAAGATGGATGGCCCATGATCTTAATTTCAAACCAGTGGCGTCCCAGGACCCCCTGGGGTCTACAAACCATAGCTTGGGGGTCACAGATTAATTTAAAACCTATTGTAAAAGTGGGCTACAGCTAGAGATGGCTTCCTTTCACATTTAAGGCCCCGTTTACACGACAACGTTCCATCTGAAATCGCTAAAACGCAGTGAAAAAAATCAGCATTTACACGGAAATGCTGATGGACTAAAAACGATGTAGTAAGCATGCCAGGCCTGTAGATGGTGCTATAACTGTCTTGTCCAGAAGCCGCAGAGTTGAGCCCGTCACCTGGTGTATTGGGGAATACTAAGTGCAGAAGTGGAGCAACAGATGCTCATTTTGTTGAAAGACAGTCAGCAGATTGAGCAGATTGAGCAGCACAAGCACAACACGGTAGTTCGTGACGATCGTAACAACGGGACTGTTGCACTGTTGGACTGTTGAATGCGCGTGAGCGAGGTGGAGTGTGACGTCAGTGTTTCCACTAAAAACGCCGGCACGGCAACGGCGTCGGGAGCGTTTCAGAAAAATCACACTCTGGAGACTGTTTTCAAAAGTTTGCGTTTTCGGTTCAAGCAACGGTATGACGTAGCTTATGTTTGCCGCTGCTGAGAAACAATAGACGAACAACTACAGGAACACGAGAAACAGCTGTGATAATGGCGTTAGACGACTGCTGCTGTTTTTGTAAAGTTAACTTAAGAATCAAAGGAATGCTGACAAGTACGAAGGTCTGCTGACGTCACGTCTGCTCGTCACTTCTGCTGTTCTCACAGCTCCCGCCTCTTCTGCCTCTCTTCCCTGATTGGGGCTGTCAAAATTTAGTCGAGTGAAATCGTTGGTCACTGGAGCCTGGCAAGATGAACCTGCAGGATTTCAGAAACTGAATCAGGCAGGTCCATCTGCTCTGCAAGGTTAGGCTGAAACACCGTTTCCGTGTAAACACAAGGCTGAAACGCAACAAAACTTTTGCGTTTCACCCTAAAACCGTTGTCGTGCAAACAGCCCCTAAAATGATACAGTACTGATGCTCTGTACCTGTCAATCAGTATCACTACTCAACAGTACCAATTTTTGGTACTTTTTTGTGTTCATGTGGTAAAAAATGTTAATTTGTTTAATAATGAAATCTTTAAGTTTTTCAATTTAACATATTTATTTCTCAATAGAATAGGCGCAACAGTTAGTCTGTCTAAAGCCGCGTTTCCACCAAGCAGATGGGTTCAGTTCGTCTCAGTATGGCGCACATTTTGTGGCGTTTCCACTGACTCATCCTGGGACAGATCCCCGAGTAACCGAGACGAGCCGCCCCACTTTTTGGGATCCTTCCGTATGGGTACCAGACTGAACCGATCCGCTCTCTTAAGGTGGAGCTACAACACTGCAGTCCGTTGATTGGTCAAAATAATCGTCACTTACCCCGACAGCAGCTGCATTTCTCCTGGTGGCACACAGACTTCTCTGAAACGAAGCTTGATTGTTCTTTGTATCAAAGAGCTACATGCCAATCACAGAGAGGACGAAATGCTGCATGTCTTCCATCGTTGCTCTTTGTTTACTGTGTCGCATTTTTCTTCTTCGTTGGATTTATTAGCGGGGTAAACTGTGTCACGCTGCTACGGCGTCACGCTGTTGTTAAACAGCTGTGGCTTTTGGCATCCGGCTTACACACCCCCTACCAGGAGAGGGCACAGTTTGCTGTGGAAACGCAAACAGGATCAGGCTTAACTGTACCAAACCGTACTGAACCGAACCGGACTAAATAACAAGGGCTAAACCTATCTTGTCATAATGAGCGGGTCATTGGATAAATGTTGCCTGAAGGGGGTCCATGGTCAGATTGAGAGGTCGTACATGATAAACATTCTCGCAACTAGAAATCCTGTAGTGTGCAGGGCGCTACGAGAGGAACCGAGCATGCTCAGTGTGTAATGTCACGTGTACCTGAGCAAAACCAATCAAGACGTTCGCTGACTCAGCTGACTGACCAAAGAGGAAGTAATAAATCCACCTGTAATTCTTGGGACGACTTTACTCACCTCCAACTAGCGCTGTAGACAGCCCTCTGTGACTTTTTCCACAACCGTTTGCTTCATCCTGTTCATCCGTCATGTTTGTTTACACCAAAGCCACGTGTGACGCAGCCTAAATGTCTGAATGTGACCTGTTTCTGGACCATTCTGTGATTTTATGTCTCTATTTTCTACCTTCAGTGTAAAAAGAAACACACTCTGGTGTGTCCAGACTTCTCTAAGACGGGGACCTGCGCTCGAGGTGCGTCCTGTAAACTCCAGCATCGCCAGCGAGTCAAACGAAGCACCACCACCACCACCACCACCACCTCAGCCAGGAGAGGCCGAGGGAAGGAGCCCGCCAAAAGGTCAGAGCCCACTCCCAGGAAGAAATTCATCCCACTGATCTAAAATTCTTCACCGTCCTGTTTTATGTCCCCTCTCCCTCTGCCAGGCCCCGGCTGTCAGTCGTCTTACCGCAGAGCCCCGAGGCAGACGCAGGGAGGCTGGGGGAGGGCTCTCTGAAGCTGCCCTCCTTCATCTCCCTGTCCAGCTCTCCAGAGGAGGCGGACACACCGGACAGACCGACGGATGGGAGCTCACAGGTTAAAGGTAGGACAATACGATATGACACAAAACAAGAGCCTCTCAACGCCCAACATCCCAACGTCCAAGCATCTGTCCATCTAACACATGAATTCATACACACACACACAGAGTGAGTCTTCTGCACTCTGCGCTTAGAGATGTACAGAAATCAAGGGAAATTTGTGAAACTTTTTTGATATTAACATTTCAGCAACATCCCAGTCCAGTTTCAGGAAGAAAACAGCACGATTTCAGCAACTCGTAAAGTTTTTAATGATTTTTTTGACATTTTAGATACTAAGTGGCATTATGCGGCACTTTTTTTTTTACTTGTCAAAGGCTTTTGACGCAGTAGACAACAAGCGGATTGGGTTCATCAGATTACAAAGACCTCAGTGTGTGCAGGTTGGTGGGATTATGTCGGGTAGACTTTTACCGTCCAAAGGTGTGCCCCAAGGCCACTGTACGGGGTGAATTTTTTCCAACGCGGCCGTTCAGAGGATATTAAGATCGTGAGCTCCCCCAATCAGAGGCACAGCTGAGGGTCACGTGACCAAGAGGCGCCCTATGGCTGTAGGCGAAGCCCTTGCCACTACCAATATGGCCGCTTTAGCCGATCTGCTTCATTTTCTGTTTCAGAAACAGACGGGTGACGTTGGCGAGACTACGTCCATGTTTTATACAGTCTATGGTATAAATACAGTAAAATAAAGTAAAATTAAATAATGACAAAAATAACTAAAATGGGGGGAGGGGGGTCTCTTCCTCAAGACTATAATGTTTTTGATGCAAATTTCCATTTTTTATGACGACAACATCCTACCGTCCTACTGTATTGCTCTGTGCCAAACCCCAGAACAGGCACTGACACAAACAGCTTTTGATTCAATTCAACAGAACTTTACAGCTTAAAACTGGTTTTAAATGCAGACAAAACAAAAATCATGCTGATCTCTGTCAAAAAATGAAAACCTCCAAACCTCCCATTACAGAAAACTTGGTGTTTTAATCCCTGATGCTCACATGGCCTCGATTGCTCAATCTTGTGGATCTGCCCTCTATAACATCAGGAGGATCAGACCCTACCTGACACAACAGGCCACTTCTGGTACAGGCCCTTGTGATTTCACACATTGACTCCTGCAACTCCCTCCTAGCAGGCATTTAAAACTGTGCAGATTACCCAGAATGCAGCAGCACGTCTGGTCTTTAACCAGCCCTAAACAGCACATGTCACCCAGCTGTTAATCTCTCTTCATTGGCTTCCAGTAGCAGCTCTTATCAAAGTCAAAGCTCTTCTTCTGGCTTACAAAATATTGACAAGAACAGCCCCTGCCTACCTGGGGCCCCTCATCCAGGTCTACACTCCTTCTGGTCCACTACGCTCTGCTTGTGCTCCCAGCCCAGAGCAGCTCTGAATCTCTAGCCAGACTCTTCTCCTCTGTTGTTCCCAAATAGTGAATGAATTCCCTAACTCTATACGATCCACAGAGTCCCTTTCTACTTTAAGAGATGTCTGAAGACTCATCTGTTCAGGAAACACTTAGACCCTCAATCTGAGCCTTCTCCTCTTTATCCTCAGGGGTAGGATGAGTCAGGAGGTCTCAGACTCAGCTCTTAGTGAAGAGGTTCATTATAGGAACATTTAATTCCATATTTAAAGCTTTGATTTTCTTTTTTCAAAGCCCCATGTTTTCGGATTCATGAATAAATAAATCCAGTGGATATTCCTCCAGGTGGCTGAAAAAGTGATCATCTTTAAGAGGACTAAGTGGTAAAACGCTGACTGTCTGACGGAGTGTTGTCCACAGCGGCTTTGTGGGAGGATCATGTTTGTGTGAAAGGATCAGACCTGAGTCCACGAGGAAGGAGGAGTGATGGCCGGTCTGAGCCGCAGACAGATAATGATGATCAGGGTGGGGGTGGAGGAGTACAGTTAGTGTGATGGGGCTCAGGGGAGGAGTAATGATGCTCAGAGGACAGAGGGAATAACGTTTGGGTTTGGGGCTGGACGGAGGCACAGCTGAGCTCTGTGCTGACAGATCTGACTGATGGAGGATTAGGAGAGAAGATGCCATCCACCATCCACCTGCTCCACCATCCACCTGCCCACGCCTGCTGCACACACACTCACATTATTCATACATTACTCAACACAGTGTGAAGTTATCTCTTTGATTTGTTTTAGTAAAATGAGATAAACCATCTTCTAAAAACAGGAAATCAAAGCAGCACAGTTTGTGTTAAAGTCACAGCTCCAGCTTCACGACGCTCCTCTCAGTCTCTGAGTAAATAAGATCGCATTTTATCTTCCAAGACGTGGCCGAGGTGATTTTTATTGACTAACAAGACGAAGACGTCCCATGAGACTCTGACTGCCGATAGGGGACAGATTTGTCACAGCTACATCTGCTTCAAAGGACGAGCCGGACACAGATCATCAAACTCAATTTAAATGCTCATTTCTAGAAGATCTGTTGGTGATGACTGAGATTTGTTTTTTTTTTTTTCTAACAACCAGCTTTTAGAGGGAGTCACAGCTAACTTTATAGGAGTATATCTGACATAATTTGCAGATTTCTTAAACCTTAGCAAATATTTAATGATCTACAAAGATAGTTTGAAAACAATCTTCTTGTAACTGTTTCTTTTTACCGTTTGATTAAGTTTGTCCTCAACGTTCTGTGGCTGATTTTTTTACCCAGCAACAGTATCAGGATGAAAGGCTGACCCAGGTTTTAGTCTCTGTAACAGCTCTCTGCAGCTTTTCATTCATTTAGGTTTTATTTAAATGAAAGAGGCTGTGAGGAGTTTTTACGTGATCTTTAAAAAGTCTTATTACTAGATATATGCCTGATCGTAATCCTCAGATTAATAAAAGATTATCAGCATCAATATGGGTTACTTCTAAATGCTGTCTCTCAGCTTCCTGGTTAGGTCGAGCAGGACCGGATTTATTTACGGCACGTCAAAGTCCCTTCAACATCACCAAAAAGAATAATGAAGTTAAGAAGTAAGAGAAGAGACATCTGTGTTTTTAAGAAAGCTAAATGGTAAAGTGGTAGAGCACAAGCTAAAGGCTAATACAAGGAATAAAAGCTAAAACATGCACTTAAGGCCAGAACATGAGCTAAAGGCTAAACACGTGCTAAAGGCTAAGACTTGAGATGAAGGCTAAAATACAAAAAAAAAAAACGAGCTACAGGCTAAAACTCAGGCTAAATCACTAGCTAAAGGCTAAAACACAGGATAAGACACAAGTTAAAGGCTGAAATACAGTTAAAAAAAAGAAGCTTAAAGCTAAAACACAGGCTAAATCACCAGCTAAAGGCTAATACATAGAATAAAAGCTAAAACATTAGCTTAAGGCTTAGACATAAGCTAAAGGCTAAGACACAGGCTAAAGTCTAAAACACAAGCAAAAGTCTGAAAAACAAGCTAAAACAAAAGCTACAGGCTAAGACACAGGCTAAAGGCTCAAACATGAGCTAAAGGTTAAAACACAGGCCGAACTACAAGCTTAAGGCTAGAACATGAGCTAGTTACTAAACCACAGGCTAAGACAATAGCCAAAGGCTGAAATACATTTAAAAAAACTTAAGGCTAAAATACAGGCTAAATCACTAGCTAGAGGCTTATACATGGAATTAAAGCTAAAACATGGGCTTAAGGCTTAGACATAAGCTAAAGGCTAAGACACAGGGTAAAGGCTAAAACACAATCAAAAGTCTGAAACACAAGCTAAAGGCTGAAGCACAGGCTAAAGGTTTAAACATGAGCTAAAGGTTTTAAACACAGGATAAAGTCTAAACACAAACTATAAGTTAAAACACAGGCCTAACGACAAGCTTAAGGCTAGAACATGAGCTACATACTAAAACACAGGCTAAGACACAAGCTAAAGGCTAAAATACAGGTTAAAACATAATCTCAAGACTAGAACATGAGCTACAGAGTAAAACACGGGCTTCAACACAAGCTAATACTAAAACACAAGCTTAAGGCTAAAACACATGCTGAAACACAAGCGTAGGGCTAAAACACAGGGTAAATTATGAGCTAAAGGCTAAGGCACAGGCTAAAACACAAGCTAAAGGCTATGACACAAGCTTAAGGCTGAAACATGAGCTAAAGGCTTTAAGGATTAAACTGTGCTAATGTTGTTTCCAACCCTCAGTCAGCAGTTATTCTGCAGTGGTCTGTTCAAACTTGAGAGTCTATCAATGAAATGAAGAGTGAGGTTACGTTAGCTCTGATTGGTCGATGACTGGTCAGAACCAGGACGTCTCAGAGCTACGGGCTGTGAGACGAGATAAAGTTAGCCGGCTACTAAACTACGGCACAAAGTTAGCTTGTTGTCACATTTCAAAGCGTAGCTCTACCCAACTGTTGACAAATACCTTACCTCATGGCGTTCTCCATTCATTTCCAAAACACACGTCTGATAAAATATCAGGAAGTGAAAAAATCTGACCAGCATGTGAGAGATGGAGATGGATCTGGTCACTCTCACTTTTCTCTCCGTCTCTTTCATGCTGTTTATATTTAGTCTCGCCTGCTTGGAAACTTGTGTGACCTTTGACCTGACGTCAGCCATCTTGACCTCTGCCCTTCTCCCCCACACTCACACAGTGCAGAGTACACACAACTCTAATGTCTAATAATATTGTTGCTCTAGTTGTTGTCTTGTGTCCCCTTTCGAAGTTACTCTAGTTTTATCCAAACATTTGAATAATTTTGAGACAGAAATCCAGGAACCAAAGTTTGTCCGATGTAAACACAGGTGTAAACAGGTGATGATGTAGTCGGCCCGCTCTGCTTCCTGCTCTTAAGTATTACTAATGACAGGGAAAACACGCTGCACCGCCCAGAGCCTCATTAAAGGTGGAGCTGAGCCAAAAAAGCTCCTCTTCACTTTGCATAAATTAGCTCAGACACAATGTATCACTGCCACACACACACACACACACTCCACACACACCTTCATCCATCCCTGCTGTCCTGCTCTCTTCTTCATTTACTCATCAGCTGAGATGTCATCACTCAGCGTTTCAGCCTTTCTTTCTGTCATTTCATCTCTCCGCTCCTCGTCTGTTTTTATTAATTTCAACTTTTTTTTTCCTCCGCAGAGAAAAAACTTCAGATCAAGCCTCGTCTGCGGGAGCCTCCAGCAGCAGCAGCTCAGGAGGTGAAACACACTCTGTGACTTCTCTGACGGTGTTTCTGACTTTCTCCACTCAGGGCCTCAAAGTTTCCCCCTCTGTCTCTGCGTTTCCGAACATATCACCTAAAACGTTTACAGATTTCCCTCATCAGGTTTTGTAAGTTTTAAGAAAAGATCGAATAAACCATCAACTCTCTCAGGCTGTGTGTTGTTGTTGCTGTGTGTTGTTGTCGCTGTGTGTTGTTTCACAGACTCTCTCTGAAATGCGAGGTGGCCGCTGTGAGAGTGTTTATAGACTGTGAGTGTGTTTCTGTCCCGGAGCGGCCAGCGGTGCCGTCACACGACCCCGGAGCGTGTTTGTGAGAGTTTTCATTGGGAAGGTGGTGACAGAAGCAGCAGCGCTCGTCACGTTAAAGCCCGAAGACGAGACACATGAGCGGACAGTGACCTCATCCACACCATGCTGCCAGTGTGTAAGTGTGTGATTTAAGAGAAAGCACACACACGCAACAAAAAGGCCCCGTCAATGAACTCATTTATAAAAATGAAATCCAGGTTTTTACCTCACTCTCACTGCTCCTCCTCTGATCTGATACTGAACGCTACAGGAGCCTCATTGGTCAACAGAGCTGTCAATCATCTTTTCAGATTAAATCATGGAATAAAAAATGTGACATAAAAACAGAAAACCATGTCAGAGACACGTTCAGTGAACATACATTTCAATTTTATAGTTCAACACAAGTTCCTTCAGCAAACCTTTAAAATGATCTACATAGATGGTTTTAAAAAAGATCATCTTTTAACTGTTTCTTTCTTTTTACCTTTAATAAAGTTTGTCCTCCATTCTCTAAACTAATTGTTTACCCCCCAACAGTGTCAGGATGAAAGGCTGACCCAGATTTCTGTCTCTGTAACAGCTCCCTGCAGCTACCCCCCCCAAAATTTTTTTTTAGCATGTTCTTCTTAGGACGCTCACTAAGACAGAGGGTGAACACACAGGCTTGAACACAGGCTAAAGGCTAAAACATGAGCTAAAAGCTAAAACTTGGGCTAACCGCTACATCACAAGCTAAAAGCTAAAACACAAGTTAGAGCCTGAAACACAGAGTTAGAGGCTCAAACATGAGCTAAACCCTAAAACACTAGCTATAACACAAGTTATAGACTAAAACACGAGTTAGAGGCTGAAACACAGGCCCATGGCTAAAACAGAAGCTAAAGGCTAAAACATGAGCTAAAGGGTGAAACACAAGTAAGAGGCTAAAACATAACCTAACCACTAAAACACTAGCTAAAACACAAGTTAGAGGCTAAAACATGAGCTAAACCCTAAAATATCAACAAATGGCTAACACATAGGCTAAAGGCTAAAATTTGAGCTAAAGGCTAAAACATGAGCTAATGTCAAAAACACAGGCTAAAGTCTACATCATGTGCTATAGGCTTAAACATGAGCCAATGGCTAACCCACAGGCCAAAGCCTAAAACATGAGCTAAGGGCAAAAAAACAGGCTAAAGGCTTAAACATTCGCTGTAGGCAAAAACCATGAGCTGATGGCTAGAAGCATTAACAAAAGACTAAAACATGAGCAAAAAACTGAAACACAGATCAAAGGATAAAGGCTAAGCTAAAGGCAAAAACACGAGCTAAATCCAAAAACACATGCTAAAGGTTGAAACATGAGTTAAAGGCAAAAACACAGGCTAAAGGCTAAAACAGGGAGTGAAAGCTAAAACACGTGCTTAAGGCTAAAACATGAGCAGACGGCTAACACACACAGGCCAAAGGCTTAAACATGAGCTGAAGGAAAAACAAGAGTTAAAGGCAGAAACATGGGCTTAATGCTAAAAAAATGAGCTATTGGCTTAAACATGAGCTAAAGGCTAACACACAAGTTTAAGGCTAAAACATGAGTAAAATACTAAAACAGAAGCTAAAGGCTTAAACAGGAGCTAAGCTGTTTTTTGGTTTTAAGAGATGAGGTCGGGTTTATGGTGTTTTCTGCAGCTGGCCAGTAGGGTAGTCTCATTATTCTGCAAATTTGGAAAAAAAAAAAAAATAGAAAATCATTTCAACGCACAGGCGCACAATATGAAAATACCTTAACTTTAAAAACTTGAAACAGCCTGAAAACAGAATTTGGAGGTTAACTTAATGAGTTGGAAAATGACCCTCAGACAAGATTAGAGTCATTTATCAGTCAAAGTCATTTTAAAAACACTTGATTCATAGTTTTAAAAAATCCAATGTATTTATCGAACACTTTAAGACAAACAGATAACTTGTGCAAAGCCAATGTCCGAAGTTTCTTAAACCTGCATTCTTTGAGTAACCAGCAGGGGGCGACCTCAGAGATTGTAAAAGTAAATTTAGATAAATGGAAACTACTTAGGTATTTACTGTGTCAGTAAAGAGGAATAAAAATGTGTTTTAGGACGAGTTTCAAAAACAGACAGTGGGTGTTGGAAAAATATCAAGTATGATTTCTCTGATATTTGTTGATTTTAACAGTGAATTAATGCTGATTGTGAAGTGACTGCCCTTCTTAAATAAAGAAAGAGTAATAAAAAAAGAGTGGGGAGCTTTGACCTCGGCACCTCCAGGAGGAGCAGATCAGCTGATCTGAGGCACGGATAAAGGAGCTCAGAGAGGTAAGACGGGGCTGGACCATTTCAAGATTTAAAAACAGGAATTATTAATTATTAAGGTACGTGCATTTTGTTTTAAACCTCTTATTTTATCAAGCGTGCATTATCCAATAGCTTAGCCTCACTCTTTTCTCTTTTCACCTTTAAAATGTGTCAGAAAGCTGAACTCGTAACTTCAAACTGTCGTCCACACTCCCATGATTTACTCCACTCCTTACACACAGATAATGTTTTTCTATAAATGAAGAGCTTCAGAGTCGTTCAAACAGTTGATTTATGTTTACCTTGAGTTCAGCAGGTGAAATCTCCCTCAATGCATGCCTTAGGAAACAGCCTTCTGGGAGAAATCTCAAAAGGCACTTTCCTGAATGTTTCGTTGGATGTCTTCAGTTTGGACGTCAGGACGGAGGAGAGGGGACAGAAGAGGACGACGACGGAGGAGCAGAGTGTGACAGAAGGTAACCACACAGAGCTGGAGAAAGTTTCAGGCTCAACTTTTCCTCCTGCTGTTTGTCTCCTCATGGCTGAGAAGGGCAGAGGGGATGCTGGGACATCCTCCTCTCTGCAGACTCCACACCTCTGCTAATAAAACTAATAATACTCTATAGAGTGTGACACCTGATCCTGACCCACACTATGATAAATGTATGTCTGTGGTGACAGATACACAGCATGACATTTAAGGATTGTAACACGGCATTAATACACTCAGACATGTTGGAGAAACAGCTGGTGTGTCCTGTAGGAGCACATGTGTCTCTGTGGGTCAGGTTAGTGCTTTAAAGAGATTGTTTATGTGCATTCACATGGAAGAAACTCTGAGAAACTTTCCAAAGATCCCAGGATGGGTGACGTCAGGATGCAAAAGAGGAAAAAAAGCAAATTTGAGAGTATGACGTGAAGTATTTGCAAACAAAAAGATGTTTCCATCCTGTGTTTGTCTGGAGATCCTACATGTAACCATGGCTGCGTTGTATACAGGTGAAATCAGCTGTTAGCAGCCTGTAGCATGTCAGTGCTAACTGGTGCTAGGCCAGATGTTTCCCCACAAGATGAGGAGAAGGAGGTGAGGACGACGTGCTGGTTCTCAGGTGTGAGCTAAGAAGTGACGACATCGACCTGTCCTTTCATCCATCGTTATTGGGAACGTAAGATCTGTCTCCAATAAGATGGACGAGCTAGCCGTGCTAACCCAGCAACAGAGGGAATACCGTAAGGCAGAGTAGCATCATGCTATTCACAGACATGGCTAACATGCTAAGACTAGACACCAACGCCACATTGGAAGAGCTTCACCTGCTGTGAAGTGTCTTAAAGGACACTTCAGCGCATATTTTTCAACAATTGGGCCGTGAAGAGGGGCGACGGCACCCCTGCCCCCCCTTTGTGCACACCACTGGTGTTTACTCACTTCGATTACTTACAAACCACCTGTCTGCTCCAGATCAACCCCTGATTCTGTCTCCAAACCTCTCAGTGAGTGAGTGTTTGCTGCTGTTTCTGTCTCCGTCTGTTGACGATGAGACTCGTCATAAATTGGATTTGTTCATTAGAAAAGAAGAAAATCTCCAAAAGAGCCACATCAAGAAAAATGACAGAATTCAGACAAATGAACACACACACACTCACACACACACAGAGGATGAAGGCTCACAGTTTGACCTCTCTTTCCGTCTCTCCGAGTCGTGGTGGACAAATGATTCCTCTCCGTCTTCTCTCCGTCTCGTGCGCTTTTACTAAAAAATTGAAATATTGATCTTAATTAGAGTTTGCCGAGCTCAGCAGCTCGCGTTGAGGGTTTTAGACAAGAGGCAGCAGACATCTGTCTAAGGCACTTACGTCTTCAGCGCAGGAGAGGAGCGGCGTGGGTGAGGAGGAGGAGGAGGAGGAGGAGGAGGATGAAGAGGGGAGAATGTGTGGTGAGGAGAGAAGAGTGATGGCTCCCTGTCTTCTGCCTTTTCTGAGAAACATGTCGAGCTCTCCATCTCTGCTCGCCGCTGTCAATACATCTGAGGAAAATCGAGTTGAAACACACACACACACACACACAAACACACACACGATTTAAATATCCACTCTGACGAAATGCATTCAACAGTAACTGGGAGACGTGTTCAACGTTTCTCTCTGATCTTTCTCGCTTTGCTCTGAGGTCCTGTTCACGATAAGTGAAAAACCCACATCAGCATTTTTCATCTCTGATCTACAGCTGGGCTGTTTTTGGGAAAAGAGGATCCAGGTCCGTCTTTTTCCAGAAATTTTGGACGACTTGAACCTCGTTCCATCTGTGATCTCTGGATGTTTCACTCGTGTGTTTCTCATTTTGGAGAACGAGCTTTGCTGTGCTCATCAAGCCTTTTCTCACACACTCTCCTGAATTTTTCTGGATTTTTTCTGAAGATCAGATGCTCAAATGTCCTGAATTTGGTCCTCCATGTGTTCCTCAAAGGAAATGGGAGGGAAGAGTTTCTGAAAACAGGAACTGACATCAGACTTGGGCGATGAAAGCTGGGGTGTCGCGCCTTAAAGGGACGTTACGCTTACGCGTCATAACCCGAAATTCTGCGTGAGTCAAATTTTTACCCTCAATACCCCCTAAATCTCTAAATAATGATCCAAATACAGGTATTATACTTCATATTCATGAGAAATGATGCAAAAAAAGGTGAGGATACTGAGAAAATTATGGAGCACAAACAGACAATCTACACTATGATGCCACTGGAGACAGAGTGGGCGATGCTGGCACTGTGTAGCACTGTGTAGCTGTGTATTCATACATGTCAAAAACTAGCACGTGTCATAGGAGCTTATGAGCAAAGCGGCGGAACTTCAAAACTTTCTCTATTTTCTTACGTACAAATATTTATTAGCGTCGAGAAAGTTGAGAAGTCGAGTACTGAGTAAGTTGAGTAAGCTAGCAAAATGGACAAAAAAACATCTTTGGAAAGTTTCTTTAGGCAGGGTTAAAGAGCCTGTGAGGAGACAGAAGAAGAGACGGTCCGTGCAAATATTGTCTGACATTAACAGGGTGTCTGCAGGGTCTTAAAAGGTCTTCAAAAGTCTTAATCGTAATGTTATGCGTTATTAAGTTTTATTGGTATTCAAGCTTTGACTCCAAACATATCCATGAATATTGATTTTCCTCCTTGGGACTGTTACAAACTAACCTGACACCCCAGATAAACAGCTCCATATTTCTACCATGGAAACAGTCCATCTGGTTTAAAAATGTGTTCAAGGTCTGAACCTTCAAAAATAACCACACCTGGTGATCGGACGATCATTCTGCTCATCACACTCATTACAGACCAGCGTGAGGATCTGGAAAAAGCTTTAGCGTCTCAAAATATTTCTCTCTAGACCATACAAGTTTCTCAAGCCTCCTGGGAAACTTTCTCAGACTTTTGATGACCTTGGATTTTGGATTCTTACGATTTAGAGAAAGCTTCTCCTGATCTCCGTTGTTTTGGAACAAATTTTCTTTGTTAAAATCACCTTTTTACTGGATACAAGGCTATGAGATAAGGTATAAATCAATACAGTTACGTAGCGCAGTTGTTTGAGACGTGACAACAAGCAAAGTTGTAATTTTGTGAGCCACGGGCTATACGCTAGCAGCCCAACATTTCCGTAGGCTGTCCGTATGTAACGCTAATAGAAAGAAAATAACACAATCTGAAGCCTATGTCCTACATTTTGATGATGATGAAATAATTTCTTGTGTTTGTCGTGTAAACGGCCCCGAACCCGGTCAGTGGTGCAAAAAAGGTTGTGTTTTATATTTCTTCATTGAGATGACGCGCAAAGATTTTCAGATTCATGTTTTTATGAGATGGTTATGTCATAAAAACAGGAAGATTTTTTATCTTTTGGTGAATGCAAAACACCACTGTTGTGCTCAAACTACACAATGATAACAGTAAACATGGCAGATGACTGTTGAGTTTGTGCTGCTGAATCTGTTGAATCTGCAGACTGTCCTTCAACAAAATGAGCATCTGTTGCTCCACTTCTTCTCCTGTTTTGTTTATTATCATTTGGGATAAGTTTTTTTCACATCTGAAACAATATGGTACCAATGCCCGGTACCTAGCAATTGGTATCAGTACTCAACAGTACCAATGTTTGGTACTTTTGTGTGTTTATGTGGTAAAATATATGGATTTATTTAGTAATAAAATCCGAAAGTTTTCCAATTTAACATATTTATATCTCAATATATAAACTTGTGATGCTGTGTTCATGTCCAGCATGGAAAATTACCTACTCTCTACTCCCTCACAGTCACAAGGATGTGTTTAGGTACCGAAACATGGTACCGTTTTTTTTGTTCCACTGGCAGATTTTTTTACTTGTTTTTTTTTTTTATTTACTCTGTGCCACTGAACCAGCTAATTGCAGCTATTAAATGTATATAGAGTGGACAGCGTGGCTCCGCCAATTACCATTGTACAGTTTTGAAGCCAAATTTCCTCATCACAGGCGCAGCCATTGTAGCAGAGACTGTGAGGGATTCTGGGAGAATCTGAGTGGAGCCGGGTAAAAATAATATATTTTTTCTTTCGAGAGTCTAATCACTTCCTGACTCTACCTCTCTACATATTTTACAATCCTCGAAAAAAATACGCAAGAACCTCAGCTGTGGATCATAGTTGAACGTGACGTAAACTCTTTTTTAACCTCTTATAACTAATGAAAACAAAACTTTTCAGAAAAAAAGAGGACTTGAATGCAAGACAGCCAAATGATATCTTCAAATCACCACAACAATCAGACGTGAGAAACATTTCTACCAGGTGTATTAATTTTGTAAAGTTTGACCACAGCCCATCTGGAATGACTGGGGAGATGGATTTTTTGACCTATACTGCAGCCAGCCACCAGGGGGAGCAGATTTTGGGGAGACGTCACTTCAAGCTGAGCGAGATGACGTCCATTTTTATGTTTTTTACAGTCTATGATTGCAGCTTAAACGCAGCCGTCCTGTGTACGTCCTGCAGGAAACGGTTTGAGGTTTTACAGCCAAACATGGATGAAGAGAAGCTCATCAAAGGAGAGGGAAGCAGCCGATGAGAGTTGACAACATGGAGCCGGACTTCAGATGGATCTAGTGTATTTCAGGCCTGCAAACCTTGTGCGGTAATTTTCCAGGGATGTGAAAAACAGTCTTCAGCGGTGTCTCCTCTTCTTGTTTTTCAGCGTTACATCAGAAAGCGCCTCGTCTCCACCAAACTGTCTCTCTGACTTCTCGTCTCTCTGCGGCCCGGGCCTCCAACATGTGGTGAGACTCTGATTTCTAAAGTAAGCCTCGCTGTCCGTGCACACGTGTGCGTGTCACATCCCCTCACAATTAAAGCTGATTCCTCCACAGCGGCATTAGTGGCTTAACGGCCGTAACAAAAACCCTCCCAGGCCTCAGATAACCCTGAGCCACCTCCCTGGAGCCGCTCTGTAGGATCTAGATGCCGGCTACCGCGGCTCAAAGCATCGCCTCGCGCGCCGTGGATCCTCCACCTTGCTGATGTCCGTTTTGCTTAAATCGGGAGAAGTGCACTTGCAGCGAAGTCTCAATATGCAAAGGCACAATGAAAACCCTGACTTCAAAAATTTATGTCTCAAGCCCTCGGCCGCAGACGCTCCCCTGCTCCTGACAATGAATGGACCACGGCAGATCTTCTTAAAGGTGGCGTTTCAATGCCGAGTGCTGAGCTCGGCGTTTGCGGGCCAGCTCCTGCTTATTTGATAAAAAAGAAAAACCTCTCTAATGACTTAGCGCACCTAAACTTCAAATACCTCGATATGATTTCCATCCCTTCATCTTTTACTCTTCTTTTCATCCTCGCCAGCAGATTCACGCAGGAGGAGGGGGGCGCGTATTTCATGGCCATTCGGACTGGAAGTTAAGCTCAGCAGCTGTGCAAGGTTTTCCTCTTCACATCGGACCAAGTTAAACTTACTGCCACCTGTTTTTTTCCGCAGATAGGCACTTTACCCGCAGATATATCACTCACATATTCGCCGAGAGATGGGACTCCAGGGGGCAGCCGCTGCTGAGGAGGCTAAACGGGTCAGGTGCAGAGCTGTCCCGGTTTAAGTCCTGCTCCCATGATACCATCGACATCCTGCCCAACCTCCCCGCCCCCTTAAATCCTCCTCCTCCTCCTCCTCTCTTCCTCTCCCAGAAAAAAAAGACGTGTGTCCAGAACGCGGCTTAATTATCCCTCGATCCGCGGAGATGAGACTGGATCCAATTTGTGGTTAATTGCGAATGAAAACGCTCGCAGACCAGCGCCGCGACCATCCAATCATACTTAACCCCGCGCGCAGTCACGGCTCGGCCTCCTCATGTCCTCACGGAAATGCGCATTGATTTTTGGGTAGAGGCGGGGCACGCGGCCTTCAATCGATTAGTATTGATAGATTTGGTAGTTTGTGGTGTCAGAATCATCCAGGAGCTTCTCTTTAACACGTCAAATAAGCTCTTTTTGATTCAGATAATAAGGTACTTAATGTTTTTTAGCCTATTTTTATGATTTTTAGAGTTAATTTGGTGCTTTTGGAGCCGTTAACAATCTGTTCTGCACCGAGCAGGGGCCGCGTGGCCCCGGAAGTCCTAGGCCCACCCAAAACTTTTTAAAAATAATCTTTATATTTTATATCGTAAAAGTTTGTCACTTTATGTTCGTATTGTTAGCGTTGGATTCTCTGTCTTTGTAAAGTGAGCCGTGTTTCTTAAGACTGTTGAAAAATTAAACTAAAAAAAAAAAAGATATGAAACATTCAGCTTCATGTGGACGAAGATTAGGACATTATTTTGGGAAAGACTGTAGATTTTTTTTATTTAACTGCAGTCAAAGATGCTGTTAAAAGGATTTGTTTTATTTGGGCTGCAGCGCCACCTTCTGGCCCGGAGTCTCAGGCACAATGTCGTAAAGATGTGACTTTTACCGGCTACAACGCGACAGGTAAGGGTATTTATCAGTACAGTTATGTAGCGCTACAGTTTGAAGCACGACAACAAGTCAGCGTAAGTTTGTACCATACATCAGTAGCTGGATTTATGTAGTGCTTTTGGCAGCCTGGAGAAATGACATATCTGCAGGCTAACGTGACAACAAGCTAACTGTCAGTTCGTACAATAGTTAGCTGTCTGTAGCGGTCAATATTTAGCTCAGCTGGCAGCCCGGTGCTCTGAGACGTGTCTGTAATGTGTAACGTTAGTGAATCCTGGTCATGTCCTGCCAGTCATCTACCAAGCAGAGCTAACGTAACCTCACTCTTCATTTTATTTTTTAGAACTTTTTAAAAAATACAGAAGCTTAAAAAGTGCTTTGTCAAACAGCCAGGACATACATGTTATGGTTAGCAACCAGCTGTTTCAGTTGGACCCAAAAGCAGATTTCAGAGGCTGAAATTGAGTTAAAGAGAATTTATTGTGGTGAGAGGAATGAGGAGTGAAATCCAGTGTCCAAAACGGGGGAAGAGCCGCAGACGAGAGCCGGTGTTAATCCAGAGAGTGTGGCAGAGATTGGGCAGTTGTGCAAGGGCTCATGGAGGCACTGAGGAAAAAGGAAGACAAAAAAGTTTAACAAGGCGGGCAAATCCAGGTAGATGCACTTCTATTCAACAGAAGCTCAAAAAACTCTGAAGCGAGTCGACCATGTACCACCTCAAAAGCTGGAATACTCTGGCACTGGACAGACTGAGCAGAGCTTAAATGCAGGTGCTGATTGCCTGGATGAGACACAGGTGAGCAGGTGGAGAAGGGGCCAATGCAGAAGAGAACTGCCCAATCTCTGTGAAGAAAACAAGAAACTCCAAACACGAAAAAAGACTCACCACTATAAAAACAAACACAAGCGTCGACCCATATGAACCCAGCTGATACAAGAGCCATGTGAAATAAAATGAGAGCATGAGGAACAAGAACGTCAATCAACAAGAAAAAGAAAATAAAAGGCAAAAAAAGGGGGTAGGGAGCAGAGAACAGGACAGCAGTGTATAAAAAACAGTGTTAGGAGGGTTAATCGAATGATAAAACATTTAAATCATGAACAAGAAATGAAACAATTAAATAAAAAATACTGATAGACTCTCAAGTTTGAACAGACCACTGCAGAATAACTGCTGACTGTGAGTTGGAGTCAACATTATCACAAACAGTTTAGCTCTTTTAGCCTTTAGCTCGTGCTCTATCTCTCTCCTGTTTATCTTTCTTCTGCTCTTCTGTCCTTTTTCTGTCTGACAGTTAGGCTCCAGTGTCCACCATCACTACAAAATTAGTCACAGAAATCATAAAGAAATCGAAACTTCATCAGCCGGTGTGGTGTTGTCAGAGACTCAGATGATACTCTCATTTTAAAGTCTGGATTAGGATCAGGCATATATCTAGAAGGGAGACTTTTTCAAGATCACTTTCAAACTCCTCACAGAGACTTTAATGGTCCTGCTCCACTTTAAAACCACACATAGTGACATTATTGTCATTTACTTTTATTAAGTGAATGAATGATCTACAAACTTTTGTCACTTAAGGCCCGATGCAAACTGAAATCCTGGCTTCATGCCAGATTTTTTCCACATTTATTAGAGTATCAGCTTTGTTTTTATGCTTTCACCTCTTCCCAACAATTTCCTACCTTAAAATTAAATTCTTTTGGAGATATTTAAGGTCAAAATTTGACCAAAATATCGTAGAAATCTAAAAGTTGTGGTTTAGTTGATTCGAAGATTAAATAATGAAAAATTCTGATGTCACACAAACTTCTTATAAAACATAAAGAGTGGCTCAAATTTAACCTTTCAGTCACATTTTGACCTTTAAACTTTGACCTGACATCACACACTCACACACACTCGTCTGAAACGGTGGAATCAGTGTGTGTCTGTTCCGAGTAAACATTTTCCTGAGAAACCAGCGGAGCTCCTCTTCCTCTCCTCCCTCCTCCTCCTCCTCCTCCTCCTCGTGCAGTAGCATCTGCTCGGTCACTAGAGGGGGGGATCTGCTGCACCTGTTCTCCCCTGCGCGCTCCGCTCCCCTTCGGCTCCACTCGGCTCCGCTCGGCTTTGCTCGGCTTTGCTGTGGGAGAATGCAAATGCACTTGCCTGGGATCGCCTCCCATTGGCCCGTCACACCTCAGTGTGGGAGGGTCGCGGCGGTGTGGGGGGTGCCACGCTGTCTTTATAAGAGCAGAGAGCCTACCAGCGCCTCAGTGACACTGCGTGGTTGCACCGGGGAAGCTCTCAGAGGCAGATTGAGGGTGAGAAAGAAAACCAAGTGGAATTTATCACCTCTTGCATAATAACACACACAGAGTCAACACACGGGTCAACACCAGCGCGCCCCGGTGTGGGGGGACAGGACCGCGGGGACCGAAGCTGCGAGAAATCCGCTGCTTGAGCCAAACACCTGGACTGACCACAGCACCAGGGGACCAGCTCTCCTCTCCTCTCCTCCTCCTCTCCCTGGAGCTCTTCTTCCTCCCATGCATGACAACTTTCAAAACTTCTGCACGTGCCATTCCATTTGGATACTTTTTGGAACACTTTTACGCACGTTTTACGCACGTTTTACGCTGCGTCCCGCGGCCGCGCACACCGCCTGCTCTGACTGTGTGAGAAACTTTCACCCCGGGCCATGCTGCAGTGACTCGGGGCTTCATGATCAAGTTGTAAACAGCAGGAGGCGAAGAAGGATGCTGGGAAAATATTTATAACGCACCCAAACCTTTTCTTGTCACCTGATTCGGGACAGTAAATCACCGGGAGGCGAGTGGGCTGCTGAGGTGAAGCGAGGACAAGACAGGTTGGTGTCTCCAAATTCAGCGGGCTCGTGTTTCAGCCGCCCCGGGGGCTCCTGGTATTAAAGCGTGCATTTGACCTGGGATAAGTTGTCAACAAGAGCAGCGAGCGGAGGCGAACTGGCAGGTGTACAAGTTCATTTACATGCATACGTATATTCACGCCACTATATATAGAAGTTGTCTTAGAGCCGGGCAGCCTTAATAAGTTTGTGCACCCACCCCCGGCCTGCAGCAGCTCCACGCAGCCCGTGTGTGTGTGTCTATATATACACCACACAGGCTTTTATCCCCCCTCGCAATCTGTATCCAGGAGGGCTGCCCGCCGTCGGTTTGGCTGTGAGGGCAGGAGTTGTCGCATGGACTGACATGGCTACCGACCTCGCCATGAGCGCAGAGCTGCCAAACAGCCCGCTGGCCATCGAGTACGTCAACGACTTCGACCTGATGAAGTTTGAGGTGAAGAAGGAGCCGCCGGAGGCCGACCGCTACTGCCACCGCCTCCCGTCCGGCTCCCTGTCCTCCACCCCGATCAGCACACCCTGCTCCTCCGTGCCTTCCTCGCCGAGCTTCTGCGCCCCGAGCCCGGGCGCGCAGCCCAACCAGAGCCTCACCAGCGGGGTCAACAGCAGCGGCAGCAGCAACAACAGCAGCGGCAACAACAATCACAACAACGGGGGGAAGCCTCAGCTGGAGGATCTGTACTGGATCCCCAGCTACCAGCACCACATCAACCCGGAGGCGCTCAACCTGACCCCGGAGGACGCCGTGGAGGCCCTCATCGGGAACGCGCACCACCACCACCACCACCAGGCCTATGAAGGCTTCCGCGGGCAGCAGTACGTCGGAGAGGACCTGTCCGCGGCCTCTGCGGCCCACCACCACCAGGCCCATCACCACCACCACCACCACCACCACGGCCACCACGCCCGCCTGGAGGACCGCTTCTCGGACGAGCAGCTGGTCAGCATGACGGTGCGGGAGCTGAACCGGCAGCTCCGGGGCTTCAGCAAGGAGGAGGTGATCCGCCTGAAGCAGAAGCGGCGCACCCTGAAGAACCGGGGCTACGCGCAGTCCTGCCGCTTCAAACGCGTGCAGCAGAGGCACATGCTGGAGACCGAGAAGTGCACCCTGCAGAACCAGGTGGAGCAGCTGAAGCAGGACGTGGCGCGCCTCGCCAAGGAGCGGGATCTTTACAAGGAGAAGTACGAGAAGCTGGCCAGCCGGACCTACAATGCCGGTGGACCCGCGAACACGAGAGATCCGTCCGGGAAACAGGCCAACACCGAGTTCTTCATGTGAGAGACTGACGATTTGTAGCATAGACTCTGAAATACCCCCACATACACCACCTCCATCTTACATTAACTCCTTCTTTTGTATTTGTTTACAGTTACTCCCTGGACAGAAAAGACTTTAAACACAACAGCTCCACAGTTACGCGTTTCTGCTGCGCGCAGAAGTAATCCTGCTGCGCGTTTTAAGTCTTAAAGATGTGTTGGCTTGGTTTCTGTCAGCTGTCAGGTGAGCACGTGGGATCATTTAGCCTGTACATTTTGTTTTTCCTCTGATGCAACAGAAGCGGGTCAGTCTTACTGAAGCACTCTGAACATGACTGTCTTAACGCAGAGAGGATTTTGTCTTAAAACGCGAGGAGGGAGATTTTTTTTCACGAAGCAGGAAGAAGCAGAAAAAAAGCAATACGCCGCCTCTTGTTGTGAAACCAGAGACCTCATCAGACTGTCAGTGTGCGCAGGGGGAGAGACCTTTTAAATACTGCAAGTCTATAGTTTCCCATCCCTATTTGCAACCCTGCATGCAGGACATGTATGGTAACCTCCAGTCATCTCCCACAATCCTCCACATGTATGGAAAGCATGGCCCAAGCTTCTCCTCTTCCTCCTCCATCAGTAAGGCCTGGGTATGCAAAAGCCACAAACACCTCCTCCTCTCCTCCTCCTCCTCCTCCTCCTCCACCATGAGAGGTGCAAAGACTGCGGACAAAACCTGCAAAACAATCTGCTTACTGCGTAAAAATGGATGCGTCTTTAACTGCTATTTTCAATCAATTTTTCTATTGTTTTAAAAAAGGAACGAAAACGAACAAAAAGAGATTAACTGAGCCAGATTTTAGACTGTATTTATTTCCACCTGTACATAATGTGTAGAGAAAAAAAACAGTTACCTGTGTTATTTTACCTTTCTTCTCTTTTTAAGGAAAACATGCTTTTGTTGCTTGGATTCTTCGAAATGTCTTAATACAAATGTTTGTATGTTACAGCATGCAAATCGTCTATGGTATCCTCCTCCTACTGAACATGTGTAATGTCAAAGGCAAGCCTATACTGCACTAAGAGATCAAACTGGATTAAACGTTTTGTTTTCTACTGATAGGACCTTTGATCTGATGTAAATTTGACGAGGTGACACAACCCGACCTGGACTGCATTCGCTGCTAAATCTCTATGCACCAACCTGATGACAACAAATTTCTTTTTTTATTATTATTATTACTTTGGATTATTTGTAGACAAAGTGTCTGCGGGCCTGCGCGTTTCTCCTGCAGCCCCCGGTGTCTTAAAACGATCTGATGGGAGGAGAACAGGTGTAGAGCTGACTGTCTCTTTTGGAGGAGCTCGATGCATTATTCTGTCAACAAGAAATCCCTGGTTCGTGTGTTTTCTGCTGCCTAGATATATGTGCAATATTGTGCAGAAGTGCTGGGTGCAACCTGTTGGAGGAAGAGACACTGCAGATCGAAACAAACTGGATGACGCAAAAAAACACGCGTTTTTAAGGCGTAAAATTTAGAAGCTGAAAGAAAAAATTAAATGTTTTAATCTGGAATTATCTACAAATTAATCCCTTAGAATTAGAAAAACATCTTTGTGATAATTTCATCTGATTGAACTCAAATTTTACAAATCTTCCTGATCCATCCAGTGCGTAAAAAAATCCCCAAATGTAACGATTTAAAAAAAACAAACAAACCCTGCGATGATGAAAGGAAACTTCTGCACAGTGCTGTTAATGTATATCTGTACATATAATTTCTATATTTATTCAATGAACGTGTCCTAACTGTCAACAAGTGAAAAACTTACAAAGTGGAGCGTTGTTGAGAGTCTTGTTTTCATAATGTTTAATAAAAAGTTCTGTCCCAAACCTGCCGGACTGATGCTGCTCTCATTGTCACATGAAAACAACAACAAAAGAGAGAAAAAAGGTTTATTTTGGAGGGGAAAAACGCTTCCTGTCTTTAAAAGAATTTTTAAAAATTGGAGTTAAATCAGAGAGTCTGATTTCTGTCTTTTGGAGGCCGCAGCCTGTTCAAAAATAATTTTTAAATACAAATAAAAACGAATTTTAAAGCCGTTAAAAACGCTCATAATTTTAAAAATAATTATTTAAAAATGAAAATATTTCTACATATTTAAATCTAATAATTATAATCTGTATTAATTCATCCTAAAATTGACGCATTTTTTATTATTATTGGAACAATTTTTGAGTGACGCGCGTTAGAAATCATTAAAAATCAGTGAGCCTCTATTATCGATATTATTGCTGTAATTATTATAATAATTCCACAGGATAATTAAAGCTGTTCGGGCAAGAAAAATAATTTTGATCGTTCATTTCACTGAATCTCTATTTTTATTTTTAATATTAATATTTAATTTCTCTTTTCGTGAAGGAAAGAGGCTCATTCGTCCTGGTTTTAACAAAAAGTTGCGCAGCAGTTATTCGCAGTGTTTTATTTGTTTCGACTCGGATCAGGTGTGGAGAACAGTTTGGAGAACACTTTCCAGGTTCCTCCGAAGAGGCGGACTCAGCTGCTCCTTCTCCCCGGCCTCGGGTGCCTGTCAGCCGGCCTCCGCGCGCCTCAGCACCCGGTGATGGATGGATGGAAGGATGGAGCCGCGGCCTGCCTCCTCCGCAGCCTCAGATGAGTTAAACTCCTCTTCCTCACTTACTCCCTGTGTGTTTTACAGTGTGTGCATGGGGGCACTTATGCATGATACCCCCCCCTCCTGCATGTCCAGTGTGCTCACGCGCTCGTGCACGCGCCCTGAGCTGCATTTAAGCAGGAGAAGCAGGAGGAGAAGAAGCAGCGCGGGCTGAGACAGATGCCACCCCGCGTTGGTGTTGATGTGACACCGCCGTCAGAGCCGGTGGGTGGCGGCTCACTTCAAACACATATCATAACTCTCCTCTGAATGAGAGTGTGTGAGAGTGTGTGTGACTGGGAGTGTGTGTTTGTGTTGAGGGCCAGTGGCTGGTGTCAGGTCAGTGATGTGCACAGCTCTGCTTTTTAAACATGTCTGCAAATTTAAACTTTGATGCTAATCATGATTTAATTTCCACAACAGGAAGAATGCATGAAGAAATGAAGAAATTAGGATAAAAATGTGTATTTTTGCAGCAAAGGATTGTAGTTTTGCTCATGTTTCACTGTTCTGGATTAAATCCTCCAGACAGAAAAACACAGAAATATATTTTTGCTTTAATTTGCATCCTTGCAACTCATATTTAGAACACTTAAAAAGTGATTTATCTGCAACATTTTCTGTCATGTTCAGCTCTTCCTTTCTGCAACACATTCATCCATGCACTGACGTTAATGCATTCATCCTCTGACACTCTGCTTGTCTGTTTCCCCTGCTCAAACTTTAAAAACTCATGAAACTGCCGAGCGATGATTTTTTTTTTTTTTTTTTAAGGGTGGAGAATCTCGGTTTTCACCTCAGCTCACGTTTTAATTTTCCCCTAATTTTCCTCCTTTCTCCTCCTCTTCCTCTCCCTCTTCAGCCCCTCCATCACTCTCCTCCTCCTCCTCTTGTTTTTTGCTGACTCAGAGGAAACATGGAGCAGTGTGACAGCCATCACCTCACACACACAGTCAGTGTGAGTGTGTGTGTGCTTGTAACACACTCTGATTCAGATGGTATGCAGAGGAATGATGGAGAAGGTGTGTGTGATAAGAGTGTGTGTGTGTGTGTGGCAGAGAGGGATCAGCGTGGTGTGGACTCTGTGGGCTTTTCTCTCCATTAATCAGGGCAGAGTCCGTCCACGGCTGCATCATCCCAGAGACAAAACAAGAGGAGCAGAGAGGGGGGAGTGGTGTGTGTGTGTGTGTGTGTGTGTGTGTGTGTGTCTCTGGCGTCTGGAGCTGCTGCTGCTGAGATTCAACACAGTCAGCGTCTCTTCGGCTCAGCTTACCTACAGTATACCTACACACACACTCACACACACACATCATAAACCCAGAGTCCAGACAAACAGTGTGCAGGCAGCCTGCAGCTCACAGATCCTGATGCTTTTAATGACACTGATGAAAACCTCCACCTTTCAGCTGCTGATCTGATCCACTTCAGTCCAGAATCAGTTTGTGTCTCAGTTTCTTTGCAGGATTACAAAAAACGACTTCTGTTTTCATACCGCGTCCAGCTTTTTCACTTCTGTCAAGTGCAACAAAACCAAACCAAAGAATCAACATCTCACTAAACTACACCTGGACCCTGCACTGGCTGCTGGTCTAAAGCTCTGTTCATTCTGCAGAAACTCAACAACTCTTACACCTGACGTCTTTACATAAACAGACTTATCAGAATGCAAAAAATGTAAGAGTTCAAAAACCACAACAGAGGACACAAGACCAGAAACATTTGGGGTTAAAAATGTGTTTTTTTAAGTGAAAAAAGGCTGAAAAATAAAATCCAGATCCTGATCCTGTCATAAAAACATCCTGACATATTTTCCCTATATTGCCCCCTAATGGAGAACATGTTCCTTGGTCAGAGCCCTAACCATATCTGTCCTATTTAAAACCCTTATGACATCATCAGCTGTGCAGTTACTATGGTAACAGGGAGCACAGCTAAACTGTAACACCAGTCCTGTTTAAAACCTCTATTCAGGACCTCTAACCGAACCCCTTATGACATCATCATGTGTGGTTTCTATAGTGACGGATCATCTCCATTTGTTTTAATGGGCTAAAAAGTTTTGGAAAATGCTGAATATTTCAAAAAGTACAAGAGCAAGAAACATGAAACCTACACACACAAACCTCCTAAACGTGCTGAACATTTTCTATTTAAAACATTTGTATTGAGTTTTCATGGTGTATGTGTGAGTACACTTAAAAATAGATACATATAAACCAGTGGCGATTGCTCTAAGACTGCAAGTGAAGCTCAGCTTCCCCTAAAATGTCCCCAAAAAAAGTGTTGATATGTTCTGCTGTGTGAACATTTCATTGATAAAATCTGCGCTAGAATTCCTTCATCTTTAGTTCAGAATCAGCTCCTATCACAGGTAACTGGCTCCACCTCCTTCTCATTCATCCCCGCAGCGTCTCAGCGCTCTAACACAGTCGGACGCTGAGCGTCTTCTGACTTCAGCGGGGAAGCGTAGAGTGGGTTGTTCCACTGTGGAAACTGGACGGTCGTTGGATAAACGCTGAGCCTTGCCCCCCCCCATCGGACGCTTAGCGTTTGTGGACAAAAATGATGTCTGAATTGCTGTAACAAGTAAAACAAAATCTGCCAGTATAACAAGACAAATATTACTTGTATAAAGATATTATTTGAGTTTTAAGCTATTTTTAAGCTAATTTTTCTTGTTTACTAAAGATAAAACAAAAACACTTGATTAGATTGTAGTTTTTTTCCAGTGTATTCAAAACTTCTATTTAGGACCCTGAGTCAAACCCCTTATGACATTAACAGCTGCATGGTTTCCATGTTGACAGATCATCTCCATTCGTTTTAATGGGTCAAAAATTCTTTAAAAATGCTGAATCATTTAAAAGGTATGAGGGTTAGAAACATGAAACGTACTCACATTATTCACCTGAATGTGCTGAACATTTTTAAATTCAAACAGTAAAAATCTAAGAAAATTTGTAGGAAAAGTAGCAAAGTGTTTTCATTAAGTCATGCATCCCTACTTTTTAGACTAAATATGAGCCACATTCACCTGAGTAGCCCATAAAATGTCTTGTTTTTAAGTTATCTAGTGACAAAAATGAGGTCTGAATTGCTGTTACAAGTAAAACAAAATCTGCCAGTGGAACAAGACAAAAATCACTTCTATTAAGACATAATTCTAGTTTTAAGCTAATTTTTTTAGCTAATTTTTCATGTTTACTGAAGATAAGACCGAAACACTCTAACAGATTTCAGTTTTTTCCAGTGTTTTCAAAACCTCTATTCAGGACCCTACACCGAACCTCTTATGACATCATCAGCTGTGTGTTTCCAAAGTGATGGATCATTTCCATTTGTTTTAATGGGTCAAACATTTTTTTTTAAAAATACTGAATATTTAAAAAAGTACAAGGGTTAGAAACATGAAACGTACACACTTAATTCACCTGAATGTGCTGAACATTTTTAAATTCAAACGGTGAAAATCTGAGAAAATTTGGAGGAGAAGTAGCGAAGTGTTTTCATTAAGTCGTGCATCCCTACTTTTTAGACTTAATATGAGCCACATTCAGCTGAGTAGCTGATAAAATGTCTTGTTTTAAGTTATCTAGAAACAAAAATGAGGTCTGAATTGCTGTAACAAGTAAAACAAAATCTGCCAGTGGAACAAGACAAAAATCACTTCTATTAAGACATAATTTTAGTTTAACGCTAATTTTTTAGCTAATTTTTCTTGTTTACTGAAGATAAGACCAAAACACTCTATTAGATTTCAGTTTTTTCCAGTGTTTTTAAAACCTCTGTTCAGGATCCTAAGTGGAACCCCTTATGACATCATCAGCTGTGGGGTTTGGGTGGTGACGGATCATCTCCATTCATTTTAATGGGTCAAAAATTCCTTAAAAATGCTGAATAATTTAAAAAGTATGAGGGTTAGAAACATGAAACGTTCACACATAGTTCACCTGAATGTGCTGAACATTTTTAAATTCAAACAGTGAAAATCAGAGAAAATTTGTAGAAGTAGCAAAGTGTTTTCATTAAGTCACCAGATTTCTATATGTTGAAATAAGCTGCTACCTTTCATACACTATCAGTACCCTCCTGCTTTCTTTCCCCTCTCTGCTCGGTACAGTTAGGCTTACCTCCCCAGGGACGTGTTCGGCTTCAAAAAGTTGTCACCCTGCGCAAAATGTAATCGACATTTTTGATAAATCACCTGCGCGCTGTTAACGCTCACAGGGTATTAATAATTATTACTCCTGATCTGGTGATTGAGTTAGTGACCCCGGGGCCCGGAGCCCTCACAGAGCGCACCATCCCGAGCCGGTCCCTCCTGCCTGACGCGGCCAGGAAAGCAATTTGGCACCGGTGACGCCGTACGGCTGCTGCTGTTGCGACCCCTGAGCATGCACACACACACAAACACACATGCACACACACACACACAGCCTGACACGCTGCGTGCTGAGTGGACAAATTCAAACATGCTATCACAGGAGAAAATATGCCCGAGCAGCAAATCTAAGCGTGTCCTGTTCTTTGAAAATACAGTAATAAACAAACCCAACAGCAAACAAACAAATAAAGCAGAGCAGAGGGATGATGTGCTGATCTCTTAACAAGCACCAGGAAGTGTGTGTGTGTTGGTGTGTGTGTCAGAAAATGGGCCACTCCGCCTGAAACATGCCGTAAAAAGGGAGAATTAGCTTCTTCACTTTTTAACGGTTTGGCAGAAAAAAACTGTTATCAGAGTCGTTTCCTGAGAAGTGTGAGGAGTGTGTGAGAAATGAATATTTACTGTTCATAAAGAAGCTTCAGAGCATTATTGTCCTCGCTGCCAGGAATTCACTTAACGAGAATTTCCCTCACGTTATTTTATTTCCTGTCGACGGCGATCACGAGGAGGATTACTGAGTCAACCTTTTCAGGAGGGCTCCAGTTCCTGCTGAATGCCCCAAACCAGCGCTATCACTTCCATTCATGTTTCACTTCCCTATCTCACTCAGAGCGCCCCTGTGTGTGTGTGTGCGTGTGTGTGTGTGTGTGTAGATGTGTGACTCAGCATTTCGTCCAAATCACCCAGTCATTGTTTCTCTTGGTTGAACGTGTCACAGGTCACACACAGCGTCTCCTTTTGATGATAGCGGTGGGTTTGTGGCTGCGGTTTGTGGGCAGAGACACCACACACACACTTACACATGCAGGTGCACACATGCTGCTGACCAGATAAGTGTGTGTGAGTGTGTGTGTATGTGCAGTAATGCAGTAGAGGACTGTCCTCAGTGGCAATGGAGGGTCAATCGACAATCAATTATTCCACTCAGCCTGGCCTGCAGCCATACCACAGACTCACTTCCTGCAGCACACACACACACACACTCACACACAATCAGAGTCTCCATAATCACACTCCTTCAGATTTGAGATCAGGCCTGATTATACCAGCTCTTCCTGTAAAGTGTGCAGAGCTTTCTCCACCTCGTAGCTCGACCCATCTACAGGTTTCTCCTCACTCGATGTCGCAAACTTCAGTCATTTGAAAAGTAATCTCTTCTTTTGTGTTTTTCTTTCTGCTCGAAGGTCCAGCATCATCTTCATCTTCATCATCCTGGTGGATGGCAGCAGATTCAGATCAAGAATTTCCCCATACATGGCTCCATTCATTGCTCCATCAATTATATGAAGTTTGCCAACACCATGAGATGAGAAACAACCCCATGCCATGATGCTTCCACCTCCAAACTTCACTGTTGGTGTAGTGTTTTTTGGCTGATGTGCAGTGCCATTTCTCCTCCAAACATGGTCTGTAGTATGACAGCCCAAAAGTTCAGTTTTGGTCTCATCTGACCAGACAACATTCTCCCAGTATTCTACAGGCTTGTCAAGATGCTGTTTAGCAAACTTTAAACCAGCTTCAACATGCCTTTTCTTGAGGAATGGAGTCTTGCGGGCTGAGCGTCCATGGCTGTGGAGTGCATTGCCTATTGTTTTCTCTGTAACAATTGTACCTGCTGCCTTCAAGTCTTTCTGGAGCACTTTCAGGGTGGTCCTTGGCTCGTTGAGTACTCTTCTGACTATCTTTCTGACTCCCTGGTCAGAAATCTTCAAGGAGCTCCTGTGCGTGGCCTGTTGATGGTAAGGTGGTGCTTCTTCCACTTGTGAATAATGGCCCCAACGGTGCTGACTGGAATATTCAGGTGCTTTGATATAAGTCTGTAACCAGTTCCATTCGGATGCTGAGCAACAATCAGGTTGTGAATGTCTTCAGAGAGCTCTTTGCCTTTACCCATCATGAGGTGTGTGCTATTTACCTGCTTGGTGAAAAAACGACCTTTTTTATAGGACCATCAATTTGCTCTAGCCCAGCTGATGTTGGTTTGCACTAATTGGAAGTTCAAGTAATAATTACTGACAGATTTCAGGTGGTATGGTGCATTTCCTTGCCAAAGTATTCAGCCTTTCCATGATGTGTTCAATACTTTTTTCCTGTGTTATCGTACTTAATTCACCATAATCATTATTTATGGACCTGAACGTTGTGATTTCTTTTCTTGTGTGGATTATTTGAGTTGACAGTGATTAAATTTTGCCATTAGGTTGTTATAAAAAAATGTAAGTGGATAAACAGTCTGATAATCCGGTTCGCTTTTGGTTGTGGAGATAAATCAAGATTAATTTCACCAAATATAATCTACTGAACTCTCCTTCTGTTGCTTTTTAAATCTATTTTTGTTAATATTAGAGTGAGACAGAGATTTTTTTTCAGGTTTACACTGCAAAAAACTGAAATCTTATCAAGTGTTTTTGTCTTTTTTTAAGTAAAAATCGTCTTATTATACTCGATATGAGCCACTTTCAACTTATCAATCCAGAAAAATGTCTTGTTTCAAGTTATCAGAGTACAAAAACGAGGTTTGAATCGTTTGTAACCAGTAAAAAAATCTGCCAATGGAACAAGAAAAAATTGCTTGAAATTTTTCTTGAGACTAGAACAATGTCTTAATACAAGTAACTTTTCTCTTGTTCCATTGGCAGATTTTTTTTTACTGGTTACGAGCAATTCAGACCTCATTTTTGTCCTTAAATAACTTTAAACAAGACATTTTTCTGGATTGGTCATGTGAATTTGGCTCATATTGAGTCTAAAAAGGAATTTTTCTACTGAAAATAAGACAAAAACACTTGATAAGATTTCAGTTTTGGCAGTGTAGTTGGTTGTTTCATTCTAATTTGGGCTTATTCTGGGACATTTAAAACCTCTGAGCTTTTATCCTCCCTGTCATGTTGTTTGAAAAACAGTTTGTGCAAAATTCACCCCCAAAAAGTTGTTCATTAGCTTCTGTTTGAAAAGATTTTCAAACACAGCATTCAGAGATGAGAAAAGGAGGTTTGAAGGAGTAATACTTTGGACTCTGGAGTCTCGTGCTTGAGCCTCGGGTTTCTCAGTCTGTCCTCATCACTTGTTTTTTTGCAGAGCAGTTCCCGTCTCTAAGTGGACTCCTCTTCAGACCTGAGGGTGGATCTGTGTTTGCTCGGTGCCAAACAGACTCCCTCAGACGGTGACAGGGGAGTGCCAGCACCACGCCGCCCACTGTCACACACCCTGACACCTTCCACACCCGTAAAACGCCGCGCAGACGCTGGCGGCGGTAATGATGCTGCAGCTGCAGAGTGGAAGTGACGGAGGTGTCACTGAGCCTGACACACACACTCAGGACCTGGACCCAGAGGCAGACACACACACTGTCCGGACTGATGCACATCTAAGAGGTAGTCCTCAAACTCCCACAAACAGACAGAGTGTGTGAGTGTGTGTGTGATGTTTGTTATCTTGGTTTGTGATGCAGGGTGTATCCAGAGGAGGTCTTTAACAGGACAGCACACTTAACACAAACAATTCCCTCACCGTCAGATTCAAGACAAAGTTTTCATTAAACTTCTGATTTTAAACGCGAGCGAAAAAAAAGCCAAATCTCAAACCCAGGAACATAAAATACAAAAACAACAACAAACACACTAGGATACTATCTCTCGTTCAGGCTCCAATGAATGCACTTGAGTGTCTGTTTTGGCTCCCAACAGGGCTCTTTAGGGTGTTCTGCCTCATTATAGGGCACTTTAACGCACATTTTGGATCCTAAAAGCACGTGTTAGCTCATTTCTTGCCCCCTTAAAGGGCACTCTGTGCACGTTTTGGCTCCCAACAGTGCTACTTGCACAGTTTGGCTCACAAGAGGGCATTTAAGTGTGTTTTTTGGCTCCCATTGAGGCACTTAAGTGTGTTTTGGTCAACAAAAAGGCATTTAATTGCACCTTTTGGCTTAATGGAAGGCACCTTAGTGCACATTATGGATCCCAGGTGTGCACTTTTGCACACATTTATGCCCTTGAGAGGTCATTCCATACACGTTTGCCCCCCAAGAGGACACTTGAGTTTTTTTTGGCTCCTAAGAGGAAATTTTAGAGTGTTTTCTCTCCCAAGAGGGCACTGAATATCAGTTATGGCCCCTCAGAGGGCAGTCTATGCACGTTTTGCCTCCCAAGGGGAAACTTTAGTGTGTTTTGCCTCACAACAGGGCACTTAAGTGCACATTTTGGATCCCAAAAGCACACGGTAGCTTATGTTTGCACCCTTGAAGGGCACTCTATGCATGTTTTGGCTACCAAAAGGGCTACTTGCACAGTTTGGCTCACAAAAGGACATTTTAGTTTGTATTTTGGCTCCCATCAAGGCACTTTAGTATCTACTGATAACCAAGAGGGCATTCAATTGCACCTTTTGCCTCCCTAGAAGGCACTCGAGCACACATTTTGGATCCCGTGAACACATATTAGCATCTGTGGCACCCTGGGCATATTTTGGCTTCCATGAGTGCACTTTAATCATGTTTTGGCTCCCAAGTTTGCACTTTTGTGCACAGTTTAGCTCCCAAAAAGGGACCCTTAGCTTGTTTTACCTCCCAAGGGGGCACTGTAGCCCACATTTTGGTTCTCATTAGGGCACTGATCTCACATTTTGCCTCTCATGAGGGCAATTTAGCATGTGTTTTGGCTTCCTACAAGGCACTCTTGGCACATTTTGGCCCCCAAGTGTGCACTTTTGCTCTCAAGAGGGGACTCCAAGCATGTTTTACCCCCTAAGATTGGCACTCTTTGCATGTTTTGGCTCCCAAGAGGGCACTGTTCCAAAGTTTTGGCCTCCAAGATGGCACTCCATGCACGCTTTGCCTTCCAAGAGGACACTTTAGTGTGTTTTGGCTCTCAAGAGGGCACTTTTGCACACTGTTTGTCTTACAAGGGGGCACTTAAGCATGTGTTTTGGCTCCCAAGAGAACACTGACTATCATTTTTGTCCCCTAAGAGGGCACTCCATGCATGTTTTGCCTCCCAAGGGGGCACTTTAGTGTGTTTTGGCCCCCAAGAGGGCACTAATCACATATTTTGCATCTCAAACGGGCTCTTTTGTAAATTTCTTGGCTTCCAAAAGGGCATTTAATTGGTGCTTTGGCTTCCAAGAGGACACTTATTGGACATTTTGCCTCCCAAGGGGGCACTTTTGATTGGTTTGGCTTCCAAGAGTGCACTTTAGCGGGTTTTCTGTGCTGCCAAGAGGGCACTACATGCATGCTTTGCCTCCCATGAGGGCCCGTTAGCATGTATTCTGGCCTCCAAAAAGGAACTTATTGCACATTTAGATCTTAAAGGGGACACTTGTTACAGATTTTGCCTCCCATCAGTCCACTTAAGTATGTTTCTTGGCTCCCAAAAGGACACTTATTGCACATTTTGGCTCCCAAGAGGGCACTCGAGAGTATGTGTTTTTTTTTAAAGCTGCCCCCTTCCTGTAAAGCTGCACACCACCGTTCATGGAAGAGTTGTGTTGGTTAAAGTTTGTTGTCCCTCCTGAAAGTTTTCTCCCGATCTAACGTTGAAGTATCAGAGAGTTGAAGCGTCTGATTCAGTCGCTCTGAGTGTCTGACAGTCAGAGTCGACACAAAGCGACTCCACAAAGTCGTCTTTCTTCCTGGATGTAACTTAAACTGGGGTACACTCAAAGCTCTGCCTTATAAAAGCATGTCCTCATTTAGCCCGTTTAATACGGAGCACAGGAGCCGCTCTGCGGGAGAGAAAGACGAGGAGAAATAAACAGAATGAAGAAGTGTTTGTGGCGTACGGAGTGCAGACTCAGCGCTGCCTGCCGGCGTACGGCGGAGACGGAGACGGAGTGCTGAAACTGTCATGGCAGCCCGCGCTCGGTGACAGAGAGGTGTGAGCCGTCGCCGAGAAAAGGAGGAGAAAGAAACTAAAGAGAGGAGCTCCTTGTCTGACATGCTGCTGTTTCATTTAGAGGTTTTTGTGGTGAGGCGTGTTGGCAGTTTGAGGCCAGCGTTAGTCCTCTCCCTAACTGATGATTCCTCAGCCGCCGTGTTGTTGTTGTGGTAGTCGTCGCTGCGCTTAGCGCCTCTTATCGCTCCATTTTGGTTCATTGTTTCTTGGTTAGATGCGTTCACACTCCAGTGCCGAGGCCGATTCAAGTTCTCGTCTCTTCTTTGTCAGTTACACGTCAGGATTTAAACGCTCAGATATCCTCAGAGCTCGTTTTCAGAAGTTATTAAACACCTCACACAGAGAGAAGCAAATTCTGGTCCTTTCCTTTCTTTTCAAGGTTTCAGTAAAAAGTTGGTAGTTATGTTCGCAAGAAGGATGAGTGAATGCTGCTGCATCGACTATCAGCATGTGTCAATGGTTAGACCCCAGTTATAAGATGAACCCACTTATATTCGGGTAAATACGGTAATATAATGTTTCTAATGCATGGTGTCAGTAATCTGGTAATAAGTTAAAAAACAGAAGCAGTGACTGACAGCTGAGATGAGGAATGAGGCTCCTGGAAGTTTGAGCAGCAGATCAATGCGTAGAGGAGGAACAGCAAAAAGATAAACTGACATAAAACAAGTGTTAGCTTCAAAACAGCTCAAGGATTGCTTGTTTGCGCAAGGATTGTTAGGTTGTACCAACCTGGGAGTTGTTGTTGCGCTAGCACAGGGATGTGAAACCTTTACTTTCAAAGAAGCTGTTTTTTTCTCAGCAAAATCGATTTTATCTTCACAATAAAAAGACTATAGACTTAAAAAAATAAGATGATAATAAAAAAAGTTAAAACCTAAAAAAAACTTGTTAAAATGAGAGGTTTTTTAATTTATAAAAAAAATGTATGGGTTTTATTGTTTTATTCATTAATTAATTTATTTTTTATATTTGCAAGAAAAATATTATAAAATTTAAAATAAAAAAAAGCTAAAATTGAAAACAAAAAATAAACAAACAAAAAAATAAATAAATAAAAAATAAAAGAAGTTTAAAAAATGTACCAAAAAAATCAAAATATTTTCAAATCTGGAAAATGTGCAACATGTCAAAAAAAAATTTTTTTTTAAAAAGTCTTTGAAATTTTGAAATAAATCAAAGGAAAAAAAGATTAGAAATGTTAAATTAAAAAAAAGCTAAAATTGAAAGCAAAACAAAACAAAAAAATAACAATAAAATTAACAAAAAATGCAAAAAAAAAAATCTAAGAATTTTCAAAAACAAAAAAACTCAAATAATTTTCAGATCTGGAAAAAAATGTTACATGTCAACAAACGAAATTTTGAAAAGTCTTTGAAATCTTGAAATCAAAGAAAAAAAAAAAGAACTTTTAAGATTTGGAAAAATTTTGAAATCTCCAAAATGTGAAATTTTTTAAAAAAAAATCCAACATTTTTTAAAAATCTAAACAATTTGGAAATGTAAAAATTTTAAAAAAATATAAAAAATAGAAACTAAATAAAACAATGCTTAATGCTTCATTATTTATTGTTGTCTGCTATTGTCTTCACACATTTAGCATATGTATATATACATATATATATATATATATATATATATATATATATATATATATATGTATATATCAGGCAGTAAAATGTCAGTTAAATGAATCCATCCACACAGAATTAAAATCAGTATTTTCTTCCAGATTAGTCTTTTTGTAGATGTAGTTATCTTCCCAGGGCTGTAAAACTTGAGGTGAGCCACAGGTGCATGGAAAGTTGGTGGGCTGTTGATGTTGTAGGAGGTGAAGTAGAGCGGTGGCAGGCTTTATTGACAGATGGGATGAAGATTTAGTTCACCTTAATGCTAACACAGGATTTTATTTAGTGTCAGTGTCTTTAATCAGTTAGTTGAAGGTGCGTTGTGGTGGATTTGGATCATCAGGATTGGCTGAGAGACGAACAGAGATGAGCTCATGTTGATCATGTTTGAAACTCTTCATCATGTCGTGGTTCAGTTCATCCTCATCAGACCATCCTCCATGTAGACTCCACGACCTGCGAGTCTCTGCGGGGACGATCAGCAATCGAGCAGAGTGACTTTCACACGCAATCAGCTTGATGACTGGATGGACACGCATTAACACACACTTAAACACACACACACACACACACACACACACACACACTGTGTCAGCCTGCAGGTCTCGGTCAGATAGGCCTCCATGAATAAGTCATCCTCCACAGTCCACTCACCTGCTCCTGTTTCCAAGGATTAAATTTGCATGGCCTTTATTAAGATTTCAGGGCGGACGCCAGGTTATTGTCAAAAACAGAGAGCACCATGTGTGTGTTTGTGTGTGTGTGTGTGTGTGTTTCATTTTGTGAGAGGATTGTTTTTAGTTTGGGAAGCTGGAAGTCTCTGACTAAGCAGAACCGCCCTGTTGGGTGGAGTCAGATGGTTTTGAGAAAATTGCAAAATCTTTGTGTTTATTTCCGTTTCATCGTTCACTTTCAGTTCTGGGATTCGTCTGAAAGGGGAAGAAATTAAAGTCTTTACTCAAACAGAAATAAACTTCCCTGAACACGGCGACCGTGTGAACCCTTACGTTTGGAGACGCCCTAAATGATGCAGCAAATTCAGGACCCTGTGAGTTTCACACGCTGGGCAACTTCCTGCTCATACAAACCACACGTGAAGAGCAGAGAGGAGCGAAGGACTGAAATCCTCCTTCCACCTCTGGATCCTCCTGACTTTGTCCAGAAGGACGAGCCACATCTGCAGCCTGTCAGGTTGAGCCGGGCTGGAGTGGAGGTTGAAATGTCACGTCTCTCATTAGTGAAATGTCCCACGGTGGTCTCCTGCTCCCCTACACCACGGAGCAGCGGTGCGTTTGGTTAAAACCCCACGATTTGCGTCCAGAATGGAGGGGAAGGGGGAGATCCATCAAAACTGTCAGGAGGAGAGCCGGCGGGAATCCCCCCCGGAGAAGGAGCTCACCCTGCTCCTGATGAGACAGATTCATCTTCCACTTCCTGTCAGACCAGCAGACCTCCATGACTCTGTGAGGGATGAGTGACAGCTGTGGGGGATCCAGAGTGGAAATGTGGGGATGGACGGAGGGATGGAGCATGCTGGGAAATCTAGTAAATAACTAAATAAGAAGTTTTTTTTTTTTTTTTTTCAAATTAATGAAAGTGTACATGTGATGTCTTTGTTTTTTATTTTTAATACATTTACAAAAAAAAAAAAAAGCAAATAAATCTTTTAAAAAATTTCTAAAATTGAAAGAAATTTGAAACAAAAAATTGCAAAAAAAAAAAGTAAAAAAAAAAGAAAAAAAAAGAAAGAAATTTTAAAAAATGGCAAAAAAAAGCAAATAATTTTCAAATTTTGAAATATATTGAAAAGTTAAAAAAAATGAATGTTTAAAAAATTTGGAAAAACTTTAAAAAGATTTGAAGTTTCAAAAATTGGCAAAATTAAGACACATTGGAGTTTGAAAAAAATTACAACTTTGTTCATAATTCTCATTAATTTTGTCTTTTTTTTTGTTATAACAAAAAAGTCAAAGATGTCAAAGACACTGAACTTCAAATCCAGAGGACAGAGGTTGATTTAGGGCCGTAGAGTCAACAAAAACTGTTGACAATGTACTTTTCAAAGGATCAAAAAGTCATCACACACGCTGTCATTTTGTGCGGGGATGTACGATTGTTTTCTGGAGTTGTTGTTGTTGTTTCCTGAAGTTCCACCAAACGGTCCTATATGGCGTGGCGTGTAAGCCAGATGCCGATAGCTGCATCAGCTACGTAAGAGCATGACGCAGTGTTTCCCATAGATATCTATAAAAAAGCTAGGTGGAGTTTTTTCTTTTTTTCTTTTTTTTGTTATGTTTATTTTTCCTCTCTAAATTGTTTTATTCAATTTTTTTATTCTCCTTCCATTTATTCCATTTATTAGCTATTTATAAATTCAATACAGTTTTTTTTCCTTGTATTGTTTGTGTTTTGTCGTCTAATGTACATGTGCGTCTAAGGCCCTGTTTACACAAGAACGTTTCATCTGAAAACGCTGAAACGCAATGAAAAAAAAATCTGTGTTTACACCGAAACGCTGAGGGAGTGAAAACGCTGTAGAAAGCATGCCAGGCCTGTAGGTGGTGCTATAACTGTCTTGTCCAGAAGCAGCCTTTGGTAAATCTCCTCTGAAGTAGAGTTGAGCTGATCATCTGGTGTGTTGGTGAATACTAAGAGCAGAAGTGGAGCAACAGATGCTCATTTTGTTAAAGACAGTCACAGATTCAGCAGATTGAGCAGCACAATTTCGACACAGTAGCTTGCAATGATCGTAACAACGTTACAGTTGGACTGTTGTATGTGCCCGTGCGAGGCGGAGTGTGACGTCAGTGTTTCCACTGGAAAAGCCAGCTTACTATTTACACGGCAACGGTGTCAGCAGCGTTTCAGAAAAATCCCACTCTGGAGGCCGTTCTCAAAAGTTTGCGTTTTAGGTCGACTGAAACTCAACGAAACTTTTGCGTTTTACCCTAAAACTGTTGTCGTGTGAACGTCCCCTAATTGTCTAACAAATGTGCAGGGGGGAGGGTTGTCTTGAAATAACTTGAAACAACACATGTTTCTGGACTGGTCAGGTGAAAGAGGCTTGTATCTAGTCTAACAAGACATTTTTACTAAAATAAGACAAAAACACTTGATAAAATTTCAGTTTTTTGCAGTGCTGAAAAAATACAGACAGATGAAAGTTTTGGCGTCACTGTGCAAAAGTTATTGACATACATTGGCTCAAATGTCCTTCTTATGTGCGTCTGTTAAAGTCGAAAAGAACGGACTCAGTGTGCAAAGGCCTTATATCAAGACTTACAACTGATACAGCACCATGGTGTCAGGCAATTTCTTAAGTCCAGGAGTGTTTGGTTCAACTTTTCAAGCTCCTGGATCAGCGGTTTGTGTGGAGAAGGAGGAATTGAGCTAAGAAGACTGTCCACAGCGAAGCATGGCGGTGTCTGGTGATGCTCTGGGGCTGCTTTGCTTCTTCTGGGAACCTGGAACTCATGGAGGGCGAGGTGGATCCAGTTAGGTATGAGGAAACAGTGATCTGTTTGATCTGTGAGCATCCTGGTGTCTCAGTCTTTAGATGATGAAACAGATTTAAAGATAAACGATGAGAAACCAAAGTGTGTTTCTGTGTGAGGGCGTGTCCTCTGTGGACTCTGACGGGTTAATAATCCGTCTCCGAGGGGCTCGGATGTTTCTGCTCAGCTCTGATACTGCATGTCATAAGACCACTTCTGATCAAATATTCATGAAGCACGCAGCGGCTGTGAGTGTAGGTGTGTGTGTGTGTGTGTGTTGGGGTGGGGTGTGACGGGGGTGTCGGTGCACCCAGTGGGAGGTCAGCTTCAGCAGAGAGGGAGGGGAAAGGTGCTGAGTTACCAAGGAGATGCTTCTCACCCCAGCCGGGCGGAGTGTGTGTTGACAGTGTTTTTTAATGATCAGCTCCCGTTTTAGAGTTTCAGACAACACACACATCAAACAACATGTTCGTCATGGTGACAGACACACTTCACACTAAATCAGGAAGTGATGTGGAGGATTATAAAATGATATTAACGACGTTTGATGTTCCTGTTGGAAACAGAGTTTGTAAGTTTAGAGTTAAAGGAACAGTAGCTGCACTACCTGGACGTGGCCAGAGGAGGAGCTGTTCAGGCTTTACTGATCCAACCAGTACCAAATTGTACTAATCCAAACCTGATCACTTGGTGGAAACAGCTTGAGAATGGGTTGAATTATTCATAGCAAGGGTCTTCAACTCGCAGCTCTTTGACTCCTTTGCAGTGGCTCCTTGTAACTTTAAAAAATGTTATCAAAATAAAGACTTTTCCTGCGTTTCCTTTTATAACTACATCTACAAAAAGACTAATCTGGAAGAAAATACTGATTTTAATTCTGTGTGGATGGATTCATTGAACTAACATATTGCCTTGAATACATGCTAAATGTGTAAAAACATTGGCAGACAAAAAAAAAAGTGATGACTTAAGCTATATTGTCCTATCAAATCCAGGAGCTCTTACAGAATTAATTGCAAATTTATAATTTTTTTGTAATTTTTTTTAATTTCAAAATTGTGTAAAATTTAGCAAATGTCTTTTTTGTAAATTTTGCAAGTTTTGAAATTTTAAAACTTTTTATAGAATTTTTCCACATTTTTTAAAAACGTTTCAATACACTTTAAAATTTCAAAGATTTTTTTATCTAATTAATTTTTTTGACATGTAGCAAAATTTCAAGATTTAAAAACTATTGAGTTTTTTTCAATTTCTTTTTAATCTTTTTTTTAAAAAATACTTTTGCTTTTTTTAAATTTCAAATTCCTTTCAGTTTTAGCAAATTTCTCTAAATGTATTTATTTTTCTAAATAAATTAAAAATAGAAAACAAAGACATAACATGTACAATTTCATAAATTTTAAAGAAAACTTTTTAATTAATTTATTATTTACAAAATTCTACAATATAGAATATTAATATATGTGATCAAAATTGAGTAATCTTTGCAAATTATTTAATTCAACTTGTTAATTAAATTAAATTTTTTTTTCTTAGCATATTTTCAAATTTCTTTTTATATATATATATATTGTTTTTTTTCCCAAACATTAATTTTTTTTTAAACTCGCAAATTTTTGACATTACAATTTTGGCATTTTATTTAATTTATTTTCTATTTTGCAAATTTTTTTTGCAAATTTTTGAAATTTCTTGTTCTTTATTATTTTCACAAATTTACCCCCCAAAAAAAATCTTCTGGTTTAATCATTCGCTGAATTTTTAATTTCATGCAGAGTAATGTCTTTATTGTGAAGATAAAGTAGATTTTGTGGATTTTGAATGACTTTAATCCAGGTGAGCTGAGGTAAAATGGCTCCTATGAAAGTAAAGGCTGCAGACCCCTGATTTATCAAGTGCGTTTATCATCAAAAGTTCTGTTTTTTGGTTGGAATTTGGGTGACATTTGCAAAAATCAGTCGCTCCAACCTGTTTAAATCTTCCTCATTTGACTCTTTAACTGCAAACAGTGAAAATTCGGTCTGTGAGCTGAGCTCTGCTCTTTATTTGAGGCTGTATGGTACATATACATATATGCCCTGAGTACATCACCACGGTCTCTCTTCTTTCCTCCAATTAGGATTTTATTTCCCATGATGCTTGTTGTGCTGTGACTCAGAGTCCACAGAGACTAAACACTAAGTTTTACATGCATGTGTGAGTCTCAGGTCTGATGAGGAAGTGCAGATTCAGCAGGAGAAGAAGAAGGAGGAGGAAAGAGAGGAGGAAATCTGAAATGAAAGATTTCAGTTATAAACTTTCCTGGTGTTAGACGCTCTAATAAATCATAAAGTCTGACTTTCACCTGTCCAATTATAAGAGTGGGTTAGTTTTCCAACAACTTTTCTGCTTCTTTCAGCTGCTTTCGCCGTCAGCAGGTGAAATAAGTCAGGGAAGGACGTTTTGCGAGTTGGTATTTTTAGCTGTTGTGCCAAAATGTTGTTTTTGTTTTGACCTGAAACTGGGACACGCTGGAGATTCCTCGTTACCGACGTTATTTCCAAACCAGAGCAGCACATTGAAAGATTATTTCTCTCACCAAAAGTTCACACCTGACGCTAAGTTCCCCCCGATGTCTCACGGTGTCAGTCAGGTGTTTGTTCCTGTGCAGAAACAGTTTGATGGTTGTTAAAATATCCACAGAGGAAAAAAACAAAAGGAGGGAATGGTGTTAAACTGTGTTTTGAATGAAGAGGAGAAACAGATGTAATGCTGGAGGATAAAGAGGAGATGTTGGAGCAGCAGACCTGCAGAGAGTGATCAACAGAGAGATGAAATCTCGCCAGAGCAGACGCTGAATTATTCAGGCCTCCCTTTTCCGCACCTGTCATTCCACCTTTACGTCGCCCTGGCTCTGGGTCTGGTCTCTGGGTCTGGTCTCTGGGTGAACATCTGTAGCTGGTCAGGGGGGCTGCTGTTGGCTCACCGTCACTAACCTGAGCGCGGGGGATGAGCAGGTTTTCAGTCTGTGGGTTTGGCTCAGAGTGAACCCTCGTCACGCTCTCTGACAGCTCTGTGATGGACAGGTGCCTCTAATGGAGACGCTCCTCCATTTCCTGAATTATTGAAGGCGGGGCTAAATCCAGGTGCTGTGAATGAGCTAAACACTCACCTGGAAATCATTCATGCACTTTCTACCTCTTAGCTAAGCAGCTCCTTTATATATTTATATACTTATATATATGTTTTTATAGAGTTATATGTAAAGTAGGGTAAAGTTCTTAAAGCACAAACTTGTGGCTCATCATTTTAAGTTTTGACCAAAGTCTTAAAACATTTAAATTTGACCTCGTGTCCTCATGGAGCTTTAAAGTATGGGAGAAGGTTAGGGACACTCAAAACTAACTAACAAAAAAAAAAAAAAAATGACATCCTTTTTTTAAAAAAATATTTTTTTCTAGTTTAAATCTCAGAATACTGACGTTAAATTCTGACATTTTTTATGAATCTCAGAGTTCCAAGATTCAAGTCAGATTTGCACTTTTTTTTCTCTCAGAATTCTGACATAAAGTCTTAAATCTCATGATTCTGAGATTAAAGTCGGTCTTAAACTACTGACTTTAATCTCAGAATTTAATTTTTTTCCTAAGAATTCTGATGCAATTCTCAGAATACTGACATTCTCTCAGAATATCGAAATGAATCTCAGAAATCTGAGAATGAAAGTAAGAATTTTGACCTTTTAAAAAACAAAAAAGTCTTTAATCTCAACATTCTGAGATAAAAGTTATTTCAGGATACTGACTTTAATCTCAGAACTCTAAATTTTTATTCTCTGAGTTCTGACGTGAATCTCAGAATACTGACATCAGAATTTTGACTCCAAACTCAGAATCCTGACAGTTTTCTCAGAATATTTACATGAATCCCAAAAATCTGAGATTAAAGTCAGAATATTGACTTTTTTGCCTGAGTATTCTGACATAAAAGTCTTTAATCTCAGATTTCTGAGATGAAATTCAATGTCAGGAAACTTACTTGAATCTCAGAATTTTGACTTAAAAGTCAGAACTTTAAGACAGAGTTCTGACTTTTAACGCAGAATACTGACATTAAATTGTTACATTTTTTAAAATAAATCTCAGAGTTCCAAGATTAAATTCAGATTTGAATTTTTTTTCTCAGGTTTCTGACATAAAGTCTTAAATCTCATGATTCTGAGATTAAAGTCGGTCTTAAACTACTGACTTTAATCTCAAAATTTAATTTTTTTCCTAAGAATTCTGATGCAATTCTTAGAATACTGACATTCTCTCAGAATATCTAAATGAATCTCAGATATCTGAGAATGAAAGTAAGAATTTTGACCCTTCGAAAAACAAAAAAGTCTGAAATAAAAATTCAATTTTAGGATACTGACTTTTATCTCAGAACTCTGAATTTTTTTTCTCTGAGTTCTGATGTGAATGTCAGAATTCTGACATCAGAATTTTGACTTTAAACTGATAATACTGACAGTTTTCTCAGAATATTTACATGAATCCCAAAAATCTGAGATTAAAGTCAGAATATTGACTTTTTTGCCTGAGTATTCTGACATAAAAGTCTTTAATCTCAGATTTCTGAGATAAAATTCTATGTCAGGAAACTTACTTGAATCTCAGAATTTTGACTTAAAAGTCAGAACTTTAAGACAGAGTTCTGACTTTTAACGCAGAATACTGACATTAAATTCTTACAATTTTCATAAATCTCAGAATTAAAAGATGAAATTCAGATTTGCACTTTTTTTTCTCAGGTTTCTGACATAAAGTCTTAAATCTCATGATTCTGAGATTAAAGTCGGTCTTTAACTACTGACTTTAATCTCAAAATTTAATTTTTTTCCTAAGAATTCTGATGCAATTCTTAGAAAACTGACATTCTCTCAGAATATCGAAATAAATCTCAGATATCTGAGAATGAAAGTAAGAATTTTGGCCCTTCAAAAAACAAAAAAGTCTGAAATAAAAATTCTATTTCAGGATACTGACTTTTATCTCAGAACTCTGAATTTTTTTTTCTCTGAGTTCTGATGTGAATGTCAGAATTCTGACATCAGAATTTTGACTTTAAACTCAGAATCCTGACAGTTTTCTCAGAACATTGACATGAATCTCAAAAATCTGAGATTAAATAGAATTTTGACATTTTTTTCTGGGTATTCTGACATAAAAGTCTTTAATCTCTGAATTCTGAGATAAAATACTATTTCAGGAAACTTACTCGAATCTCAGAATTTTGACTTAAAAGTTAGAACTCTGACTTTTTTCCCTCAGAGTTCTGACTTTAAATGCAGAATACTGACATTAAATTGTTACATTTTTTTTAAATAAATCTCAGAGTTCCAATATTAAATCTTGACATTAAAGTCTTTAGTCTCAGTCTATGTCAGGATACTGACTTCAATCTCAGAATTTTGACTTTAAACCCAGAGTTCTGCCTTTTTCTCATAATTCTTCATTTGACCTCAGAACTCTGACTTTATTCTTTAAACTCTGATTATTTTCTTAGAGTTTTTACATAAATCTCAGAATACTGACATTTATCTCAGAATTATGAGGTTTAAGTCAGAATTTGGACTTTTTTTTGTTAATATAATTTTGACCTAAAAGTCTTCAGTCTCAGAATACTAAGGATAAAGTCTTTCTCACAATACTTACTTTAATCTCAGAATTTTGACTTTAATCTTAGAATTCTGTCTTTTTTCTCAGAAAGAAATAGTTGAAAAAAAATTACATTTGGCAACTTTTTTTCCTCATTGGCTGTAACCCGCTTCCTTATTGGAAGACATATAAACTCTTTGTTGAACATGTATTCATGAAGCCCTCTAAAGGGATAAAGGCAGAAAAAATAAATATATATATATATTTGTTTTTCATTTACACGCAAAACTTTTCTTGTGTGGACTTGAAAGTTTTTTCTGAGCACAGAAACTTTGGCTTGCACATGGGAAATCAGGTGCAGAACAAAAAACCAGCCAGTCTCATATTTCAACCTTTGAATAAATTAAAAAAGACATAACTGCTCTGTTTCACACCGTCACTGTTATATTGTTTCAGAATATCATTTAAAGCAGGTTTTAAAGTGAAGTAATCTGTTTCAGGGAAAGAGATCCACCTGTTTCCATCAGATTAAAACTTTCATTGATGAACTAAACAGCGAGCTCCATGGATACAGATAGATAAACACAGAATTCAAAGCATATGGATTAAACGTACTGTGTAGAGAAACACTCACTGAAGCGCTGTGATCTCACTTTGAACCTAAAGTAAAAGGAAACAGAGTTTGTGTTTTTCTGGTGATGTTACCAAACTGCTTCCTCCCTCCTCCTCCTCCTCCTCCTCTCCTGCTCTCTGATCCCTCCAGCCTTTATTTAATCAGTGTTGTGATGTCCAGGCTGAAAGCATCACCTGACCCTCCTCCTCCTCCTCCTCCTCCTCCTCCTCTTGGTCCATCTTTAAGCTGACTCCTGTGTTAACATGTGCGAGTCATAATCAAGCCTTTCTGGAAAAGTCTCTGTCAGCAAACGCTGGATCTCATCAATATTAATCAGAGGTGGCCGGAGGATGCATAAGCATTCATTAGAGCTCATAAAAACTAATCACAGGCAGCATCTAAGGTCACGGGGCGCAGCGGGCTGCATGACAACAACACGCTGGACCGGACTCAGGAGGAGTGCTCCTCTGCTGGAGGAGGAATGAGCCCGACTTTGGGTTTTCAACTTCAGAGATAAATCAGATTTTTTAAATGCATACTCTGCTTCAAGTTATGCACAATCTGGCGTCAACACAATTAATTTTATTTTGAAAGTCACCGTGCTTTCAGTGCACGTCTTCCTGTCCTGCTTGATGAGTTTGGTGCAAACTGATGCATCGTTGTCGCTCCAGCATTCGGCAGAAATCAAAGTTTAGCAGATCTGATCCAGAAGGCTCCAATCAGAGCTAGTTCTCAGATCTGGAGCTGTGATGGAGCAGAAGATCCAGACTGGATCCAGATCTGTTAGGACTGACTGTTAGTTTGCAGACGAGCACAAAGATATAAAACGTATGTGGGTGACAGTTTTTGTAGCTGGTGATCTGCGTAGTGTTGGGAGGTCATAAGGATTTCTTTCACCGTGGCTTTGGATTGATTCTAGGTCGATATGAACTCAGATTTTTCTCTTTCATGTTTTTATGTCTCACATCTTGCATCTCAGCTCATTTTGTCAGTTTGTTGTCGTTCAGGGTTGCGGGGATTTTAAAATACTTTCATCCACATGTAACTACACAAACCCTCTGATAAGTGTGTCTCAGAGGATGCCAAATCCATACATGTCAGTGTTTTTCAGATGTGAAACCCGTGCCAGCCAATCAGAATGAGCATCATTCAGCTTGTGACGTTTCAGAACCGAGAACTCTGTTTCCCAACGTTTACACTGTCTTAACCCAGCTCTCAAGGCCTGACAAAGTATGAAAAACACAGGCTGGAAACAGTTTAAAAGTGTTTATTCGTCCCTCAGATAAATGCAAAGACCACAAAACAACAGAAACGGTGCTAAAGCGGTCAGACACTCCATGGCCCACAGCACCAGTGGGATTGAAAGCAGCAGACACATGCATGTGCCCCTCAACGCCCAAAGTGCCCTATTGTCAAATTTATGTTTTTTAGTTTTTTTGTAAGTGTGCGTGAGAAAATCTGGCTGTGTTGCCTTAAAATAATCGAATATTACATTAAATTGAAATAATCCAAGACCTGCCCTGACCTGACGTACCTTGAGTTTAGCGCCGCCCTGGCTGTAATTACCGATGCCGACGTTCGGGAGAGTCAACTGGTCCGGTGAGTAGGTTTTGCAGCGGTAGCGTTTAGTGTGTGCACGGTTTATTCTCGAAAGATGACTGAAATTAAAGTGGACAATAAGCATCCTCTGTCTCAGCAACTGTTGAACGTTCATTCTCCAAACTGAAGCGAAAACAAAATTTGCTCAGAGGAGAGGTTGTCTGAGCTTCTTTTACTGGAAATTGAGAAAGAAATTCCAGTCAACATTTTTCAGAGCATGGGCAACAGAAAGTTGCTGTTATAACTGCAGCATGGTAAAATGTCACTGTGATGTGTAAAAACACAGACACTCTGTGTCCTCAGCCATCAGGTGAAACATACACGGCAAAAAACTGAAATCTTATCAAGTGTTTTTGCCTTATTTTTGGTAAATAATGTCTTTTTATTCTTGATTTGAGCCACAGTCAACTGACCAGTCCAGAAAAATGTCTGATTTCAAGTTATTTAAAGACAAAAATGAGGTCTGAATTGCCTGTATCAAGTGAAAAAATCTGCCAATGGAACAAGAAAACATTTCTTGAAACTAGAAAAATATTTTAACACAAGTAACTTTTTTCTTGCTACATTGGCAGATTTTTTTTTTTACTTGTTACAAGAAATTCAGAGTTCATTTTTGTCTTTAAATAACTTGAAATAAGACATTTTTCTGGACTGGTCAGGTGAATGTGGCTCAGATTAAGTCTAAAAAGACATTTTCTACTGGAAACAAGACAAAACACTTTGTAAGATTTCAGTTTTTTGGAGTGTAAACTACTTTTGTTTTCCACTTGCATCTAAGAAATCCACGAGGTGCGTTGTCTTTCTGTTACATTCTTTATGAATATGGGTTGCTACAATTCAGCCAGTTATATTGTAAGGTATGTACTTTCTTTAGGCATTTTAACTTTGTGCTCCATGTGCCTCCTTTCTAACTTTGAGCACACTGCAGAAAACTGAATTCTTATCAAGTGTTTTTGTCTTATTTTCAGAAGAAAATGTCTTTTTCGACTCAATGTGAGCCACATTCACCTGAGCAGTCCAGAGAAGTATCTTATTTCAAGTTATTTTAGGTCAAAAAAAGGTCTGAATTGCTTGTATTGAGATTATTCTAGTTTTAAGCACATTTCTCTTGTTCCATTGGCTGATTTTTTTTTTGGACATTTTTCTGGACTGCTCAGGTGAGAGTGGCTCATATTAAGTCTAAAAAGACATTTTATACTGAAAATAAGACAAAAACACTTGTTAAGATTTCAGTTTTTTGCAGGTTTTTTAACCACTGCACCACTGGTGTTGATTTGCTGGATTTTATTTTAAAAGTCAGTTGTTTCTCTGTTGCACGTGGCACCTACCTTCTTGGGTGGCAAAAACATGCACTGTCTGTTCCTTTTTTTCTTCTTCGCTGTTGAAGAGAAACCTGTCGAAGTGGATTCAGTAACTGAGCGGAGATGTACGTTCATTTTTTACAGCATGGAGAGAAAACTTCATCAGGGAAAGTCCAGCTTTTTGTTGGACTAGAGAGAGTTCACTCCTCTTTTAGTCTGAACTCAACTTTTGTTTCTTCCTTTAAAGGGTCAGATTTAACTGACGCAGCTTTCACAGCGAGTCGTCATGGAGACGGATCAGATGTTTCAGGAAGTTCCCGTCATCTGGACGAACTTTTTTTTTTACCGTCAGACGTTAAAGTTTCTTCAAAGAAAATTAAAGAGTTGGATCAACCGTCAACTTGTCTCTTCTGCATGTTTGCAGAAATCCAGATCCTGTCCTGGTGTGTAACGTCAGCCCACACACACACACACACACACACACACACACACGTGAAGGCGCTGAGCGAAGGTGTTAATGTGAGCGCTTATGTCAGAGTAAACTTTGAAGGAAGAGACGAGAGCTTCAAGTTCAGCGATGCCCTCAGAGCGTTTTCTGAACTGGACAGACCTTCTGTCAGCAGGTTGGTTTAAGAGACACATACACACCAGCAACATGAACACACACACACACACACACACACACACACACACACACACACACACACTCACACACACACGCCGAGTGGCTGAGCAAACACCATCAGCAGCACATAAACAGGTGTAATCAAACGCTCAAAGTGCTGAAGAGGACAGAATCGGTGACGTGTGATAAAAGAAGTCTTTGAGGAGACGCTGAAGACCAGAGAAGAAGAGAAGAGGAGGAGGAGGAGGAGGAGGAGGAGGAGGAGGAGGAGGAGGAGGAGGAGGCCTTGGCCTGAGGCCTGTTGGTTTGTGTCTCTAACAGCAGTTTGTTTGAACCTCTGCTCGGCCTGTTTTTCTTATTGACAGCTCTCCCTTCATCAGCCGGCCCGCTCAGGGGGTGAGGAGGTGAGGAGGTGAGGGGGTGAGGAGGCTGCGAGGAGCTCCGGGGCAGGGAGGCGGCCCCGCGCGCTCCGCCCCTCCCGTCAGAGCTGGACGCTGCAGCTAAAGCGCTGATGGTTAGCTAGCGCAGCTCCCTTTGTGCTGAAGCCGGAGCTTTAAAATGCTGCGTCTGCCTCACGTACATCCACACACACCTCAGCAAAAAAACACACACTCCGCACGTCGATACACACCCGTCACCTGGCGCTGGGAAACCTGCGAGGGAGCTGAGCAGCAACACACACCGGCCCGCGCTAACACACGTGCAGCCACCGCCAGCGCCCCGTGACATCACCTGGGCCCCGAGGTGCCTTCCTCAGCTCTTCTATCTGCACTGGCCTGGTCACACACACATGTGCACACACACAAACACACACACACACACACACACACGCAGAGCTCACCTTTGGTCATGATGTACGCTCTCAGAGGACGCCGCCTCCCCCGGCAGCTCTGTTGCGGTCATCAGGAGGGTCATTAATTGTGGCGTCCCTCAGGGGGCACTGCGAGGCAGGATGGAGAAGCTGTGTGTGTGTGTGTGTGTGTATCTGTGTGTGTGTGTGTGTGCTTTCCTCTCTGCCAGATCCAACCTGAGTTTCTCACCTTGGGAGTGTGGACATTTTGGCGACTGAGGGAAACTTGCAAAAAATTTTGGGAGGACACTGAGCTCAACTTTTCTTCCTCAACTCCTGCAGAGTCAGAAGACCTCTGAGTTTTCAAAAAGTAAAAATCTGAGTTGTGCAACTTTGAGTTTGATATATTGGATGTTTGCTGATTTTTGGAAAATGGAAACAAAAGCAAAGTTGAATGTTTTGAGTAACGAAGAAATCACTGTGAGGACTGTCCTTTTGGTGTTGATTACAGTGACACCTGTGGCCGGACTTGGTAGAGCTTTTCCAGGATAAAGACTCCATTTCCCATGAGCACCATCACCGGCTATCATAAAAGCCGCGTTTCCACCAAGCAGACCAGTTTGGTTCGTCTTGGTTTGTCTTGGTACGGCACACATTTTGTGGCGTTTTCACTGACTCATCCCGGGACAGATCCCCAAATAACCGAGACGAGCCGTCCCACTTTTTGGGACATTTCTGTCGGGGTGCCAGACTGAACCGATCCGCTCTCAGAGGGTGAAGCTACAACACTGCAGACCGTTGATTGGTCAAAAGAATCATCACTTACCCTGACAGCTGCTGCATTTCACCTGGTGGAACACAGACTTCTCTGAAACAAAGCTTGATTGTTCTTTGTATCAAAGAGCTACATGACAATCACAGAGAGGACAAAACGCTGCATGTCTCCATCTTTGCTCTTTGTTTACTGTGTCACGTTTTTCTTCTTTGTTGGATTTATTAGCGGGTTACACTGTCTCGCGCTGCTACAACGTCACACTATTGTTTAACAGCTGCAGCTTTTGCCATCCAGCGTACACGCCCCCTACCATGAGGGGCATGGTTAGCTGTGGAAACACAAACAGGACCAAGCTTAACCAAACCAACCCTTACCACATCAAAACTGACCTTAACCGGACTGCTTGGTGGAAACAGGGCTAAAGATGAAAAACTTGACACAGGAAACAAAGAGCAACGATGGAAGACATCCAGAAATTTGTCTTCTTTGTGATTAACATGTGTCTCTTTGTTACAAAGAGCTTTGTTTTAGAGAAGCCTTCTGGGAATGGATCAGTTCTGTCTGGCACCCCCATGAAAGAGTCCCAAACTTTGAACTTTTGGTGAAACAGGGCTTTAGATGCTACTTCTGTCCCTGATGTAGTGAAGCCCTATTGTAAATGATGTGGGCTTTGAGCTTCCTTTGTAACATCAGCAGGATGCCTCTCAGTCACAGGAGTCCGTTTTGTTCGGCTTGTTGTGTACGTGGTTTCTGGTCTTTCTGCAGCCAGCCTCAAGCGGGTTCTCAAAGAACAGCAACTTCTGCTTAGGCTTCATTTTTCTGAACCCAATGTTGCCCCTTGGCGGGGACTGGAGGAGACCAACAAAGTTCTCACTGCTCCTCTTGAATCACATCCTCTGCTCCTGCCAAGGTGTGCATTCGTTCAAAGTGCGGATCTTCTTTTTAACTCGACTTTCCATGAGGTCATGCTTTGATTTGTAGCTGCATGGAGCTACAGTTTGAAACATGACGACTATCAGACTTTGTAAACTCAGTTTGTGGTTTAGTGTCCAGAAGGTGAGCAAACTGTTTGGTGTTCCTCACAGCCCGGTGAGTCCTGAATCCTGGTTCTGTCCTACCAGTGCTCAGTGTTTTAGCCTTTAGCCTGTGTTTAACTCGTGCTCTATCACTTTCCTGTTTCAGTTTCTTCTGCTCTGACAATCCAGCTCTAGGGTCCAGTATTGAGGGATGGGTACCTTTCACATTTGAAATGATACGGTACGGATGCCGTACGATGCAGTACCAATTTTCTGCCTGTCTGAGGAGGTTAGAATGGTAGACTCTTTATCTTTTAAATCTCTTTTAAAGACACATCTCTACAGATGAGCTTTTATTGGAGATTTTGGCTGAGCGTGTTTTGATTGTCAAAATGCTGCTTTTAATTTATTTTTTAATTTCTTATTAACTGAAAGTATCATGGGCAGTATTTTAAATTCTTTTAGATCTTTTTTATCCTTTGTTGTTTTAATTTTTTTAACCTTTTTTTTTTTTTTACAGATTTTTTCCTTTCTTTTATTGGTGGTGGTTCTGAGTGTTATATATATATATATATATATATATATATATATATATATATATATATATATATATATATATATATATATATATATATATATATATATATATATACATATATATATATATGTATATGTATATATTTTTCTGCTCATGTCTCTTTCACCTCTTCTCTTCTATTTCTTTTAAATGGTTGCTTTTATTATGTAAAGCACTTTGTAACTTTGTTTTGAAAAGTGCTATATTAAAAAAGTTTATTATTATTATTATTATTATTATTATTTTATTATTATTATTATTATTATTATTATTATTATTATTATTATTATTATTATAGGTAATTTTTTCATTTTAAGTGGTATAAAATATCAGTTTGTTTTATTTTTATTTTTTTCAATTTAATATAGCATGTAAAATTGCCTACTTGTCCACTCTATCATAGTCCCAAGATGCATTTAGGTACCTAAACATGGAACCTTTTGGTTTTACATGAGATGGTTCCTGGAACTTTTGACAGAATTTGGTCGGTATCTATAAAAGTACCTAATAATACCAGTATTACAACAAAATAAATCCAGAGAAAAACACAAATCTCCCCTCTTTCTTGCTAAATTTTGCTGTAAAAAGAGAGGATGTGGTCATTTTTTAAGTATGTAGCTGACATTATTTGTGTATTTGTGTGTTGGTGTGTGAGAGGAGTGTGTTTGTGCCCCATGCCGATGCTGCATCTGCTGTAGGGCAGATAACTGCTGCTGTAGCATTTTAGCATGCTGCTGCTTGCATTCTGTGTGCATGCATGGGACGTTTCTCTGAGTTTATGAGCTCGGGACTTTTTAATTCGACCACCAGCTTCTCTTATTGTCGTTTCTGTGTGTTATTCTGTGTGTGTGTGCGCCTCTGAGAGTTGATGTTTGTAGCTTGGTCGCAGCAGATCGTGGGTAAAGACTCTGATTCCTTCTCTTTGCTCATCTCTTTCTGGAAGCGTCCGTCTGCTCTTTGTGTGACAGTGAAGTAGTGCTCGCGTGTTGTGCTGTAAATCCGCTCTGTTTGTCTGGTTTCCCCCTCATTAGTGCGAGAGAGTTAACGTTAGCACAAGTGTCCTGCGCTGGACCGTGAGATTAGTAATTAACGCCGAGTCTAACGAAGGGAGAAAAAACAACACCTCGACAAAGTCCGACCATCAAGCAGCCAGACCTGCTGACGGAGACAAACTTATCCACTGACGCCTCCAAACTCGGGTGTACAGTCACATGCTGGGAGTGTGTGTGTGTGTGTGAGAAGTGTGTGTGTGTTTATTTATTACATTTCTTCTCATTTTTGACGATGCTTTATGAGCTACAGGAAAGAAAAACAAAGAAGACATAAATAATCCACCTCCTCCTTCTCGGTTTGTCTCTTCCATCTTTTAATTTCACATCAATTAAGGCATCATTTTTACAGCCAATCACACGCCTCCGTCTCTAAATCAGGACACATCTCTCCTGATTGGCTCTCCTGTCACCCCGACCACGCGTCCTCTTCCAACCCTTCTCCGTGTGGCTTACAGAAATCCCAGAAATCCAAGCGGATGGAAGCTCCCTGTGGTTAATGATGTCACCGGCTGATCCATTCCTGTGTCCGCCACGCTCCCGCTCAAATCCCCCACAATTCCCATATGTGCTCCATGATAAGTCCCATCATGCCTTTCTGCTGACCCTCCTCGGCCCCCTTATTCATTCTGGCCTGTCTCCTCCAGAGCCCGGATTTGGGCGGACTAAGGGGCGGGTTTGGAAGGGTTAATAGGAAGCTAAGAGGTAGGAAAGGATGGAAGGAGGAGGAGAGAGGAGGTGTGGAGTTTATCTGAGGAAAGTGTTCAATCAAGGAGTCAAACGGAGGAGGAGGAGACGTCCTGAGGATCCTTTATGAGCTCTGCTGAGGGATAATAAGAGGAGGAGACTTACAGCTGTGACCTTTATCCTCTGCTTAGGTTTATTTTTATATTTCCTTCAGAGGATCCCGTTCAGCAGGGCTCCTTTGTTGGGACACATAGAAACACCATCCTCCATGTTATTAGACGCTCTTAGATCATTTTTTAGCACTTTGCCGTCAGAAATCACACGTATTTCATGTTTCTCCGTCAGCAGATCACTGATCAGCTGAAGATTTCTTAAGAGACAAAAAACGCTTAAAATACTCTCTGGTATCCCCTCTGTTGCTGGGCTAGCACGGCTAGCTCGTCCATCTTATTGGAGATAGATCTTACGTTCCCAACAAAGATGGATGGAAGGACAGGTCCATGTCTTAGAACTAGCACGTCGTCCTCACCTCCTTCTCCTCACCTTGTGGGAAACATCCGGCCTAGCACCAGTTAGCATTGACATGCTACATGCTGCTAACAGCTGATTTCACATGTAAACAATGCAGCCATGGTTACATGTAGGATCTCCAGACAAACACAGGAGAAAAAATTGTAAAAATATCACTGAAGACACAAAAAGTTTGGTGTCCATAACCAACAAATGAACCAAACAAAGTAATGATCCACTCCAAATGCAAAAATTACTCGTTACAAGTAATTAATACCTCATTGTTGTCTTAAAATAACTTGAAACCAGACATTTTTCTGAACTAGTCAGGGGAATGTGGCCCATATCAAGTATCATAAGACACTTTTTTACTTAAAACAAGACAAAAAAACTTGATAAGATTTCAGTTTTTGAAGTGTAACCTGATGCCCGGCCATATTGGAGGCACAGGTATGTGTACTTTAAAAGGGTGGATGGTAAAATATGATCTTTAAGATGTCTTATCAGCCAACAAATGTAAAAAATATTCAAAGAGCACACTAAAGCTTTGGGTGAAGAACTAGGACAGCAGGAAAAAAAAAGAGATTTTTTGAAAAATTATGCCAAATAAGCAAGAAAGACTCATTCAAGGAGTTAGCATCTTCATCATCATCTACCCAAAGATTTGAAAAACATAGATGTTACTATTATATATCTTTCATCTGAGAAGGGATTTATGGAATAAACGATGTTTTCTAGAAAGAGGCTCACTTTCCATCACTTTTACAAAAATGCTTTAGACACAGAGTTTTATGATGCAATGGACACAGACTATGACCGCCCTGAAAAGGAGTGCTGTGGACAGACTCAGACGTTGCACAGATTGTTGCCTTAGAAATCCATTCTTTGACAACTTTTAATAGTGGGAAGTATTGTTTGACCAGAAACGCAACAATATGTCACCATTTTGTTTGACAGCTCAATTCCATTCTGTCGTGAGAGTGCCTCCAACATGGCTGATCTCGAGTTGATGACCTCACATGAAAACACTCTATAAGCTGACCCCCATCTGTGTTGGACTTGGTTTAGTACCCTCTAAATAGTGTGAATGTGTCCCTGTCAGCTCCCAGTGTGCCAGTTTAAGGAGTGACCCTGTAAAGTGGAGACCTTCAGATGAACTTGTCAGTGGAGATCCAGTTAAGACTGTGAGGGATTCTGGGAGAATCTGAGTGAAGCCGAGTGACAAAAATAATATTAATTATTATTTTTCTTTCCAGAGTCTAATCACTTCTTGTCTGTTTTTAACCTCTTATAACTGATAAAAACGAAACTTTTGAGAAAAAGGAGGACTTGAATACAAGGCAGCCAAATGATATCTTCAAATCACCACAACAATCAGACGTGAGAAACATTTCTACCAGGTGTATTAATTTTTTAAAGTTTGACCACAGCCCATCTGGAATGACTGGGGAGACTGATTTTTTTAACATATACTGCAGCCAGCCACCAGGGGGAGCAGTTTTTGTGGCGACCTCACTTCGAGGCCGAGCAAGCGGACGTCCATGTTTTTTACAGTCTATGGGTCTGGAGCCTGAGATGGAAATGCAGACAAACAATGGGTCACAGGATCTGAAAGTTCTTGGACCCTCTGATTGAAAAGCACCTGATGCTGAAAAAACAACTGAACTGTGAATTCTGTACTTTTGTAAAACTTCTTTTTACATTCAGTGCTTTTTCATTCTCCTTAAAGCAGAAAAAGATGAAAAACATTTTAACAAGCTTGTATTTGATTTCAAACTTATTTTTTTCTATCACTTTTTCAGGTAGAAGGCCACAATTTGACAAATTTTGTGCCCTTTCTGTGGACATATCATGGTGAGACCTCTCCTGATTGTTGTCTACTTTCTGTTTTTGTTGTGGAATGAA